>NC_092685.1:40769325-41082552 GCF_964275005.1 Diadema setosum | reverse complement strand
CTTAAAATCGCTTTCAAAGAAGACCCTAATGCGTTTAGAGAGTTTTAAAGAAGACATGTTTTTCACGTGTTATTTTCAAAAGCAGATCTGTTGGTTGTATACCTTCCTCAATGAATCAAATCAAAACAAACTTATTCCTGCATCGAGTTACTTTTATGACTAATATCAGAAGATGTTTACACTATTGAACCAGATTGAAGACCATTAGTAGGCCTAGGATATTGTTACCATATACAGCAGCGTGACACCGTCTATGTGGGTTTACAGTAATCTTGTCCGTGGATATCTCACTATACATACCTCCAAATGACTGACTTCAGACATTCCAGAACATTCTAGTCATGCGCGTAGGTTCCCTTATCGTGGCACTTCGGAAGTCTCCCTCTCCCCCCCCCCCCCCCCATCTTCCCGTTAGCCGAGCATTGCACATACAAACATTCCCGCATCCGATACTCGTCAATAACGAGAACCGGATCTGATGTATTCTCGCCTCGTCTGACGATGTCTATCTTCACCATCACCGATCCATCTCCCCTCATCGTCATACCAGCAGGGGACGTTTCTCCTTCCGGTCTCAATACCACAAACCGCTTCTCATGTTGCTACGATGATGACAAGCAGTCATCAGAAATAGCCTTCTTTTTATCTTACCTAGACCAGTCCCTTGACCGCTCGCCGTCGCGTCGGTCTTAAGGTGCACTGGGGCATTACGGATAACAGTATTCGATCAATATTTCAACTTTGATACGCGGGTTAAGATTCTGACGATTTCTGCAATCGCAGCGTGTGGCGGCTTCTGTGACCGGAAATCACAGAAACCGCCACAGTCTTTACGCACGAGTCAGCTTGGATTTTTTCCCGGATACTACTGTCGAAAGTGTCAGGTCGACGATAGGTAATCTTACGAACGATCTGTTGATATCTACAGAAACTGAAATGCACCTTTAAGCTACAACCAACAAGACATAAGTCATTGTTACAAATGGCATCGTATTGCCCTTATACACTAACAACTAAAAATGATTTCCTGTCGTGCATCCCGTGGCGTTAGCTGTCGTGAGAAAAGTGCATCGTTGTTTGCAGCTCGTCTTCCCGAGGTTCCCGCTACCGTATCCGGGCGTAGCCATTCGTTCCCCGTTGGTTCGGCAGGAGGAAAATCAGCGTGCCCTGGGTGAAATGGACGCAATTCATTACAGCTCGGTGGCATTTTTATCGAGTCATGGGAGTTGGCAACAGCGACAAGAATTTCCATCACGCAAAGGCGAGGGGAAGACAATCGAATGGAAATTGCAACTAGGGACGTGGAGGGGCATATTATACGGAGGGACAAAGAGCACCAACATTAACATTACTGTATCATCGACTTTATCATCATCACCTTCTTCTTCCTCTTCTTCTTCTCCCTCTCGTTCTTTCTTTTCTTCTTCTTCTTTCTCTTTTCTGCTTCTTAAGTACCTTCCTCCTCTCCCTCCTCCATTATTCGTGTGTTTTCCCATTATTCCAATTTCCTCTCCTGTTCTGTTTTTGTTCATCTACCATATCAAGTTTTGTCACAGTAACGTAAAATAACTTTTGGTCTTCTTAATTATCATTTCAGAGTGCAGATTGCCAATAAATCAAATCAAATCAAATCAAATCAAATTAACGTAACGTAAAAGAACTTTTGGTCTTCTGAATTATCATTTCAGTGTGCAGATTGCCAATAAATCAAATCAAATATGTAATTTTATCACGCGCATCATGTAAGCATGCACGCATCCATTCACTTGATATTAATGCCTGCATTCATCTGATCGGATATTCAATTGATTATTCAGAATTTATTTGCCACAGTACTCATTGTCTTCGAATACAGCAATACTGATCTTAACGCTCAGTTCCTCGTAAACCAGGTAATTTGAAAATCAAGCTTCCTTTTTGTAACTTTTTAAAATTGATTCACGTTTCCTCCTATCATACTCACCCTCGGCATGGCAGTTAATGCTGATCTTACAAAGTGAGTCTAAAAGCTTGTTAAATTCCCGGCATTTGGTGACATCCGAGTGACATGAGGCAAAGTACACAACTTACACTTCACTGCAACGAATATTCTTCAATAAATCATACTCTTCTTCGCGCGATGTGAAAGACAATCAAAAAAGAGATAACAGCGAGGTTTGAAGTTTGAAACCGAAAGTGATTTACTTCCATGATTGATTTCTCTCCCCTTCTCAGCGGATGCGTTTGGTTGCCTCTGTCTGGATTTTTTTCGCCCGACCTCTTCTGAAAACTGACAAGAGTTCATCGTTCTCTCGAAAATCTATAGCGAGAATAGGGGGAGTTAATGGGGTCAGAGGCAGTCGAGCGCATTGCACATAAGAAATGTTTTAGCGCGCGAAAACAAGGTCAGACAACGCGGTTTGCTCTTGGGGTGCAGCCGAGCCGCGCGGAGCGAAGTCATGTTACAGAAAATATGGTTCCGTTTGTCGTTTACTTTCGTGACAACATGCTTCTCAAAAACTTGGAGTTTTGAAAGTTGATCTCGACGCGGAATACGTCTCGGGGCGGACGTGCAAAGAGGCCGGTCGCGACTTGGCGTTTACGGACCTCATTTCGTTCGAGGCTGACGGCGAGGGTACACAGAGTGCTCATTACGTCAGTATTTTTCCCCTGTACTTTCATAGCTTGTGTTAATCATGGCGAAGGATATCGTATGACGTAGCAAACAATGAGTCGATTATCCCCCCCCCCCCCAAAAAAAAAAGTAACTTTCAGAGTTCTTCCTAACAAGTTCAAGGCAACTCTGTTGCTAGGCAGCAAGTTACACCACACAACATCATGAATTGGGGGCCCCATTTATGATGAGCATTGGGGAGGTCTGATACTGGCAAAGACAGAGCTATTTTGGCTCTTAGGTCTCACCTGTCCCCCCCCCCCCCTCCCCCACCCCATCCCCTCCAATCCCCTTCTCAGCCGACGGCGGTGGAATCGTCCCTGTTGTTGCAACAAGCGCCACCAGTTTGCCCTTTTCATAATTCGTATGGAGCAGATTTTCCGCATCAGCGATTACGCGTCAATCGCACCCCAGTCGTTCCATTCTTTTGCAATGTCAGTGGGACGAGCCATAGCTTGAGAGCAAATATTTTGATTTCGGAAGTTTTTTAAATCATCGCGGGTGAAATCCCATTGATAATTGTCACACCATAACTGCTGGATTGTGTGACCGTGTGGATGAGCAGGGACCCGTCCCCCCCCCCCCCATTTCTCACGACGTGGAGTTGAATTCAATCTGTTCTCACAATTAGCAGAGAATGTAAATACCAACTTTTCAGTATGTGTGATTGCGTTTGTAAAAACGTGTTTATTTGTATTGGCCTACGTCCTTTGTTGCATTTACGTATGTATTGAATAACTGTGATCCAGAAACACCCTTATTTCCCAAAGACAGAAAATATCATGCTGCTTTATGTATGATAGAATTAAAGGCATTGCACCCAGGCTCAGACTGGCAAAGACAAACACACAACCATGCCCACAAACGCATGTGGGGCGCACATACGTACACACACACACGCACAGAAGGAAACTTGTCTACCTTGCTTGTGAGAAATCACAGAGCGCCCAAAATTTACCATTACTTTTCAAACCGTAAAATCTAAAAATAAACGACGAATTGCAGGCCATATATACCCGTAAATCGTGCGGGAAAAATACCAATGTTCATGTATAGGGAAGCATCATGAAAACGTAGTTGAGAGAGCGGATCATCTATACAATATCTGTGGTAGAAAGCATGGTATATTTCTGTCAGGTTTAGATGCTTAATATAAACGATGAAAACAAATGATTCATACATGTGTAGTCTTTAAGTGAATCCACTAACCATACCCCCCCCCCAAAAAAAAAGAACACACACACACACACACACACACACACACACACACACACACACACACACACACACACATAACCCAATAAAGTATAGGAGGAGAAGTAAAAGAAGATAATGAAAAAAAATATAATCTACTTTTAAAGATCCCTTACGAAGAGATTACACGAAAAATCTCCCTATATAAATACAGGCCTACCAAGCATACGCACACACAAACGCACACACGTACACATACACGCACGCACATACAACTACATACTCACAAACACACACACTCACGCATACAGACTACTGCATAAATGCTAGTAGACTGTGCTTTTTCACATGGTTAAACAAGAAAAGCTGGAAGGAACAGTTCTAGTGCAGCACAAACTCAATGTCATGGGGTGAAGAGATTCGATCGCTTCCCAGAAATGAAGATTGACTCCCCAAAAAACAGCAATTTCTCCAGTCAATCAATCATCTGGTTTAGGTATAGTAAACTGGCATTGTCAATGTTAAAGAAAGCGATCTCCAAACCGTATGGTGTAATCAAAACTGATTACATAGCCCTCCATGACCGATTAACCCGAGGGTTCGTCACATTTTTAGTTATAGTGATTATGGCAACATGAAATACAACTCGACTGAAGTCAAATGAGAATATCGGAATGAACGAAAACAATGGAAAGTTTATTGTATCATAAAATATAATAGAGGTATGCGTGCAGGGGCATGCGTTGACCTCAACATCAATAAATCTATGTCTCAAACTCGTTCCTTCCAGCTCGACCTGTCATATTGACCTGTAGGTGGTAACTCATCGCCTACGAGCCATCGCAAAATCTTCTTTTATTTGACGAGGGTATTCCCCGCCTGTATCCTTTCTCGTGCCGTATGCTATCTTTTTTATACTCCTCGTTAGTGAACCCGCGAGCTTCCCGCAGCAGCTCCCGCCGAGCAAAGTGCGATAGGGAAGTCACGTGATACGATGCCCTTCATGAAAGCCACATTGATTCCCCTTTCAAGGGCCTGTCGTTTCTTTAATTTTTTTTTAGACGTCTTGTTTGCTTTTATTCTCACAGTGATTGATAAGTAAATACAACCTAACCTTCAGACATGTGGAGTTTCTCCTTTCATTGTATGATTACATTCTTTGCACGTATTATGTATATATTATGTATGCATGTATGTATGTTTGGACAAACTGACGAGAGACAAGTATTGTTTAAAGAGGGAAGACCATTCAAATGTCCTATTCATCACGGAATGAACCAACCACTCATGTAGTCTTTCGTGACTACAGCTTAACGACAGTGGTGCCATTTTGTAAAGATACGATACCATTATTCCTAACTTCGCTCTCACGAAAAGCTGTGAAAACGAGAAATCTGTTAGTGGCGTCGCAACGCGTCTGACCAAGCATTGGAAAGTCATGAATGTGTGAAAAAAACACAAAAGCTAACTTATAGGAACCTACAAGTTAATCTGACATAATACAATCGGCCGTCATAATGGCCGTCATGCTGACATGGCTGCTGAAATACCCCTCACTGTACAATATAGGATAAAACACATAAAAAAGTCAAAATGTGAGCATTTATTACTTTTTTGTTGTTATTGCTCTTTGCGCTTTTTATGCTGTGGTAATCGTCAGTGTAAAGTCTATGAATCCCTTGGACAGAGTTATCAAGGAAGTGCGTCTAAATATATGTTTTGAATCAAACTTTATGATTTATATTTCTCACAAATTGTTAACATTATGATTTATTAAATGTGTATACTTTGTATTGATTTGTATTACCTTTTGTTGGATGGAAATAAAGCGTAATTACATTGAATTTAATTAAAAAATAAATTGCCACAACAGTACATGACGGTCCCGTCACATCACAGAGTTTAACACTTGAAAGTTCAAGTGTTTCACATCAATTTCAATTTCTTTATGTGGGCGCGCGTTTATATGCGCTCTCTCTGTATAGCGATATTATCGGATTTGTTCGTTTGCCTGGTTTCAATCATTTCATGTTCAAATCTTACTTTCAGCTGCGAACCGATTTTTTCACAGGGCTGTGAATTGACAATTTTGAATGATGAATTTTGAATGATGTCATAATCAAATGAAAATTTTGTCAGGCTACGATGGAGAGAGAGTGAAGTCCAATACAAGTAGAAAAAAAAGATACAATGAACAATAGAGGAACTTAACCTGAAATATTGACTGAATTTCATATTAAGCTCATGATGAAAATTTATTCGGCGAAGTCTGGTAATTGCAAAGCACTATATACTAAATGAATAGATTGCAAACAACAACAACAACAACAACAACAACAACAACAACAACAACAAAATCCAAACAAATTCAGGATCTACAATAAGAAAACGGCGCACCTGTCCACTTTTATCTGTGAAGGTATTCAAAATAATGCGTACAATGACGCCTTTTAATAAAAAGAGCAAACCAAACGAGGAAAATTTAAGCTGAGTATGAAAAGACGGAATTTCATACCGTATCAAGTGATGATCTTAAATTCAATAAAAGTAACAAGGAAACAAGCCCTGCAAATTACAAAAATTGGAACAACCTTATTAGAGGTGACCCCCAAAAGTTTCATTCTTCTTAAAAGCCATGAATTACGCTCGATGTCTTACTTTTATACCTCACAAAATTTAATTCCTAGAAGCTTCTTCTCTGTTCGGAGAACTCTGAGTAGAGAAGGAGTAAGCTTCACTTTAAGGAAAGAAAAAAAAATGTCTTCAAGAATCATGATTTTGCGATTGTGATAATCACGTTATTCTAAATTGCGCTGCGCAACGCGAGCGGAAGGCCCAGTTTTTTCAAACAGTGAGCGTGTTTCGCGGGCTTAATAAACACGGTTATCTCGATCACTGTGTTTACCGCTCGCCCAGAATTCTCTCTTTACTCTCTTGTAATGGAGGAGAGCGATATGGACACGGTTCAGCCCAGGCGAGTAATACTCCATTTCCGAACTTTGCTCGAGGATCAAGTCTGATTTCCCGCCAAAAGCTTTGACAACTCAAGCACGATTGCGTCGCCTCCATGCTTCGACCAACAGGACCGTCTCTATATGGGATGACTAAGGCATAGCGACTTAAGATGCTGGGGCCGTGTTTGCAGGTCTTTGCAGAGCTTTGTGTACCTTTTCTTCCATTCACTGATAAATGCACCAACCTTAAACTGCGCTATATTGAAATCTACTGTTTTATTCATTTCCAAACAATCACCCATCTTCAAATGCTTAAACCCAGAGAACGTTAAAAAATATATCAATTGAGGGTTGTTCAATTGAATTCTTCTCTGATGCTTCTCAAATATTAAACGCTTTCCGGCATATTAGATTTTTCTTTTAAGAAGGCAATATTATCGAAACATATCACATTGATGTTCTTAAAAAAAACCCACCCTTATTTCCTCAACTCAGCTGCTCGTTATATTTGAGTTATTATAATCGGTGAAGAGAGAATATCCCCAATGCTTTGGAAAATGCCTTATCACTGTTATTTGCGCAAAGCCTTTTTTCCCCGACCTACGACGTATCACGACACGGGGGCATGACTGGGCTAAATGATCATCAAATTGGCCACGCGGTAGTCATGGTTACTTCCGAGCATCTGGCATCCGTCTTCGAAGCTAGAAGACGATGGCAGTGTGACATGTGAATCTTGCTTTTACATTATCATTACTTGCTTTCGCTTCTTGAATAGGGAGAAAACCAAAAATAATACCGTAAACGAAGTTATCAAGCAAGGAAAGAAACTTCCTATTTGGCTTACTTTGAATCATTATACTATCGTTGCTTCATTTTTGTTGTTGTTGGAACAAACTCCCCATTTACATTCAGAACGCCCTGAATATAGACAAGTTGAAATCAGTACTCAGAACTTATTCAATTTTTTTTTTTGCTATATGCATATCACAATGTTCGTAATTATATCGTGTACTTTGATTCAACTTATGCAGTTGTTAGTATTGATCGATGCGCTTACAAAACCCCGTGTGAAGCGCTATGTAAGTTTATTTATTACGTCGTTATAGTCCATGTTCACTCACCCACAAAAAGAATCATTGTTATGTGGAGATATGTCTGGTAGTGATTGTTTTAGTTTTCAAGATGTAAAGCATGTAAAGTATTTCATCGAAAGTTTCATTCCGATGGATCAGTTAACCTCCTACTCCAATCAAGCACGATAATGGATGTGTTAATTGAAAAGCGCACCACGGATTTTGTGAACAACTGCACAATGGATAATGTTTGTATTCTCTTGAATATTTCTTACAATTGCTTTCTGCTCCAAAAGTTAACCTATACAGTTACCGTGATCATCATAAGGCCCAATTACCAACACTCGCTATTTCATTGCACTTTGTTCCCTGTCGACTTTCATGTCGAGCTACATGGTTGTGGTTTTGAGATGCAGTGTGCCAGTAAAATAATCTTTGAAGGGGGATAATCACGCATCAATTCATATTCTCTTAGAAGTGCAAACCAATTTCATATGTTCATGTAATTGTCTGTGCATAAATTTCTGCAACATCTAGATTGTCGTACGAAGCGAAAGCATTATGCTAAACTGCATGGTATTCTCTCTATACGCGATAATTGATAAGTAAAATGATTGAGAGGAAATAATTGATCTTATAATTTTTGAGATAAACCATTAACGTCCTACATGGTAACATCGTCGCAAGACGCGCGCTCTTAACTAATACGCGGTATGTGTGGCACTCATGTTATTGTTCGTCTATTCCCATTCTTGTCCTCTTATCAAAATCTCATTTGACAGACCCCCACCTTCAATGAAGGATGTTTATGTATGCAATCATTGTGCGCAGACAGCCTTGGCAATACACTATTTTTAAATTTCCCGTGCTGTTTATTAATTGTCCCCCTTCGCACTGTGTTGATAAAAATATGTGAGCACATTAACTTTTTTCGTCACCCCAATCCCGATGCCGTTATCAACAAACAGCATCTTTAGGATGTGATATGGCGTAAATGTCACGTACTATAACGTCCTCTCTACTCCCGCGATACTTCATTGTGTAGCACCGGTTATGATAATGAATTCATATTCCATGTACGTTAGTATGCAAAACCGCTACTCCATCACTCGGCCACGGAACATCCACATGTACGTTAGTGTTGCAGTTAGAATCAACTTTATACTTGGAAGAAAACAAATGCAATTGCATGGGACTACTGCCCCATCTTAAGATTTGTAGCTTCGTTCAGACGTACACAAATATCGCGGCACTGAACTTTGCCCGGGATTTATTTTTTTCTGGTCTCTTCTATCATAAGGGTCAATTAACTCGATCTAGGCTTTTTCGTTGTTGTTTGATTTTCTTTTGTTTTCCTACATGAAAAATAACTACCTCGGCGGGAAGCTTGATGTGTGCTCTGGGAGTGAGCGCGGCCGCACTGCTGAGAGAATGCCCGATACAGGTGGCATGGACTGTCTCGTTAAAATCGAAAATGAAGGAGATACAAAGATCCGATGGCAAAATCGTCCGTAAATTATACAAAGTGGAACGTGACGGATTCTGATTCGCAAGGCTGTAGTTCAGTGTCGCCCACATTATACGTGTTTAATCCTTCCGATAATGTTATGGGAAGAAAGTCAGCATTGTCTCTCTGTGTGTTTGTATGTGTCTGTGTATTTGATTTTGAGAGAACTGTCGTCTTTAAAGGCTGAGTGTTTTCATGACGTGCACGAGTTCATTACGATCATTCATAAGAACCTATATGTTTTGAATACATAATAGCGTAAAGCATCAACAAAAATAATTTATGTTGATCACAAGACACTTGGAAGCAGCGACATGTCTTATTCAATGAACATGATGAAGACGAAATAAAGAATTGTGGAAATTTAATTTTACGCTGTTGTTACTTTGTGTAATCATGTCTTCTACAAGTCTTCTGTATTCATAATGATTTTTCTACTGGAAAGGCTATTAAAGTTATATTGAATTAATGGAATTAAAGCTGCATTCTTAAGTTCTCCTTCACGCGCATAGACGAGGACAAGTATCACAATTATGATTAACGATGACAATCAAGTTTTATAAGCTATGGGTGTTTCGTTTTTAGAACTTATGATTTTCTCTACATTCTGCAACCAGGAACAAGGGTCATACGCAAAACACATTATACAAATAGATGTCTGATGATAGAAATAAGACGATTCGGTACCAGTACTCGCTAAGTATCCAAGTAACTGCAGCAACTCCTATCATTTACAAAAACACTCGCCGCAACAGCATTCGCCACCACTGACAGCACCCGCCACCATAACTACGCTGATCAACGTCATAGCAATCATCACCTCGCCAAACACCACAACCCCAACTACCACTCACGTCACTCACAACCACAGCCCCAAATACCTTCACGTCACCCATGCACAACCACAGCCCAACACCATCATATCACTCACTACCTCAGTCCCAACTATCACCCACGCCATCTACCACTACAGTCCTATACAATCACGTTACTCACCACCTAAGACCCAACTCTCACGTCACTCACCACAAGCACAGCCCCAACTGCCATCACGTCACCCTTCACCACTCTCGCAACTGTCAATACATCACCCACCACTCAGCGCAACAACTACCATCACGTCACCCATCGCTAGCACATTTCTAGCTACCATAACGTCACCCACCACCACAAACCCAAATTCCATCTTAACGTCTCCCACCACAACCCCAAATTCCATCATGTCACCCACCACCAGGGCCCAACTACCATCACACCTCCCACCACCTCAGTCCCAACTGCTATCACGTGACCCACAACCACAGCTCCAACTACAATCACGTCACCCACCACCACGGCGCCAGTTGCCATCACATCACTCACCACCTTAGTCCCAACTACCACTCACCCACCACCACTGTCGCAACTATCTAATACATCAACCATCACTAGCGCAACAACAACTACCATCACGTCACCCACTACTAGCACAGGTCCAGCTAACATAACGCCACCCACCATCGCAGCCCCAAGTACCATCGTGTCATCCACAACCATATCCCCAACTACCATCACAATCAACACCCACCACCTCAGTCCCAAATACTGTCACGTCACCCACAACCACAGTCCCATCTACCATCACTTCGCCCACCACTAGCACAGGTCCAGCTACCGTAACGTCATCCACCACCACAGTCACAACAATACTCATAATCGTCACCATTTTTTGCTTTGTCAGCACTCTTCGGAGTGTCAGACGATATATTGCCACCAGAATAAGAAAACTTTTCTTTAATCTTCCGAAGAATTAGCCCAGGCCATTATCGGACAGACTGCCGTGGTTCAACTCGATGGGGAGATCTTAATATCTGCTGAAAACCATTCCACATAAAGTCTTGACGAAACTAAGCAGGCTGCCAGCGACCACTTTCTCATACTTGAGTACACCAAGCTCGAGCACAGCTCAATGTGTGTGCTTAGGATAACAATACATAGGTATTGCGGGCACACAAAAGTCTCAGGTTGCCCACACTCCTCGAAGGAAGGGCTGGAGAGTGAATTCTGCCTTTAGTAGTAACGACATCAATTTTTTCCTCGACGGCGGACGGATAGTCATACCATCTCTTTTTAATGGCGTCAAATGATCAGTTCACTTTCTCTCAGCTCGTCTAATGATCTGTTCGCTTTCTTTTAGTGCATCGGTAACTGTATCTATTAATATTTTTTCTATTTTCCTTCCTTCCAGAATCAAATTTGGGCTTCGAATTGAACCTGAACTGCGCGGACTATCTTCCTCCATCCACGACCACAGCTTCATCCACCGATGGTAGCCCCAGGAGACATGTACTATTTGCACGTAAGTTGCTACCTTTGGCCTACATCGGAGGTGCTCGTTTAGAAAGAGGGAGCTCAGATAATCGTGCTGTAGATACAATGACATATGGAAGAGAATACATTGTTTGTCGTGCATTCCACAGTATAAGAGTATCTTCATTCTTCTCATCATGTATTCATTCTTGATTGTTTTCTTGATAAGTATTCGGAAAGTATCAAGGTATACGTTTGTTGACATGAATTGGAAAATTTGTTGCTAAAGTAGGCCTATCATCCTAAGTTTAGTACAGTGACTAATTCGCTCTGTGCTCTTTCTTTGTAGACCCACGTGGAACGTACCCTAGCATGTGGGACTCGCGCGGCGATAACAACCCAATGCCGGACCATTATGACAGCGTTCACTACCCGCGGCTGATCCTCATGGCGCCGGCCAACCACTCGAGAGGTGACGCCGCCAGCGTGAGGCGACGACGCAGCGCGTCTGTGGACGACTCCCTTTGCGACGAGAGCAAGCCCAACTGCTGCCTGCGACACCTCACCGTCAACTTCCGGCGGGACCTCCGCTGGACGTGGATCCGACAGCCTAGGGTGTACACGCCCAACTTCTGCGCCGGATCCTGTCCGTACATCCTCAGCGCGGATCAAAACTACGCGTCCATTTTGTCGCTGTACAAACACCTGAATCCCGACGCCAGCCCGTCGCCATGCTGTTCTCCTAGCGCCTTCAAACCGCTTACCATTATGTTCTTCAACAGAGGTCTTCCCGAAATCAGAGTACTCAACAACATGATTATAGAAAAATGCAGATGTAGCTAGTCTCAGATAGACACAGAAGTACAGTAACAAGACAGAAAGTTATTCCGCAAAATAAGATGATATTACCGAAGGAGAAAGTCGTGGATTACCTCCCGTGGTTTAACAAGACATTTGCAGCGGATGTGATCTCGTGAATGGTGAAGTGTTCTGAAGCAGTGAGCGCGTATTAACTCTGGCGCTACTCTGGATACGTCTACGTACGCCTCTTAATTAT
Organism: Diadema setosum; assembly: GCF_964275005.1. Taxonomy (NCBI): domain Eukaryota; kingdom Metazoa; phylum Echinodermata; class Echinoidea; order Diadematoida; family Diadematidae; genus Diadema; species Diadema setosum. The sequence goes on along the minus strand of NC_092685.1, from coordinate 41,069,822 downwards.
TTAAGACAACTTTCGAAACGTACTAGCGGTACTACGGTCATTCAAAGCCACGACCAGCGGATCATTCTGTGCTTTCGTGCGGCTTCTGCGCAACACATCGGATACCAGTCCTGTCGTCACCATGGATGTGTAATCAAGCTTATCATGATATAGCCCATATTCCAGGGATAGACCTAGACCAGACACCAGAGTTCTAAGTTTGAAGTAAATTGAAGAGTGTGGAATATCACACACTTCAAAGACAGAACATTGTACGAGAGTGTCAAGGTACATGTTCTTAATAGAGCTCTCCAGCACTGAAGATACAGTCACAGTATGTACTGAAGCAGTACTTTGACTTAACGTGGCTTCACTTACAGACACCCTTTACCCAACGTCGGATCTATCTCTATTTCTGGAATATGGGCCATGGGGTTTAAGTTCTTCATCCATGCTTTATTATTTTTTTTTCTTTCTCTCTTTCCCTTCGAGAACTGTACTATTAATCTATGATTATTATCATTGCCAAATGAAATTAGGTGCACTATTACGACGACTGCCTTAAGTCACGGCAAAGCTATCAAAGCGGATTGTTCTTGTATTCTCATGAATCAAAAAGCGATCTCTATACATGTACAAGTGAATACTCGCTTCTTTTCATAATGGGCCCGCGCTATGAAGTACAAAAAGAAGAAGTTATGTCTCACATGGTACAGAAATAATGGAAATGTCCATTTCTTTCTGCTCTTTCGAAAAAAAAAGGATCTTTGGCAGGTGGATTCTTCGTAAATATATTCAAATGGTTCAGTCCTTGGGTCCGATATTGCGCCATGTTGGAGCATGTTCTGCTTGCAGTGCGGTACTCTCACAGGTCTCTGTGTAGACAATAATATATTAGGCTGTGAACATGGTGGCGTACCACAGGTGCATTGGTGAGGTGCATTAAGCGTGATGTTGAAAACATCCTTTGATCAATTAAATCTCAAAGACATGTTGAACGTATAGTGCGTGTGATCAATCAGATCAAAGAATTGGAAGTTTTACGGTTCCATGTGCATACCTTGATTGGTTGGCGAATCTATCGCCAAAATAAGCGCAGAGAACTTGCAGTAAAGACGCATGGATGATGACAGCGTTGACAGGCAAAAGGTCGAAGTGATCATTACATGGCAGTCGAACGGCATCACCTTTAATACCACTGACATAGCCATATTCGTCTACGTAGAATCCAGTGCAGCCAGTCCATTCCATGTTTATATGACAAAACATAGGATCGGATGAGATGTGTAAAAGCAGACATAACTAAACATCTCTGTTCTGGACAGCTCCAAACGTCTGTGACGATTGGCATAAGATGCGCCAGTATTTCGTCTGCTTTAATGTTACGAGTTTGATGTCGGACATGCCCATAAGAATGATTTCTTACCCCCACAAGCCGCCTCCCCGCCAATTTGCCGCGACCGTTCTCCCTACTATGTGTGTGGCCGACTGCTCAAGCGCTGTTTGATGTGTTGAGTTGCGTAGTTTCCCTCAGAGTATGGCGCTACAATGTATAGTGGCTCCATGTTCAGAGCTAGGATGTTCATGGATTTTTCTTTGTGCGTATCTTAGAGCAAAGTTTTTGCAATCTGTCGTCATTCCAAGAGTTCTTTCCCCCTTCAACCTCCGTCTTCACAAATATTGAAAAAAAAAGTCGTGTGTTTGGTGGCATGGGAGGAAGAAATAAGGGAAGCTGTGTATTGGCAGAAGACTCATTATTTAAATCAGTGGAATTTCTCTTCCTGACTCAACTTCGCTGTCATGAAGGGGGTGTGAATATATTGATATGGATATTCAGTGCTTGATTTTCGAGCCAGAATAAGGAACTCGACAGGTAGAATATACATCCATGTGGAGGTACAGCGCGTACAGTATAATTGCTCTCATTCCTGTCCGTGACTTATTAAAAAGAAATCACATGCAGGAAAATGAGGGCGCTTGATTTATCTGTCAAAGTTCAAAGAAATATATGTAGAACACTTTTTTTTTTTTAATTACACTGCCAGGCTTCTTTAATGCACTTTCTTCTGTTTCAGTTGAATTATCCTTCTATAACTGAATATGTTTTCAAATATCACTATTGGTACTTTTATTGACTGGATATACCTGTCTTCACGGAGATGTGTTTACCGACAGAAGACAGCCTTCGTATGAAAAGTGTGAGCCTGGGTATGATTCTGTTCATCCCCTCCGTAACTAGAGGACGTTTAGATCAGGCGCTGTTTAGATATAGTGAAGGAAACAAAACGTGGGATCGGTCATGTGCATATAATTCAACTCCAAGGATGTTAAGTGACTGGTAAACAGGCTTTATCCAAGTCTAATTCTGTTCACTTTTTCTTTTTAAAAGCTCAGTTTTTTTTTATTCTTCGTCATATGTCGCTTACAGAAATGTCGTCCTTTATCAATCCCTAAACGATCATTAAACGATCTCAAACGAGATAATCGTGCCAAAGAGAGTGCCAGCATTACGTAACATAAGTATCAGCGTCAGAAAAAGGAACGAAAGATGGTGACAAGCAGTCAGTGTGTACTGAGCGCTTTTTGAGCCTATGATACCTGTTCACTCTAAAAACAACTTTGACCGTTTTCGTATAGTACGATACATGTACAATGTCTTCCTGATATCATGACAACCGTTTGAAGTAAGTGAATAACCAGATCTGACAGACGTTGAGTCCAGATGTCGATTTGGAATGAATGCTTTTTCATGAATGTTAGAAAATGTTGTGCGCCTGCCGTAATCAATATTGATTTGTATTCTATTGTTCTCTTTTGAAAAAAAAAATATTGTCTTCTTCAAACTTAAAGGTCATCGTTCAGGTGCTAAAATGTGACAAGGAGGTTGACACAAACATGTTATATTTTGTTGGTGTAGGAAAACGATTTATTCAGTCACAATAATCAACGACTCGAACGGAAACTACTCGAGAATCCTGTTTGTTGGTTTGTTTGTTTTTGTTTTCAACCATTGAACGACATCGGTCCTACGCGATGAAGATGAGAAGGGGTTACAGTAAGTTTAATTTCTAATAACTCACGTGCAACATCTTGAATTTGAATAGCGGAGTTGATACTTGTGATTACTTTCTATATATCTTTACAATAATTCATATTTCATGCAATGCCAATTCTTCACTGCTAGGCGACCATGATTAGGAAATAATTGGTGAGGGTGGGTGGGAATTAAGAGGGGAATTTAAAGATCCAGTGCTGATGTTTTGATGACTGGACTTTTTTTTTAAAACACATTTTAAATTTTCCGCTTGGACGAAATCCATTCAATGTCCACGTATTTTATGCATGTCTGTTTTAATTGCAGTACCAAATTCTTGATACGCATATCATCAAATGTCTGAAAATGCATATTCTTTGTGATGCTAATTGCTATTTCATTTCCAGTGTTGTTTCATATGTATTTTTCCTTATTGTCACTCTCTGCGTGTATGTGTCCCCTAGGGATAAAGTATAAATGTGTCACTGTTGTATTGTACATCTTGAAGATAATTATTAAAATTATGTCAGTCTACGTACTATAATCAAACGTTTTCAAAACCGGCTTTTGATTTTTTTTCCCGTGGTTGGATTACACTACTGGTTTCACCTCTTTCACCATGTGTTTGCATGTTTTGACACATATTATATGTCTGTGGGTTTTCGAGCATGACGTCAAGGGATTAGGCCCAATACTTTGTCTCGATATGAACTTTTGTCAATTCTCAGCTCATGAAAATCACTTACAGGAAAATAGGCTGTAACCCTAAAACAGAAACGAAATCTGCGCTTCGTTTAGATTCAAAATATCCTATACATCTGGATCTGTTTCAATAAAGCGCTTATCCCTTTGCGGAATAGTTTCCAAAAGCTTACAGCAAAAGGTACTTCATAAGTTGCTGATTTCAAGGAAAGAAATGCAAAATCAGCGTACAGACGACGAAAATAAATGATAGACGACACTGGAATAATCATTTATCTAGGACAGTGATAAAATTCCTTTCGCAGTGTTGATCCATACCTTTAACTGACAGCAGATAAAAAGTTACACTCGCTTATCAAAAAGATAGCTAGCTACCCTCCCGTGGCCCTTAATATGATATATAGGCCTACTGTTTAGACGATAAAGCCGGTTTTAATAACCTCACAAGTGGCGGAGGCAGATTACGAAGCACCCCCTGCAGCGCCTAGAATTCGGACGCGGCGGGAGTCTCCGAGCTCCCGATGATTGCGCATTACGCGAATTACTGCGCGTTCCATATTCATCGCTTGTCGCTAAATCTATCACACTCTTGCTTATTGCGATAGATCTCCCCCTTCCAAGCATTTTCCCCCCTGCGAGAATCACTATTGACAATCACCGACGAACCGCAAAGTGTCCGCTCTAAGAATTGAAGTTATTATACACACTGAGCTTCCGGTTTTTCATTAATACCGTCCGTGAGATTTGACGGTTCGACCTTGAATTAAGACTTTCAACGTGATCAACTACTGCAAACCAGAATGACGTAAACTTGTCAAACATATGCATTATTGTTAAACCAAATTTAAGTAGGCCATTCATCTGACTCAACAATTTAAAAACAAAATTTAATCAAACAGTCCTCTTCAAATGATAAAAGGATGAAGGACGCCAAAGACAAGCTTGTACAGATACTCGTCACATGTTTTCTTCTAGTTCGCTTTAATCAACATATTTTCCCTTACACCATCGGCCATTACAAGACAAATGGAATTAATAACACGGATGTCATCAAAATAACGATAGAGCAAAGACAGAAATAAGTATAAACCTGTCGTATTCCACCGTATGCTGGCAGGGACATACAGTAATTATCAGCAGTCCAAAGCAGACACATCCAAGGACAAAGACTAAAACACAATCACAATGTACCATCGTATATCTGTTGGAATAGTCCGCAAGGAAGTTGAAGTCGGGCCTGACCGATCTTCAAGCAGCAGGGGAAGACGAGGCGATATTGTAGGTCACGGTTTGACAGGTCAGGGGTCAAAGTCACATCTGACCTTCGCCTTTTTCCTTCCATTTTCCTAACAGTAATTCATCCCTTAGACGACCAGAAAAGAAAGTTTAGCGCTAGAATGGTTCAGGAATACTCCAGGGTGTATTTTTCTATCATGAAAGGCACGAGATGTCTGTTTGAGAAGTGAAATGAAAGGTCAAATGAAAGGACCATCGTCACGGTGAATATCTCGACACAGATTGAGAATGAGGCCCGGGAGAACTACCGTACTCAGAATTCAGGTGTACACAGCATCTGGTAGCTCATCACCTTACGGACAGCTACGTGCACCACATAAGCTTCGATCTGCTTGGTTTCACTACAGTGACATCTTTTTCCCTCTTTCATTATCTCTGTTTGTACATACATGTATGTAGGTATGCATGTATGTATGTTTGTCTGTCTGTATTTATATACATACATCCGAATGTACTACATGTGTATGTACATGTGTATGTACTTGCATGTGTGTATGTAGCCTAATTGTAGGCCTGCGTTAGTATAAATGAATTTACTATGCGTGCAATTACATTGTATGTACCTATCTTTCTCTCCTGTATCTGTTTTTTTCATATATATATAAATATATATTTCTATCTATCTTGCTACCAATAACTGAAAATTCGAACTTAACAGCTGCTGGTATTTTAGTTGTGATCACTGTGGAAAAAGTTGGCTGAGTTATCATTCTCCTCTTTTGTGTGTGTGTGTGTGTGGGGGGGGGGGGGATAACAGTTTAAAAACACATGTCCACACTCAAGCAACATTCAAAACAAACTTTAAACAACAACAACAACAACAAAAAAAAAAAACACTCCAAAAACCCCAAACACAACAAAGACAACTTCACACGTTTTCCATTGGTTTTTAAGGCACAATATATATGTATTTCATCTCATATTTATTTAGTACTTTCATCACTGGATGTCAAATGGTACTGATTGCCCAATTGATGACATGAATCAACTGAGAGGAGAGAAAAACCACACAATTTGACAAAATTTAGGGAAGCTACAGGATTAAAAAAAAAAAGAAAAGAAAAAAAAACATATTTACAAGGAATAAAACTTGATAGATATTCATAAATACATAAAAACACACAGGATCCCATAGACATGAAATAATTATGTATTTCTAATATACAGAAAGCTCTCATGAAAGGGCTAAAGTATTCCATAACATGACAATATTGTTTTGATTTGCATTTAATATCAGTTGATGCAAAGACATAAATCCAATTCTGTTTTTTAATTTTCATGCATTGTTGGCACAACTTATGGTAAATATATATGATAATTCTGAGAAAAAAAATCCCCAATTTTGGCATTTTTAAGCAATACCTGCCCATAGCCCATCCCCAACAAAAAGAAATATGTACTGCTTACTGAATCAAACAATGTTTACTGTGGTGCACGCACTGTCCTGAAATAATGCCTTGTATCCATCAACAACTGTAATCTATTCAAAATATTTCAGTAACGTGGATGAAATTACAGCAATGTCCAAGTGTTGAAAAGCTATACAGGTACTCAATGTGAAATTTGTTTGTTCTGCCATAATTAATTTCTTTGCCCGTCTTCTCCTAATAAAATGTATCTAGTTTAGCCATTCAAACTACAAACAAACTGAATCAATCAAATCTGAATTTATGAAGAGTTAAGAAAATAATAATCTAGATATCCCAGCTCTTTAGAGAAAATGTGAATTTTTTATCAATTTGAACCCACTGAAACTCTTTGCATGACAAAACATAACTGACTGCACTGCATACATCCTGAATACATCTATTTTTCATGTACAGTACAATTGTACTTGACAACCTGCTATTTCACCATGGAATCATACCAAAGAAGCAAACATAACAAAGTTAAGAAGACCATCAAGTATATCAAGGTGTTTTCTGGATGCATCTTAAATGCTCATACTGTGTAAGCACATTCTGAGTATATGACACACACATACACATATCTATGTGACTGAATGTAATAGTATAAGAACCACACATATCACAACCGTAGCAAAATATATTGATATTCTGAATATGTCATAGCTACACTGTATTTCGTTCAGCCTTTAAAATGACACACAAAGCACTGAAAGGGAGAATAAGGAATGCGTGTCCAAATGAGTGAGGTTTTTCTTCATGAAAGAGGTTGATCCTATCCATGAACTTGAATTCTAAGAACCAAAGTTTACATACAGATTAGAAGGAATGGAATCGGAGTTCAAAGTAAGAAATTGATCCGAACATGAAAAGTGTTCAGTAGCAAGATATGGTTGCAATGTGATATGTCAAAAATTCCTACCCATTTTTTTAGCACATGAGAACCTGTTTTGAGTTGAAGCTCATTTAAAAAAAAAAAAAAAAAAAAATCTTCATTTGACCTGTGTTTCACTTATTACCTGTTCTTACCCATTCCTGCATACCAATACCTGGATAAAACAATGAAAACTATGCTCATGGTTTTCTGAACCCACAAATCCTGTCTATTCAACTTATAGATGCTCTGCAAAAAAGTATTCCAAGTGGTGATACACATATCATGTATGATGAAAATCAGCTATCTAACATTTCAGCTCAATGAGCCCAAAGTGAAGAATACCACATGCTACTCTACTGTGAAGTACACACCTGTGGAACTCACAAACATTTGTGCTACATTTTTGGAAACCAGTCATCTGTCCAATATAACTAACAATGAATGAGAGCACCCGATGTTGAGTCTTCTGCACACTTCATGTTCATAAAAGGATCTACTTGCTTTGTTTTATCTCAATATATCAATATATCAATATGCACTTACGATATTGCGAATGAAATTTATGTGTTCATGTCAGCATGAGAGTGAAAGAAATTCCGACATTTGGCGTGACAGATTTTTTTTTTTTTTTCAATGCAAAGAATGAGTGACAATGTATTCAAGACAAGTAGCATTGAAGAAAATGCATCAGTCCACATTATACATGGCTGATGTTGGCAATTCAGAATGTTCTCATCCATTCATTTCACATCAATACGGAAGCTTACACTACATGACAGAAATGAAGTTCATTCCATCATGGCTTGGGGCAAAAAAAAATGACACCAACAGAACAAAGAATAAACATTCTAAACTACAAGTGAACCCTCTTAAACGTGAATTTCAACATCAGCACAGACAATAGTACTTGTTGAATATTTCATACATTGTACATCATAATGTGGCTAGGGATAAATTTATCATATTTCAAGGCAGACACTCCTATTTGCAAAACCAAATGTTTATGAATTTGGTTACCATAAAATGTCTGGCACTAGGAAAACAGACTGTATCATCTACTTCCTCCCCCCCCCCCCCCCCAACCTCATTCCTTTGGTATTACCCAGCAGCTTAACCCATTGAGGACAGGCTGACTTTGATACAACACGCATTTCCCATAGACAATTGCCCGAGTATACTCGGGACATGTCCTCAATGGGTTAATTTGGAACAAGTTCCTTGAATTAATTTACCAGGCAGTATTAACTTTTTTATAATAAAGACCTTCCATTTCTGCTTAATAACCTTGAGCATACTTTATTTATTGCAAGACATACTACAGAATAACCACTCAATGCATCAAGAGACTGAAATAAAACTCAGCCCTAAATTGATATTAAAGACACAACTGGAAAAAATAAGAATAAAATGACTAGCAGTCCTACAATATTCTAAATAACTTCATTCAGAACACTGGGATTCTGACTGTTAGGTGTGTAACATTCAACACTGACAGAACACAGTGTTGCCTAGAGAAACACCAGTGGCATTACACTGTGTAAATGTCCAAGTTTCATGCAGTTGTGACTGTAAATGACACTTAACACTCCTATTCTGTCTAATGTAACAGTTGTGTTACACTGCTACACAGTTGTCTCCCTCTGTGAAAATGTCTCTGGATCCCACACGGTGGTCATGGTGTATGTTATGTACACCAGAATATTCTGTGTAGCCAAGGTGTCGAGTAAGAGTGCACGGTGAACCCTGAGTGACATTCTACGACCGTCACATTGTGACACAGTGTTTTTATTTATTCATCGAACACCATGCCATCATAGCGTTACAAGTATACACCAAGGTACTCTCTCAAGTTGAAGTGTTGGGCAAAATGGAAAAAAATGTGGAAGGATATTGGAATAGAAATGCACAATGACACACAAAACTACCACTGGCTAATTTTTCTGATACACATGCCCTGCTCTGTTGCCAATCAAAAATAAGTCACAAAGGAATGCTCTTCGAGGAATTTCGATCAAGCTTTCGCACGATGCTTCACGGGGTTTCCCATGAGTCATTCTTATCAATGCAAACCTGCCTCGATCTAATACCAGCGAACAGGTGGAGTCACACCACAGAACGGTAAGTCGTCGTCCGCCAATTTGTCTGGATATCCACACCGAGGTTTGTGAGTGTGGTCGGCAGGTGCGCTCATCTCTGAATAGACACGAGCTGTCAGGTGCCGGCGTCGTGTTCCTCACTGATGTCACCATCCACGAGGCTCAGACACCATCGATGTGCTCTCGTTACCATGGCGACGTGATGGTCTGGTCAGTGGCGGATGACTTGCGCTTGCACTGGACCTGGACAGTAAAAGACAAAGCGTACAAACCATTCTAGCAAATAATTTTCAAAGACTGAATGGGGATGGGGGAAATCAGAGCCTCTGAAAATAGAATTACAATCTTTACAAGCACTTCTCTTTATTGGCAAGGCACTGTAGTGCGGTGATACTGTAAAATCAGAAATTTTCATGCGCTTTTTCATTTTGCGAGAGCCAAGATTCATGACATAAAATGCACGCTTAAGTTCTTGTCTACACTATATGCATTGAATTCCAGTGGCAATTTGCAAAAATTTCATGCCCCCCAAAAAGTCTGTCAGCTCTGAGAAAACTTCTTGCTTAACAGTAGTAATGACGTAAAAGCACACAGCTACAACATCCATTACTCCTCCCATACTCACAAACACACATTCACAAAAATAAAACACACATTTGCTCGACAACTTGACCCTACAGAAAGGTTAAACACTCATGTCTTTTCCTGTCGTACATTAGTAAAACTGGTGGAACGGTATTCCCACTCAAACCTCACTGATCATCAATGTCAGCCGTTGTCATCATCAAAACATCCCATCTCATAGTACATTCACCCCAATCATGAAACCTCAGCTCAATCCTTGTTATCACTCCCCAGCTCGATCCCCCTCCCCCTACAATTTTCCTATCCTGCCGAGTGTGAATGACATAGAGACTACATCATAGATATGGAAGCAAAAAAAAAAAAGGGGGGGGGGCCTAAGAGATACAAAGCTAACTAGAGGGGGTGGGGGGGGGGGAGAGAAAGGGAGAGCGGGAGAGGGAAGGAGAATGACTAGACAAAAATTTTTAGTGTCATTATGTGGGGAACTGAAATCCATGGCAGGTTGAAAAGGTTACCGTACATTCAAAGAGGTCTTGGCCCTGTACTCATACAGAGTAGTGATTCCTCCTTAGTTTGCCTAATGAGTCACATAAAGCTGCTGAATGAAAATAAACATCACTCTTAAAATCACCATAAATCCCTGCTGAAATAATTCATACACTTTGAGACCCTACCGTATATGTCAAATGTTTTTTTTTATTATACAAAAATATGAATCTAAATTATTGAATCAGAGCAGTGATTCTTTCTAATCAGTGACTGCAAATGTAGCCCTAAAAAACCCAAACAACAACCCCTCCCCCCCCCCCCCAAAAAAAAAAGTATGGCAAGCCCAGTGGGTAAACTGACAATTTAATGAATTAATAAATACATGTACTTGAATATCATTAGGGGTGGTTATCTTGCCTCATATCTTCAAATGCTCTTACTCAAAGTAATATGCTCAAAAGAAAAAAAAAAAAAAGGTGAGCACACAATGAGCATTTAGTAATTGTTACATGTATGCATTCATGATAACTTTGGAAAAAAAAATTAATGTGGTTATTTTGAGGAAAACTGTGGCTTGCTGTCAAAAGAACCAATGGAATGTTGGGTGCAGTGAAAATGGGTGCCAGGATGGGGAGGTAATTGAGCGGATCTCAGTAATGGGATACGGTAGTGGAAAACATTGACTCTGTTCATACCTTGTAAAGTAAACAAACAATACAAAAGCTGAAATCAGGATGTTTATACAAGCGGAATGATTCTGTGCCACTTTAAATATTTCATTTGAATATGACATGACTTTGGTGTGTGTAGATCACACTTTTCATTACATTCCTTCATGTCTTTCATTACCAACTGAAATTTAGGGACAAAATACATGCCATTGAATATGGTTTTCTTTGAGAACATGTACGATGGTGGAAGAATCAAATTTGGCATTCTTTTTTTTATGTCTTTATTCAACAAATTTTTGAACGATGTATAACAAAACACAAAGGGAATACATAGAATGAATCCTTTACAGTGATAGCTTTCAGTTACGTATGTAGACAAACTATATTTGTCAAATTTAGCATTCTTGGATATCTTACTCAAAGAATGTACATTGCATCAAAAAGGTAATGTCCTTTTAAGTTCTGCTGCAAATGGATCTGATATCAAAGCAGAAAAGATCCACCCCCCCCCCCAAAAAAAAAAAAAAAATCCCTGAGCAAAGTTTTGAGCCTTCAGTACAAAAGAAAAAGGAAAGAAAAAGAAGAGGATGAAGAGGGAATAAGAAAAAAGAAAAAGGAGAAGAAAACAAAAACAGAAGTAGTCCAAAGTTGCGGATATTCCGAGATTGTATCAGTTCTCTCCCGGACATACATGGTGTCAAACAGTGCAGTTACACGATGCAAAACTTCCTACATGGGTGATTAGAGTGAAACTCAAGACAGTCATAGTTATGGCCATCCTGAAATTGAAGGCCTGGTTTCCTTATTTCTTCCTGTTTTGGGATGACAATCTCTTTTTCACAAAATAAATATTCCATTTTTTTTTCTTGTCGACAGGAAAAAAGCATAAAACAGGTGAAGTACCCTAAAACAAGAAAACATTTAGGATTACAGCTAGTGTCAAGTATGACTTCAAAACCACACTTCTCAACCAGTGGGCTGTGAAGGTCTCACAGGTGGGCTGTGATGTTGGCCAAATATGACTTAAAAAAAAAAAAATCTATGAGCTAACTTGGCCTTAAAAAAAAGAAAGAAAAAAAATGTATGAGCTAAAGTGGGCCTCAGGTTGAAGCAAGGTTCAGAAGCATGGATTTTAACATCTACAAGAGCACTACATTTATCGAAAACTAACAACCTGCAAAAGCCTAACTTTTTCCACAATGTTTTCAAGTCAACATAAGCTGAAATCAGGAACCTGCTCCTATACTTTATGAGAAAAGAAAAAGAAAAAGAGAGAATTCCCTGTTTATATCTCCTTTGAAATACCACAACAAAGCGTTCTTCCCCCTGTCCGTGAATGTATGGGGTGCTAGAGACGTAACATTCAGTGTTCATGCAACTGTGTTAACTTTCAATTACTTCTGCCCAACAAAAGACCATTTCAGCAAAGATACACAAGAAATTAGAAGACTGATATAGTTCTGTATATATGGCAAATATTTCGTGAGGTCTTTATTTTAATTTATTTTTTTTTGGTGAATTTCAGGTGTCTGGTGCTGTGTACAAATATAAAAACACATGAAAATATCAATTTTTATCTCGACATGAATGTGACGTGAATGCATACACTTCTACATTCAAGACATATTGTCCTCCACAATCGAGAATTTAACCACTCACGAAATTGACGGGAAGTACCGATATGTGAAAAATTAGACTTGCATTTGGCGATACAGTATGTGGAGTGCAGTACACTCAAAGTCACACAAACAAAAGCATTGTAATGCTGCATGAACTTGACTGTAAAGACTTGGCAAGTCTCCCAATGACACCACATGGTTACTACAGTTCTCATGGTGACACCACCAAATCCCCTCCGAACAAAAAATGTCTCTGCTCTTTTCTTGGACGTCCATGCGTGACGCGAGGCAGGAGTGTTTGGATGGTGCCAATAAAAGACCCGCGGATGGGACATTGTTAGCTAAAAGCCCCCCGAAGCATCTTAACACGCCAAGCGTCAAGGTGACAAAACACGGGGCATGGAAATGAAAAACTGATAACGCAACCAAGCAAAGATCCTGCAATAATGAGGGTTTTATTGCAAAAAAATGTGCAAACAATGCACAGGTATTTACATGTACATTTCTTCTAATGCCGATGTGACTCCTACCCATTACATACCATGATTACTCATAATGACTCACTAGGATAAATAAAAGAGAGATAACACCTGAATAATAGGATAGACATGGAAATTCCTCTCTAATCGCCGAGGATAACCCCGAATATTTTCTTCTTGAAGAATCATTCACGGCATAATGCAAAAGACAGTCGCGCTCCAGTAAGTTTAGCGGCGCACATACACAAAAAAGCTGATTCACACGCCTTCATGCGAATCTGGGCCTGAAATATTCTTCTTCCTGCGTTCTTACTGACAGATTCATTTCATCCCCCTCAAAAACAAAACAAAAGAAAACAAAATAAAACAACAAACACTTGCACACACTCACCCACATGAACAAACAAAATACAAAGATGCATAACAGGCAGAACTGGACACTGAATGTGCATTTTGTAAATATCAGTAAGTGCATATTTTGCCAAGCTACAGGATTCCTGAACACCCTACCAGGCGCGGTGGAGCACCCCAATCTGCATCTCATTATCGCCCCGTTCTATTTGAATTACCAACAGGCATCCACGGCTACCCGAAACTGTGTGCATGAAAAAGTCAAATCTTTACCTTCTCCTTGTGCCGCTATGTGTGCCGCTAGTAAACTCAAACTTCCCACACTATCTAAGTTTTTCAAAACCTTCCTTTTGATGAAAAAATTATAAAATTTGCTGCACTAGAACTTGAGATATTAAAGCGTTTTGAAAATCACCTCTCGCAAAACATGCTCTCTGTTTTTTTCCAACTGGACTATGGCCGAAATTGGCAACATAAGTTTATCAGGCCTCAATCCATATATGGTGAAAGTTTTCGCTTGGTTCCACCTGTACTTTTTGAGAAATCAACATGTTTCTACAGGGTTTGGAATAGAAAATTGTAGTAAGCGAAACAATTGAAAATGACGTCATTTCTTTTCCTGTAATATTGGGCATGCGTGGTACGTGAGATTCAGGATTTCGTGCTCATTGTTGGTTTGCATGTGACGCAGTCAATTTTGCTGAGTGTCGCACGGCGGTGACTGCTGAGCTGCTGCCGCGCACGCTGCATGCAGCAAAGCGTTGTGTGTGCTGTGACATGCAACGCTACAGTCACGCGATTATATATACATGGGACCGACCTGTACGCTTTGCGTTCGTGTCATTTTTGACATCACCTTCTGTTTTTTCCGACACAACCATGGCCGGGAATATTACGGTATGACATTTAAAATGCAAGCAGATAAATAAATTTCAGTGTACTTTGTTCGAATGGCGCTTTGGTTCCACAATCACACTTCGTGAATTTTAGGATGATTTTCGAGGCATATTTTTGGTAATTTTGCTCGCCAGGTTTTCGCTAAAATTTCACATTTTATCATTGTCAAATCCTTTAATATGTTATATGTGCATATTCGGACATGTTTTCAAATTCAAACTAACTCAATTTTAATCCGAAAATAGGTTTCCTTAAATTGTTATTAGTTTGAGAAGTTGTTTACTTTTTCTCAACTACGCGAGCACATGTTGTTTACTTTATGCAAATGAGGCTCGGCTGCCGATGGATTTCTGCGAGATAATTGGGGTGCTCCACCGCGCCTGCTACTCACTCAATGATGTACCTTCCTATGGGCTTACATGATGTATATGAAAACAATATTCGAGAAATACTCAGAAAAGAATATATCAGTGACTGAACGATTGCAATCTTTACCACGCTATACACTACACAGTAGGAAAGAACAATATTTGTCAAGTTCAGAGGAAAGTGTCCCATTTACAGCGGTAGTTCATAGTAGGTTGGCTCATCAATTTTGTAAAATTGTCTATTGTACACAAATAGTGAATGGTCACAAGTAGGATGGTACAAGACTTAGCACTGATGGGAGAGATGAGGCCCTCTATTCAAAGAGGTGAAGCTGGGGTTGTTAAACTATCAATAGCAACTGAGCATTGCATTTACCTCTGCAAGATATTGTACTGCACCCTTTATACCTCTTTCTATTGTCATGGCCATACTCCCAGCCCTTGGGTAAAAGGATACTTACTGTCAGATTTTGGTCAGTGGACACATCAATATGGATGTTTGACCGCTGTCACATTAACCATTACCCTCAGACTCCTGCCTGCTCCCCCCCCCCCAACATCCCATCCCATCTCTCCCTCCATCCCTCCATCCTTCTCCTCCTCTTCCTCCTCCTCACATTCCCCTCATCCCAGCTCTCCTTCATCTGGTATACATGTAGCAGCATTGACAAGTTATCTATGTGCTTCAAATACCAACAAAGAGCAGCACAAAGAGAAGCTGAGGATTATGGATTGAAATCTCTGTATGCAGTTTGAACATCCAATCCCTAGGAAATGGAGATGCAATACAATTTAGTATCTCCAGAAAGTTGGGGGGGGGGCAGGGGAGGGGTGCTGGCTTGAACAAGAAGAGCCATTAACCCCTCAGGATAAACCATTTTGCCTCATTAGCACAGGCTAGTTGAAGGGGGGGGGGGGTAGTGGTGAGGAGGAAGTATCATTATTCCCCCCCCCCTTTTTCTCCCTCTTACATCTCCCCTCCCCTCCCCCCCCCCCCCCCCCAGTAGAAATAAAAAAGGAAGCTTGATGGATTTCATTCCATTTACCCTGGATCCCTGTTCCCTGGGCAACATCTTCTCCCGTTCTCTTTCTGGTACCGCCTTTTGGACCCTGGTGCCTAGCTGGCACCATCTCTAGGGTCTAACCACCGAGGACATGGACAAGGGAAGCTCTTATATGGTAGCCTGCTTTCAAGAATATTGGCTTTTTTTTTCTTCATACCTGCCTTGGTTAGTTATATGCATCTAGTATGGAGATGACACCTAATTCTTTCTCTATTTTCAAACTAGAGCATGCATACTGGCAGACTAGACATGTTAGGTATAAAACAGTCCCTCTCTACATGGAGGGCACCCTTTGAATTGGACAGCAGCGGCTTGTAAGGCTGAAGGCAAATTGCAGCCTGGGAGAAAGGCTACCGGTACTCAGCAAGTTCCACCCCCACCCCTTCCACATGGGCAAACATGGCCTGGTGAAGCCCTCCTTGAGTATGTTCATTTAACTTCTTGACCTTACATTGTCATAGGGATTTACTGATCAAACTCAGTCTGGTCTAGCGCTGGTAGAGAAAGAGAAAGGGAGAAATTGAGACAGAGAAGGGGAGAAAGAAAATGGGGCAAAAAAAGTGATAAAATGCATTTTAAAACATATTACAATGATAGATACTGGAGAGAGCAATAATGATCCAAACATACATTGGCAGATAAGTAGGTAGACATGCAGATAGATTTATGGACAGAAGGAAAACTTTATACAGAGATGCAAGTATAGAATGATAGACAAGTAGATACACAAATATAGAGACTGCATACAGATATATAGATAGATAGATAGATAGATAGATAGATAGATAGATAGATAGATAGATAGATTGATATATAGGCCTATGTAGAGAGTAAGAACAAGCAGAGAGGTAACACTTCCCTGGAACAACGGAGCTAAGTTGCAGATCTTCCTGGATGTTGTTGCTTTCATATTGCTTTTCAACCTGTTACAATTTGTGAATGTCTTGCAGGAACAATAAGGGAGTTCATGGTTAGCGCATGCCTCATTTGACCCCTACACCATAGACTTTGAAATAACATGGACATGTGTTGTGATCAAGAATTCCTTGTTGAAGCATGGCATCTTGTATTAAATCAATGTTGATAAAGTGCATGGAGAGATTTTGCTAAACAGTGTTGATGAATGACCCACACCTGTACGTTGTAATTTAGTCTGAAACACATACATTGTACTGACATAATTCAGATTCTCATAGTTGCTCGAGACTTCTTTACATTTTAAAGTCAGTGGCAAATACACAGACATTCTCATTTGACCTTTGTTTTGCACATGCGCAAATCACAACCGTGAACTCCCTTATGCAATAGTTGGCCAAGAAAGATAAAAAACACACAGACATTTTTATTTCTATGCTTTTCATTTTGTTACAATGAAAGCGCCATACAGTAAAAAAGCAAGTTAGCCAAAAAAAAAGAAGAAGAAGAAAACAACAAAAAGTACGAAACAGTCACCAAAGAACTCTTGAGCCTTGATCAAGTTGACACCAAATGAAATCGGGCTCTGTGACTAGTGATTCAAACATGTGCTACAAACATAATTTTCATTCAAGAAACATTTTTGTTTTCAATTATTCACTTGACAACAAATGAAATTGGGATCTGTGACTAGTGATTCAAACAACATGTGCTAAAAACAATTTTCATTCAAGAAACATTTTTTTTTAATGATTCACTTTTATCCGATGAAAAATGCAATTTAACGCAGCATCCTTCTAAAATACATCACAGAAAAAAATTGCATTATGCAAAATGGAATGGAAAATGAAATTCATGGCATAAAGACTACTGAAAATATCTGTCTTGCCAGAAGTAGCAATTATGTTCTGGAAGTTTTAAAAGATTTGCTGATGTGAGGTGGGGTGCGCTTATAGCAAACTTTCTGGGTAGAAACATTGTTTTCAGACTATTTTGCAATTTAAATTTTGCTATAAATGGCTGTTGTGATGATTACAAACACGATTATGAAATATGGTTTTGAAATACACGGTGCAGGTGCGATTCAAAACTGTGTTTCACTAGAAACAAGGTTTTGAAAGTCTTATAAAATGCAACTGTGATTTGAAATGCGGTATAAACGACATCATCGTTGCACACTCTGGTTGACCAATCTAATAGCCAAGGAACAAGATGCACACAATGAGATACACAGTGGCACAGTCCGCGAGAGCCAGAAACGCAGTCGGGATTAACTCTTATAAACACTCCTCTGTCAAACCATGTTTCAACACTGTATTTCAAAACCATGTTTCAAAACCATATTTCAAAACCATGTTTCAAAACATCGTTTCATGGTACACAAAATCTTAGAAATGCAGCCCAAGGCCCACACAATCCATACCATGGTGAGAGTCATGAACTATAATTCTAGACAAATTCTCCTGGATGCAAATTTTCGGTCAAGAGTATCAGATTTGTTCATTCAGTGCATGGCCATATCCATCAACTGTTCCAATGTCTCAGACTAAATCTTCCTGCATGTATTATGCCAGATGTGTTGAGACTAATTAACCATGCAACTGAAGTGTGAATAAATCTGTCTGTCACTGTTTTGGCTCTAATTTTTGAAACAGAGGCAGTGCTGAAAAGTCTTGATTTATATTTCAAAGATATACAACTCCATATCCCAGAATTTAAAGTTGCAGCATTTGATAGTTACAAAGTGTAACTTTGACTCCAGGCACAGTGGCACCAACATAAATTATTGCAGAGCTTGACTTAAGAACCACATACAAAAAAAAAAAGAAAGAAAAGGGAAAAAGTATCATATTACTCATCACAGAAATGGCTTAATGATACCGCGCAGTAATCAACTCAACCGCACACGGGACGGTAACGAGGAATGACACTACTGACGTATACCTGTGGGAACACCCAAATTCACTGCACACTTTGATGAAGTAATTCCATTTGCTGTGCAGGGCTTTCGGTACCAGCTGTTCAGGGGGGAGGCTAAGGTTTTGCCCTCATTTTCTTAAAAGTGGAATGAAGCGAGTAGTTGGATGAGTGTATCGAAGGTGAAGGAGGAAGCTAACCCTTCTCAGAGACAGTCATTTCATACCAGGAATAACTCTGTGGGAACATATGTCCTATTTTCCTATCTGTGCAAATATACACCATTTGTATGGACTGCAGTCAGAGTAAAATGGAGAAGTCATGGCGATAACTTGAAACGTGAACTTTGCGTTTTTTTTTTCTAAATGTCAAAATTTTGATCTCCTTTATCAGCTCTGTGATGACACAAGTATGCAGAGGTTTGTAAGGTCACATATTATAAACAAAATGTTACTTTCACTGTGAACAAAGCTGAACTTTTAAAAGAAGGTGAAAAAAAAGAGTAAGGGAAACTTCTGAGTCATGTATTCCTCATACTTTGCTTAATACCATGTGGATGAAACAAAAGGGAAAGATGGATGACCAAATAGTTAAATAAGACGCAACAGGTTAGTAGGTAGGTAGGGACAGGGGAGGGGAGAGGGTAAGAAAAAAAAATGAACACAAGATACCTCATCTGAATGAATAGACAGACATTTACAAATTGATAAAACAAATGAAACAAACAGACAAAATAAAAACCCCAACAAACTCCTTTTCTCAAGGAGGATGGGGGGATGGGATGGGGGAACAACTTGAAAACATAATGCCTCCAGTAGACTTCTTTGGAGGTCGAGGCAAAAGGATAGTCAGAAGAGGAGGAGGAGGAGAAGAGAAGAGTAAGGGATAACCGATATGGTAACAAAGGAGAAAGGAGAGAAAGAGATAGAGAGAAAAAGTGAGAAAGGGAGGGAGAGAGAGAGTGAGAGAAGAAGGCGAGAGCAAGAAGCAGTGCCGAAGATACAGCCATCTCATTACAGACTGGAGACACACCACTATCATCTCATCATCCCCATCTTTAAGGGTGAAGTTTCCCCATAAGCCGCTGGAGCCGCAAAAACAATGGCTGGGTGTTTGGACGAGGATCAGCTCCGATTTGCGCCGGGGCCAGGATCTGGGCCACCGCATCTGTCCTCGGTGTTACGCGCACCCACTATATGGGTCACTGATGCCCATCGACGATCGACGAGGGCCTGGGGGAGGGTAGAGAGCAGGGGTGGGTGGGTGCAGGAGGACGAGGAAGGGTATGAGATGCGGGGGTTTCTTCTGGGAAGAGGTTGTCTATTGGTAGGTGCAACTGGAGGGGCTACAGAAAACTTCGTGAACTGGGGATTCAGAAGGGCAGGGGCATACAACATATGTCTGGAAACAACAGAGACTAAGAGACACAAATTAAGTAAAATGTTTGAGCACTAAAAGAATGTTTAGTCTTCTCTAGAAACAATGCAGTGTGACAGAGTTTATTGTTCATGTCTGCTTTACTCTTTATAGACATTTATACATCTATATATTTGTATCTATATCTATCTGTCAATTTGTATTATACACACATATATGTATCCATGTGTGTACCACACATGCAAAATATGATATGGAACATCATAATATAGTTCAGCTGAAATCCGATTAAAATATGTTATTGGTCTTCCAGAAACAAATTTCCATTTATCCTCCTGAACTTGGCTACATCCCTGCAAGGCACACCTTTCCTCAACACAACTCACTGACAGATAAAAAGCCTAAGAACAACAAACAGACAAAGGACTAAAGCCCTTGTCTGATCCACAACCTGTAATTCCCTGACTATCATGTTCACCAGTTTAAGACACTATGTATCAGCATCATTCAGAATTCTTTGCATTTTTTCCCATTTCCCCACAATTATGTCAAGCTGGTAAAAACAAAACACCCCAGCACAGCATAACTTAACCAGAAGAAAGTGCATTTTTATGTGAAGAAAAAAAAAAAAAAAGAAAAAAGAAAAAGAAACAATAAGAGAGAAAAATCTGATGTTACTGTTCAAAGACCATCTTTATTCCTCAAATCACTTCCAAAGGCATGCCACAAGCACAATACACTGGTAACTCTTTTTGGGATCACCAACATGAATGGATTGAAAAAAATGTGTGGAATGCAAGAGATTATACTCTCTGCCTATCATTTTATGAAAAAAAAAAGTAAGGATAATTCTATTCAGTACATGTGTATCAATAATCTGTGGCACTCTTGATATCATATGCTGTCTTTGTCATCCCCTTCTTCATCTTTTCTTCTTTTTTTTTTTTCTCTTTCAATATCCTCTTATGAGTCTTAATTCTAGGCAGACAATTCATGTTTTGGCATTGAGACCCAGACACGCTTACTTGAAGCGTGGTATGCATTGTCAGAAATTGCCAAGAAATCTGCTTCTTAAATTGCAAGCATATGCGTCACTCCATGGGTGTAAGTGTGTGTATAATTAACATCTACCAGTATAGAATGGCATTCAAACCAACATAACACATAGCATTTTTTTTTCTTTTTTTGGTCACACAATGGGAACTGGCCTCCAAAGGGGTTGCAGAAAAATTCTTTCATTTGACCCAATTTACTGATATTTGCCTGATTAAAGAAACATGCACATCTGAATGAAAAAAAAAAAAAAATGCCAAAACCCAACGTATGAAAAGTATATCCTGCAATAAAAGCCTTCACATTCTTCAAATGTTCCATTAAATCAATTCAGCTTGCGCACTTGTGAAAAAAGCAAAAAGCAAAATATTACAGTTTGTATAAGAAAAAAATATACTTGCCACGAAACATTTCTTTCCAACAGAATGTGCCCAAAGTTGTTCTTAGGTGTTTAAACTTGCAAGGAAAATAATATTTCATCCATTCACAGATTTTGTGGACTAGTTAAATGAGTCAAGAAAGTTGTCAAAATCTGGGTTTTTTTTCTGTTTGTTTCCAGAAATCTACACATGTACAAACAAGGACGTAGGTACATGAGACAATGCAAACGATTTAGTAATATTGCCATGCATGTGTGATATCTATTTCAGCACCATTTTAGGTGATTACTTGAATTTTGCCTATTGAGTAATTTGTACAATTTGTGTCTTCACTCAAATTCTCCACAAATCTTTTTTTTTTCAAAATGTTCTTACAGACATGTGCCAATCAACAAAGATTGCTCTTTGTAATATTTTTTCCTTCTTTTTTTATGCATGTGTGTGTACATACACATGTAGTTTTCAAACTCTGGCTTTAACTTTTACAACAGCTCCAACTTAAACTTGGAAAAAGAAATCTAATTTTAAAAACTTGGAGGTGGTGTGAACAACACAATTGGATGGTCCCATGTTGGATTCGAGCGTCAAGTTCAGACGTTTAACAAAAATCAGCTGGTTGTTGATTCACCGTCCCCTCGACCTCCTTGGGTATCTAATGTGATAGTAGAATCTCCCTGGTGAAAACCGCTCTAAGTCTCTAGGCTCCACTGAGATGGAGGGAGACATGCAGCGCTCTGACGGCCACATACATGCACTCACGGCAGACAAGCGAGGGCGAGTCATTTTTTGAGGAGCCGAGGAGAGGGGGGAGAGCAGGGAGGGGAAATGAACGCTATATTGCCTACATTCGATAATCGCCCAAGAGGGTGACGAAAAATTGCCAATTACCCCAGCTTGAGCCTGCTCCATATTTCAGGAGCCTGCAAAATTTGATTTTTTTTTTAGTCCACCCCAATCGCTTCACGATAGAAGGGTGGCCGAGTCACAGTTCAGTCTTCACCTAACAATAGCTGACACGATGTAAGATTCAACCAATAGTATGTTGACAATTTCTCTCCCTCTCTCTTTTTCCACTTTTTCTTTTCTTCTTTGTTGGTCATCTTCAGCAGAGCGCCAATAAATTGATAATTGGGCGGGGAGAATATCGAACCTTGAACTGTACCCTAGGCCTAGCTGGGAACTGCTCTTCTTATTTTGGGGGCTTTAAGCCTGCCTCCTCTCGGTCCAAAGACAAAACAGATGCCAGATGGGGGGACGCTGATTGCCCCACCCCGGTGTCTGTCGGAGGACTGAAAGATGCGAGATGGGATGAGGGAGACCCACATTGACACAACTCACTCTCCTGATGTGTGCGTCTCGCAGAGGTTTCCTCCCAAAAATGTAAACAAAGAATCTCCACGAAAGAAACAGTCTTAAGATGAATTTGAAATAACGTCAAGACATAAAAAAAAAAAAGAAAGAAGATAAACAATGAGTATAGATGGAGACAAATTAAACCATATGTGAATCTCTCTCATATTAGTATCAGGATTTCTGTGGCATTTTGGAATAGTAGTCCAGAGTTAAAGTTAAACCAGAACACTGTTTGCATACATACATACATGTTTGTTTCATACGTAAAGATACACCTGTTTGCATTCTTACACACCCTCACTCCCTTGATAATAAAGACAGTACATTTAAGCACACACACATATATACACACACACACACACACACAAACGCATGCTTCTCTTGGCCTTTGAAGAGGAAATGCCAACTGCGTAAGTTTCTTTTTCGGTGTTGTTGTTGATAATATGAAGGTAGCACATTTTACAAGAAACAGGGGACCTCATAAACTTACACCTGACTTTATGCTTTGCACACATTAAACTGTTTACAGTATTTTTTTTAATGTTTTCTATTCATTCAAGGACTTTGAACTACTTATGAAGTAATTTTGTGTAGATGCATCATATCATGGTCATTCTCCTCATTTCATTCCAAGAGAAACATACCAACTTCAGGCTATCTTTGTTGTTGTTAGTTTTGATTGATGTACACAAGTGAGTATACACCTTATTAAGAAGAAATCACTCACGCACCACCAACCACCCTCCATCAGGGTTGAGGCAAGAAAGCCATCCCCTTATGGCTCTGACGGGAAAAATGATAACCAGCTTCACATCAAATACATATATTGCAAAGTGTAATGGCAACATCCCCTCCCGATTATTAAGCAATTAACGTTTTGGTATAATCACTGAAATGTGATTGGTACATCTAACTTTGCAACACCTTCAAAACCTAATGCTTGTGTATAAAGATGGTGGTACTATTTGGTCAACAAGACTCTACATGTATGTACTTTGTATGTTGGCTACGCTATGTAAACCAAGATGTTCCCTAAATTAAAGCAAGTTAATTAAACTAAAACAAAAGAAGCAAATCTCTCATGATTTACCCCTGTTGGTGTATATAAAAAAAAAAATGGAAAAATTACAAAATACAAAGAAATACAGTTGAACCTCTCGTATCCGGACAAGTCGGGACCGGGGCTCATCCGGATAAGGGATTTGGCCGGATACGGGAGACTCAATGCTTTATACACGTACATACCGTATAATAGAGCTCTATGTTACATACACATACACATGTACTGATGTAGCCCATTGTAGTACCACATGTAGTAACGTGTATACTGCGACCTTTTCATTGTTACACTCAGTAACAGACCCCAAAATAGAGGTTCGTGTTTGCAAGCGGAAATCATTTCTTTGATAAATTCTTTGGATGATTTACCTAAATAATTATTAAGAAATGTATCAAGTATATGTAATTCATGTGTGTTTCCTCCCGTAATTATTAAAAAAAAAAAGATAAAAAAATCACGGCGAGATTGCGTCCGGATAATAGAGAGATCCGGATAAAGGGAGGCCGGATAATAGAGGTTCAACTGTAAAACCAGTTTAACTACAACATGTAGTCCAAACAACAGCTACAGCAAAGACCAAGCAGGTGAACTGGCGCTGTATGGTATTGGTTCTGCAGGGGGTGGGGTGGGGGTGGGGGTTATCCTAAAAGAGTCAGTCACCTGAGTTGTAGAGCTGCTTGTTGGTGGGGTTCACTCCGCCCGTCATGTTGTTGTACTTTAGGGTGGTGTAGAAGTTCCCTCCGTTCTTAGAACTCTCCTCTGGCTGTGCAGTCCTGTGAATGTCATTAGAGAACAAAAAAAAAAAATATGCATAAAATACAAATATCATACTTATAGCTAACAAGACCTGTGAAATTCATCAGAATGAAAGAAAAAAAAATTGTCAACACTCCCAACTTGTTTTCAATGTGTAAGCATGACTATTTTTGAAATGCGTGTGTCTGTGTCTTGTTTAAACATGTCAAGCAACATCATGTCAGGGAAACAAGAAAGTGCATTTTAATGACATTGACTAATTTGGGCAGGTTTACACCAAATGTTTAGCATGTTCTGCAAGTTTGCTTACATAGCCAGGTCTCTTGGGTCTAATCAGATCGCTCACCTGTCGGCTTTCTGGCCAATTATGTTAAATGGACCCTCACAGCAATGACACTCCCAGTCTGTATGTCTCTCTCTTCTTTTTTGGGCAAGATTTCTCAGCGCTGAATTTTTGCATACTTGCAGAATCTGAAAGCTTCCCTTCAAGACTGCATTTCCTTCAGTAATATGAACATTTTGATACTTTTATTTGTCTCAAAAAGTAAAACTTACACCCCTTTCAGACTGGGTAACATTTGACTAGTGCACCCATATCCACCTGCAAACTTTCTTTCTAGTCTGAAATCTCCCACTGGTGGAATGCAATGGTAGAACTGGAAAGCAGGGCATATTCTCATTGGAAAATTATAATGTTTACTAGCAGGGAACCAGCCAGCAATGTCAGCTTTAAAGGATAATTACCCTCATAACTGTCAACAATTCATGACAATGTGTCTGAAATAATGGTTACATCCAAGGTGAAAAGCAACAGGTGAGAAATAGAGTAGCACCTTGGCGGCATTTTGGACATGACAACGAATGCTACTTGTTTTGTAACAATGTTCTTGCACCTGCGGTCTTCTATCTAAAAAAAATCAGACATACAAGCACTACAAAATCATTGATAACACAACTAAGAAAACAGGAACATGCAACTCGTATATATGAGAAAAAGCATTTGAAGAAATCAAGTATCAAATCAGAAGAGAAATCAAGTATCAAATCAGAAGAGGTATCAGACAATGGACTAATCTAAATAAACAATGAATGGTAATTTGGAACAAAGTTTTGGTTTTGTTGTTTTCTTGACCATTTCTGATCATGTCAGAGGGGTTTAGCATGATTTGACAATTGAACCACCCTTGCATACATATAATAACTGCCATAGAAAATAGGTATTTCTTTTGCATGATCTATAATCATGCTGCTCAAAAAGAAACAAACAAACAAAAACAAAACAAAACAAAACATGGGGGGGGGGATGGAAGGAGGATTTGGATTAACTACTTTTAAGAAGATGCTCATGTATCCACTGCAGTTTCCATATACCGGTATTAAGAAGCTTGTACTCAAAGCGAGTTAAATTTCATGACACAGTTTCATACCATACTAAATTTGCAGATTCATGCCTTTGGCATCAATCAAAATCAACCAAAAACACAACATGAATTAATGACATTATCATTATGAATATCAATTTACACAACATGAACTCATATGACCACTCACACACACACATGCACACAAATTCTTTCACTTCCCATTTCTCTCTTCCAAAACAAGAGGAAATACCGGATTCTACACCGCTATCACTCACTACCCCCGTGAAAATGAGGCCGTGTAAATTTGCGTGGCTGGAATTGCAACGCCAGTCATATTCTATTTCCGATTCGCTTTCAACTCTTGGGAAGGGGGAAAAAATGAGGGGAATGTATTTCTGCTTCCTTCTTTTTTTTTTCAGGATGGCTTAGGGAATTCTTAGCACTCTAAACCAGGTGTTAATGCCCCTTTTCACCAGGTTGTCATTCTATCTCTCTGCCAAATTATGCGGCCATGCTAAGTAGCGCAAATTTGCTTCCGATGCCTGGACTTGATTGGTGCATGTATCCTAAGTTAACACAAACACCTTTTATTCACAAATCTTGCAGGCATATGGGATTGTAATCATTTATTTTTTTTCTCTCTCTCTCACCATCTCCCGCCCCCCTCTCTCCCTCTTTACTTTTCCTGTGATTCTCACTCACTGCAAATCTATACCCTTCACTTTTCATGCACTGCCATCTCTCTGTCCAGTTCACTTTGGGGGAAAAAAGTCTGTTTTCATTCTGATATTATGATTATTTGTGTCGATGCAATCATCTTATCATTTGACTGGTTTTTGTGATGGTGTGGAAACCTCGTAATGGAGTAGCACAGTGTGATGTCATAGCCATTCATTGCCATGGAAACTGGTTCTAAACAACCTCACCGCGACCGAGTGTTAATACTCTACGCACACCTGGTTCCCACCCAAGCTATACCGAAGGACTGTGACATTATCACTTTAGTACTCATATCATACAATGTATGACAAGATGTGTTTTGGCCGGAGAGTAAAGAAGGGAGATGGTACACATGATGGCACACATACCTTACTGTATACAACGAATATTTTGCAAGGTTTTTATTTTTGCGAATTTCCCGAGTCAAGGGCTATTCGCGAAGTTAAAGACACGCGAAAATATTGACTCTGATCAAGCTTTGAATGTGACTTACGCATAACTTTTCTCCATTCGCTACAGGACTCTCCACGATCGCGAATTTAACTACTCGCGAAATCGTCGAGAAGTTCCAATTCGCGAAAATTTACACTCGCTAAATATATGGCGTACACAGTATTAGAGGGTCATGCACAGGTAGGGTTGGAAGGTTTTATTTCCTCCCTTTTCTATCAGGCTTGGGATTGTGGTCACTTATTCCTGCAACATCTCTCACCACTCCCCCCTCCCCCTCCCTGATTACAATGTAGCTGTCTTGCTGTCATGTTCGTACCTCTCCCCTCTCCCCACTGATCGGGTACGTGAGTGAACTCCGCTCTCTTTCAAAAAGTGCAAATCAATGTGTGGAACACATGGTATCACTCGGCATGGAGTTTGGTTCAGTGTCACATGCCTCCCTGCTCGTTCCCAGCAATTAACGGGCAAAGTGTTGTGTGTGTGTTTAGTGTGTATATATTCTGCTTAAAAGAAACAATCTGTGCTGGAAAAAAACAGTAATTTCATCTTTTCTGCAACAGACTTATGTAGTATTGTAATATGATTTGGGAAAACTGCATTTTAAAAGAAACCTGCAGTATTTTTTGGCAAAAACAGTATACAATACTGCAAAAATAAAGTAACAGTTGACATTTCAGCCTAAACCCCTATCTCCTTGAGGTTATATCATATCAAATTCCGTTGGAAAAATGTCAGTGGTGAGCAGCACTAAAACTGATGCCGATTAGCCATTAGACTACTGACAGGTTTTCAGTTTACAGAGATATTTTGCAAAATCATAAATCTCAACAGGTTTCTTTTCATTTGCATTAGCATTACTTGTAAAATAAGTCTTGCAAGCTTTTTTTTTTTAAAGGTGTGAAATAGATATATGAGACTCTGGTGGCTTTTGCAGGGCAATGTTAGCAGCTAGCTCACCCAGGTAAAATCACCAGGTTCACTAGGCCTACAGTACAAAAAGTCTTCTATATATGAATCTGGTACAGGGACCAACACGTGGCTGGATCATGTCATGAACACTGTTTAGGGTTCAGTGGAATATATGAGCCAACATACATATTGCATGCTTGGGGAAAGGATGGAATCATACATGGCCTATCCCAACGATCATTCAACATTCTTACTTTTCCTCATGAAAAGGCTTTGAAATTCTCCCACTGGTCTGAGGTAGAACGAGGAACATTCACTGACATGCATTCAACTGTTGTATGTCCCACTTATCTGGGAATATTTATTTGTATCTAACAAAAGAAAAATGTAAATTACTGTAAAGGTGGAAATTTTTGCACATTTCACGCAACCTGACGCTAACTGGAAAAATAAAAACACGCAAATATTTTTGCATGCCATGTGTTCCAGTAGTTAATGTCCCAATTTCGTGGAATTAAAAACACGCGAAATCCATATTACCCGGCCGAGCGCAAAAAATTACTCACGCGAAAATATCCACTTTTACAGTACTGCTTGTTAAAACAACTACTATGCTATGAGCTCTCGATGCTCCATGCTGCCATAGCAACTGGCATCAAACATTGTACATTCCAGTTGTATCTTTAGCACTTTCCAAAATGAGGTCTCAAAGTTAATCCCCTCCCATCTCTATCACAAACATGAGTAAAGTTGGGTGGGGTGGGATGGGGAAGGAGAGGGGTTGGAGGAGAACATCCTGCCCCCCCCCCCCCCCAAAAAAAATGGCGAAACTCTTGGCAGGTCAGACCACATACTCCTTCTCAATTGCCCTTGAAATTGAGTGGCTGCAAAGCTGCCATTTAGCATGGAGAACTCTCGCGACCCTGTCACACCGTCAACCAGTTACTCTAGGGCGAGGGTTAGCCGGAGTTCACCTAATTCATCATCCGGTTTCTCCCCCTGCCTCCTGGTTCTCCAGCTATCTTGCCCAGCCGCTGATGTTTAGGCATGTTTCTTCTCTGTGTGTTTTTTTTTTTTTTATCCCAATCCGACACGTATGTTTCGATGACATTTGATCAAGCAGCACCATTCGGGTTCACACATTATGTAGGGCGACGTTAATGCATAACAGTTTGAGCCATGCTGGCTACAGGTATGCACTGCATATTTTGTTTGTGAAACTTCAGTCGCGAGTGCTGCCAACGAGTATGGTAGCAGTGCTCAAGAGAAAACTTCCATGTACATGTGTGTGGGTGTGTCTTCCTTTCTATTCTCCCCTAGTTGTAAAACAACCTCTCGTATCTGTTAAATTTCTAGAATAGTTATGCTTAAAACTCCCCTTCCCAGTAAACCCCAACATCTAATCCAAGTAAATACCAGAGAAATGTTCAGTCAGCTGTCTCAACCACTACCTTCTGAGATATCCAAAAAGAAAACATTACGAGAGCTAGAAGATACAATGTGACAAATCCAAGCTGAACTTCACACTGCTCAGTGACAGAAGGAGATAACGCGTCAGGTCTCAATCTACAAGATTGATACACTTTCCCGCTTGACATCAATTATAAACCTAGCATTACGATCACAACAGGAAGCCATACCTAAGCCACAAAGATGAGATATACGGACCTACATTGTCAAAAAAAATAAATAAAATAAAATAAAGTACTATCAGAGTTAAAAAGAGCAGGAAAGCAAAGGGTAGTTTGGATGTGTCAGAAAGAAGGTGAGAACTGGCAATTAATCACAACGCCAGTTTCCAAAATTTGAGTCACAGGTTTAAACTCCCAGCTTTAGGTTGTGGCCACAGTCTAAGACAGGGGAATTAGGCCGCTGAAGGATAGACATAAGATGATGCACAGGTGTCATCGTATCCATGACAACCCTTCATGAGCACAGTGATGGCACTGCCACTCATGAAAGAAAAGAGAGCCAGAGATAAATCAACAGACAGAAAGGTTAACAGACACTTGGAGAAGAACCAGACAGATAGACAGACAGACAGACAAATGGGCATACAGAGTGAGATTGTTATAATGTAAGATATTAGTTGTATGAATAGACATGCAGTACGATGATACATGAGCAGAGAGATTGTCAATATAAACTTGCCAACTTTTGCGGGCGTTAGGGGGGCAGGAGAGACAGGAGAACGAAAGATAGAAAGAGAATGAAAGAAAGATAGATGGAGGAAAAGAGAGAAAATGGGAGACTAGGATAGAAACGAAGACTTAATTCTAAAAAGATGAGTAAGTGTCATCGTCAGCTTGCCCATTTCTCTACAAAGTTGATGCGTGCTATGAAAGACGTGAGAGAATCACAATTTAAAGCCCACACAAAGTTCTGGTACGCCTGCAAAAGTTGTCAAATTTTGCTCCAAAATGTGAACGTATGCCTAGGAAATGTGAGGAATAACGCTGTAATAACAAGATATTCGGTGGTAACGACGAAAATGGGAAATATTAACCAAAAACTTTCAGTCTCAGAACTTACCCGAACGGGGTCAGGCTAGACTCGGACTCGGGGATAACTCGGCCTCGCTTTGCTTGACGGCGGGATGAGTTGTATTGGTTGTCCCTCTGGATTGTACAGTGTTGTACTATGCATATGGGAGCGGCCTGTATAAACTACATTGTAGCATTCTGGCTACTCGCAGTAATGGTCCGAGTTGTTACAACGCGCGCATCAAAAACCTCTTTGGCGCGCATGCAAAATTAGTGGGCGCCTCTCAAGCACCTCTAAAAACAATCAAAGACGCTTGATAAACAACAACAAAAACTTCAAAGACCGCGCGTCTCAGCAACTGAGGTGATGTGCGTATACTAGTAGGCTAGAGGACCGCGCGCTGTCCATTTGTTTTGTACAGGATTAGCACGCACTTTCCTGTCTGCTCATCAAGGCCTCGTTAGGTACCCGTAGTATAGAGTACTGATGAACATGGCGATCACAAACTGTGTGTAAATTGTCTGAAATAGGGTCGAGTTTTCCCTGAGACCGAGTTAGTCTGGAGCCTTCTGAAATAAAAGTCGGTCTACCGACTTTTATTATTTTTCTCAAAATACTCCAAAACGACTCATCATTCCGGCAAACCGCATCAGCCAGGTAAGTTTCTTTGTAGACTCTTTCGATATATATTGCAAGCAAATATGAAATGGTGCCAGACGGGTTCTCAGGCCCTTACCAGAACTTTGTTTTCACTTTAAAGGTAGGGGATACCTTTTACAGAACTCCCAAAATGCAGCAAAACATTAGATATGAACCTCAGGGGACTTGTTTAGGTCACTGCTTAGAAATTTGGAAGTCAACAGTTATCTACAATTTGAATAATGCCCAAAACTCAACTACTCAGTGGTTCTGTGTGTCAGCCACACTTAAGCCTTTTTGTTGCAGTCTTCTGTATTTTTCTATCTATAAACACAAATCTACAAGTATAGGAGCTGATGTAATAACATATAGAGTGTGTGGCAAGAATGTATATAGAAATATACATGATGGACACACATGCAGTGCATGGGTCTGCAAAGGTAGCCTAGTAATGTACTGGAATTTACGGTGAGCCCCGAAAAAAATTCAATTCAAAATCTAATGGTCAATAAAAATGTACTAAATGTTACCTTCCACTTTCAATACTTTACGGGAGTTTCTAAAATGATACTCTCTTCAACATACCACTGTGTTTATACAACTCTTCATTTAAGGCATGCAAATGAGATTCCCTACCTTTAAGAAAACTCTTAATTGACAGGTGATATAAAGATTCACTGACTAATGTTGTGAATAAAGACTGAGCCTTTAAAGAGAGTTTAAAAGAAATATTAAATGACAGCTCATTAAGATTCACCAATTGCTGTCATGAATAGACACTGGGACTTTTTTGATACTGCTTACAACCACAAATCAAAGATGGTTGATGGGTGTCATTGTGAATGTGGCCAACCCCTCCCAGAACGTGATGTCAGTGCTTGCAGTCACAAAAGAAGTGTGACAGGTGACAGGTTTGGAGAGACAAACTCACAGACTGCTTGATGCACAGGCACACTCAAAGACTGACACCAAGAGATTATCGGATAGAACACCTCAAACCACAATTAAGAGAAGATGTGCGAAGTGTCACTGCTCACATGCCAAGTCCTAAGCAGACATGATGTGTTTACTGGCATGAATGAGAGCAAATATAAATAGACAGATAGCTAGTGGCCAAAGGGTTAGTGTTATATCAAAACAAAGTCCCAACATAAAATCCTACCATCTTTGTATCTCACTTATCAGTCTATTGATCTAATCATGATCACATAAAGATGGATACATTTATGGATAAATGAGAAAAATAGCTGAACAAATAGAAAGATGAAGAGGTTGAGATATATATAGATAGACAGATACTTGTACATTGAGAGAGAGAGATTGAGAGTGTATGTGTTGAAGTTTTCTTTCACAATTGCTCATTTCTCTTTGTAAAAGATAGAGTAACCATTGGCATTTCCTGTGAACTTGGCAAGGTTTTGAACAATGGAAAGTGTGATCTGTAGGGATGTCAAATAATTGGTAAAGGCAAATTTGGTAACAAACAGATCGCAACACGTGCAAACCTGATGGTACAGGATGAATCTTTACATGAAATGCATTTTTGATTGTACAACAATGTGAACGTGCTATTAAAGGTTTGTGCATTCTTTTTTTCCACATCATGACACCTACCTTGCTAGTCTCTGTGTACTGATTGGTTTCCGAGCGTTTGATGACTGCGATGGCGGGCGCGGTCGATGATTTGGCGAAGAAGTTGTCGCACCATTTACAGAGGATGCGGCATTTCTTCGAATTGCGTCCCGCAGCGCTGAGGCATTGGTGTGCGCCTGAGCAACCTGCAAAGAATTGAAAAGATGCCGGAAAGTCCTCCAACTTTATCATTCTTTCGAAAGACAAGATGAATAAATGCAAAGATACCAACACTCAATTGAAAATGTGCGCTTAGAAACGTCAGTATGAAGCGCCATATAAATGCAATTATTATTATTATTATTATTATTAAATGACCATTATTTTCACTATCAACACTCTACACACCAACATCACATGTTCTTTGAATGTGGAACATTTCACTGTGGGCAAAACATAGTGCACTTTGTGTTTGGAACTGACTCTATAATCATGAATGTGTAAATATTTTCTTCATTGTATTTGTCTGTGTGCTTGTGCAAAAGTATATTCACTTAACTGCCTAAATCTGTATGCAAAACATGGTACAAATTAATTCATCTTATGTAGCAAAGTATGAACAACTAGTTAGAAAAAAAAAAAACCACTTTCATATTTACAGCAATCCTATTTTTCTCTCAAAACTCCCCCTAAACAAGAAAAAAACAAGAAAAATACCTCTCTTCAGTGTTACATCGTTACATCAAGAGTTCAAGAGTTATGATGCGAGTCTCCAACTGTAAGTCAACCACAAATTGACCACACCTTGGCAGTCAGCCAATAGGAATCCCCCCTCGCTTTTCCCTGAAATTTTGAGTTTCAGTCGCAAATCGACACATGAGGCTTATGTGACGTGGCCTGGGTCATAGGGCAAGCATGTTTGTTACACCTTTCTGAATAACATTTCAACTTTGAAGCCTTGTTTTGAAACAGCTATAAGCAGTTAACTCGTAAGCAAATAATCTGACTCCAGGAGTGCCGATATTGACACTCACTAGTGGTATGTTGGTATGTTAAAAAACATGTTGCTGCAATATAAGTGTTGCACATCCTTAACAAGAAGATACAGATTGTTATAGGAACACAGCTTCAGGTGCTCAAAACATTGACCCCTCTATTAACATCAAATTAAATGATATCAACTAAGTCCTCTTGTACAGTAAAACAAGGAATGATCCTGTACATTTTAATTTCACAAATTTTGCGAGCGCAAAGATTTGCAAAATCAAAATGGACATGAAATCTCTTGTCTACACTGTATGCACTGAATGCCAGTGACAATTTGCAAAAATTTCATGCGAAAAAGGCCATGGGCTCCAATTTGCAAAAAATTTCATGCCGCAAACACATCTTGCTTTATAGTAGTTGGGAAGGAGATGGGGTATAAAAATTGAAAACACTTTTAGATTTAGATTAAAGTTGAGCAAAATAGTTATAATATTGCAAACAACTGTTAAAACATAAATCATAATCCTTTGCAAGCAGCAAACTTTGTATCTGAGCAACTTTTTACTATTCCTAGAGAGTGGGAAGATAGGAAGGAAACTTTTGTCAGAGATCAGAAGAGGTCTTCCGAGCTCCTGGCCATGTGATGCCAATGACGACAGTGCCGAAGGTATTGTAATTTTCGCCGCCTCGTATCTGCTGAAGCGGTTTCCATGGATAAATGACTGCGTTTGTCAACAAAACACAACTCTGCCATCTGCTCCCAAATGGGTTCATGGGCAGTGGGGGCCTCCTCCACCGCCCGACATTCTCTTCGCCAACATAGGAAGGGGTTTGTAATGACATTTTAAATCCACGGGTGTGAGATATCCCCTCCCCTCCTCCTTTACGTAGCAAAGAAATAGAAGGTGTTGGGGGGGGGGGGATAAAATCAGAACAGAGGATCAGCTCTAGTCATTGATCTGTGAGAGAAGTGGGAACTCAGCCAAGGAAGGGGGGATGGTGGGATGCTCTGCTCCGGCTCTCAAAACAATGATGCGGTGTGGAATGATGGAGGAGCTCGCCGTGGTAACGATGTAATTGGTACTTATTGCACTGTACAATGCGTTGAGCAAACACTGTCTACATGTGAGACTGATTACTGGCAGATGGCTGGCAACTTTTCTCCCACCTCCCGAACCTCTCTTGCCCCTCTGCCCTACGCAGAAACCCAGGCTCTCTCTCCCTATCTCTCATCCCTCCTTCTCCCTCTCTCTGTCTCTTTTCCTCTTTCTCCTAGTCCTGTTCTCTTTCAACGTCTATTTGCAAAGAAAGCACGCCCAACAACCTTGCAAATGTTCTCGCCAGTGCAACCTTCTTGATCAGTCCAATAACACCTTGTACATATTTGGGACAAAGGGATTTAAATCTAGATCAATCGTGGCTTGCGCCAAAGTGGTACACCAGACTGAAGGTTGTGGAGATATAAAATGTGCACACACGTAAAAAGAATCGAAGCTGGAATTCTTCTCCGCGATGAGCGACAAGAGTCGAACCCCAGTCACGTTCTCTGCAAACCGAAGGATCCTCAATATTCGTGACATTTCAAGCACTCTTCTGAGAATTGCGTCGGGCCGGATATCCTCCGGTGGTGCCCCATAGGACGATCCACCATCCAGGGAATTATCGGGCACGCCGTGGCTGCAATATCCATCTCGGTTGAAGCAAGCATCTTCCATTCAGACCAGAAATTGATCATACCAAAAAATACAAAATAAAGATTTGAAACAGAGGAGTTACTCCTCATCACTCTTTCCAGGAAGTTGTCATCGTTGGAGCGGAAGTTTGATAGAGTTACCTCGCCACAAGCAAAAAGCATGAGATCTGACTGAATTATGTGATCATGACATATTTATATGTAATACCTTTGTCAGTCAACAAGCTCATGCCGTACATGGTTTGCCTTGATACAGTGATGAGATGGTGTAATTCAAAAATGGTGGTAGAAAAAATATACACATGGCCACAGTGCATAGTATGTACTTTCTCTTTCAGAAAAAGCCTTTTGTCTTGAACAGCCACACAGCCCCAAACGGTGCAAAAGCAATAGAACAGTTCAAATATATAGATCTCTCTCCTGTTTTCGTGGCATTCTGATCAGTAAGTCACAGGTATGCACTGAAATTGACTTTCAACTGGTTGAAATGCAGGAAATGATGCCAAATTCTCATTTGGGAAATAAGGTTGCGTTTTGCCCTCACAATTTCATTTGATTAGCTGTAGTTTTCATCCAGCATACAAGACAGGAAACTTGACTATCAAAAAAGATATTTGTCTGCTAGGCCATAGAGAATGAACTGAAATATGCCACAAAATTAGCATCTACAGGCTACATATCCACATGCGTCACTGCGCAAGGCACCGGTGTACAATACACATCAAGTTGTTACGAGTTCAAGTTGTGACATGACACATTCATACAACTGGATAACCTTTACTTTTTCCCCCCATAATGCACTGTGTTCACTCCAGGGGGGCGTTTCATCAACGAGTTCGTCGGAGGTTTTCACCGACGAATTTGCTATCAGCCAATCAGACGCAAGGATTTACACTGACAACTGTTAAAAGCTAATGAAATCCTTGGTCTGATTGGCTGATAGCAAATTTGTCGGTGAAATCTCCGACGAACTCGTTGATGAAACGCCCCCCCCTACCACAAGTCGGTATAGCAACCACAGAAGATATAGAAGAACTCACGTTGCATGAGCTGCAGTGAGAGATTTGAATTGATGAAGATGAGAGATGTAGACGTGTCTGATGCATCATCTTTGAATCAAGTCAATCATACTGCATCTTGCATAAGATTATGATATCTTTTTTTTCCTCAATTATGGTTAATGACTTTTGATGGTGTAGTTGGCAAATTAGGCACTTTTCTTTGACCCACTTGTCTGATCAGATATAGGTAGGAATTATATTTGTAGCACCTTCTTAAGTTTATGTCCACATCACTTCCTGGCTGAAAAGATGTAAATGGTTGAAAAGGCATATAGACTGATATCCTTTTTCAATAGTATCCTTGATTAGCTCCAGATAATTTAAATAACTGAAGAAAATAGAATTCAGAAATGTGACTCTTGGCACAGAATGCAACATCTTTCACAGAAAGACAATAGCACTGAGTTGTACTTCTAAGTAGAAATTTCTTCCCCTTATTTTATCACTCTACTGGTTTGAAATATCATCACAAGGAGTAGTCCTTTTGAAAATTCTGATGACGAAACTTGTGCCCCCCCCCCCCCATTCTGTCAACTGAAGAACTGGAATACTATCAACTCGCTCTTAATCTATAGTCACAAACTGTGTGTTGAAATACTTTCTATTAATCACATGTGATCTTAAAGTTACCGATTACCCCAAAA
The DNA here is from genome assembly GCF_964275005.1 of Diadema setosum. Taxonomy (NCBI): domain Eukaryota; kingdom Metazoa; phylum Echinodermata; class Echinoidea; order Diadematoida; family Diadematidae; genus Diadema; species Diadema setosum. Next base: position 41,032,572 of record NC_092685.1, on the reverse strand, counting down.
GTATCTTGTTGGCACTATACAAAATCATGGCTCCAACCATTAAAGTTGAGATGGCAACCCTCTCTGCAGATCCGGTCGGTCTTTCCATTCACCCCGTTTTGCTGGTTCGGCTGGATCAGCCCGCCGAAGGTTAGAGATTTTGGTCTAAACTCCAAACACATGGGAATTTGACGTGTGACAATGAACCCCCGGCCTCCCCTGGCATGTAGTAAGGGGGGATGGTCCCGGACCCCCCTTAACTAAATCCAGCAGGATTTCATTATCCAAACTTTTGGTGCCTTGCCCAATACCCTCAGCTGAGGACGCAAATCCAAATTTACATTCTCCGGCTCAAAAACTGGATACTACAATATCCCTACCCAACACACACACAGACACATGCAGCTAGCTTGCCTACTACGTGCCCTTCCTTTTGCCATTCCTCCAAGATATATCTCGCAAGATATATATTCCAGTCCTTCAAATTCACATGACTGCTAATCCTTGAGTAGCACTGGAAACAGGGCAATGATGCAGTTTTCCTGCCAAAAGCAGCATCTATCTAAATAGTATGTTTACTTCATGTCCACCCAAAGGACATGGCTTGAAAGATAAAGAGAGGAACTGTCATACTCCAAAAGAGGTAAATTTTGGGCTCATAAAATCAATTTCTAGAATAATATTATTCTCTGGAAATGCTGCAATGTGCTTGCTAATGTAATATAGACATCGGCCCGATGGAACCTTCTATGGAACGATATCAACAGATTTATGATAATGAAGTGTTTTCTGACCTATGCATGTAGCATCACTTTTGTTATATCAATGGTATGTATACTTGGACCGATTCTGAAGAAGTGTAAACTTGAACATCTCCACAAAGATGGAAATGGGGTATTAAAATGGGACAGGTAAGGAAAATAGACAAATCAAACAAAAGCAAGCAGAGATAAAGTTCAAAAAGTTTGAGCATATCATTTTGGGAGCAGTGTGATGCATAAAAGAGTTTGATCTTTAGCAAAATGTCTTTCATTCAAATCTATATACTGAACTACATAAAGAGTGATACAAGAAATGGCATTGATAGTAATCTCTTCATTTCAACAGTCCGCTTCTTGACTGGAAGGGTTGGGCTCCACAGTTTGGAAAGATGAAAAATGTACAAGACAGCGAGTGCTACGACGAAGAGACCACCATGGAGAAGAGGTTGTTAGCAATCGGGAGCAGCCACTGGAGGAGAACAGTAGATCTCTCTCCTCTTTCTGTTTCTGGCCACTTTTGATTGCTCCTGAGGACTAGCTGGATGTAACGATCCATCAATGTCTACCCACACAGGAATCCCAGAGAGTGGTTGATGCCTCTGACGACGAGATCCCCCATCCAGAGGGACGGCCCTACCAGCATCCACAGGATTTCCAAGGGGATCTGCCACTCTGCTGAAAGATCGGCTAAGAGAGCTGGTGACTGTTGGCCAGATATCACACCACCTGGCCATGACTATTGCTATCAAAAGTGTGATATTCATAGAGCGACAGAAATTATGCAAAAGACAAATAAAATATGGTTGACCCATGTAAAAATCTAATAGATTTCACTCCTAATGAAATGGGCAAAGAACCTGAAATATATGACACATATTCATCATTTACCAAAAGCTTATCATGCGGGGGGGGGGGGGGGGGGGGATAACATTAAAGGGTGTGTACAGTTCTGGTCGAGGTGAGGATCTAGCTTTTAACGTTTTGCGAGATATTAAGAAACCACTCTATGAGATGTCAAAGAGCATGCAGTTCTAAGGGGTATCGAAAGTTTATTCGATGAAAATCGGTTTTGAAATGGTCGAGATATCCAAAAACAAGGTGAAACAAAGAGATCCTAATAAAGTTGTGGCATGTCGCCTGTTATTATTAGCACTTTTTTGGATATCTCGGCCATTTGAAAACCAATTTTCATCAAATAAACATTGAATCCTTCTTAAAATTACATGCTCTTTCATATTTCATAAGAGGCTTTTCATTATCTCACTTAGGAATGTTCAAAACATGAATCCCCTTTAATATCTCCCCCCCAAAAATCTCGCTCCAAATTTAGACTCAAGAACAAAGCATCCTCTTTACACTCTGAGTTTGTTTACTGAGAAAACATTTGATACCAAACCTTACAATTTCTATGACAAAAGCAACCCTGCAAGAAGAGTAAGAGTTCAAGCAAACATATTCTTTAATCCCATGGATGATGCTATTACCAAGAACCAAAGATGGTCTTGATTACCGCTCCGGGATTCGGCTGGAGACGTCATGGACAGACAAGAGCACAGAAGGCATTGAACTAGATCCGAGATGCCATCTCTCTGGTGGATGCATCGCCATGGCGACGCATCACCCTCGCTGACGGACAGCGTTAGGATGGAGAGGGACTCGGAGATATAATGAATACACGTTGAGAGGAGAAATTGGAATGAAACCGCGCATAATGACATCAGATCCCCCGTCTGATCCTAAGATAACATTGGCAAAAATGCTCTCCTGGTTGGTAACTCGAGTCTGGAGTCTTGAGACCCTGAAATCCATGCTGTTCAGGTCAGGAAACAATACAGTGCAAACACTGAAAATAGGTTGCATCTGAGTTTATAAAGGACTTTCAAATTTGGCAAATGTAAAAAAATCTTTTTAAAGATACTCAACAATCAAAGTTATCTGAATATCTAGCCAAAGAGAATAAACCAGGAGAAGAAAAAAACAACAACAAGTGTATTACCAAACTGATATCAATGGCACCAAAGCAACAGATCTACAGTGTGCAAAGTTGATGGAAAACTAGTAGAGTATCAATAAAGTTATCACAGTTTCCATGTCTTTAACAGGGATACACATGCAACGCAGTCAAGTGGTCTCTCTCTCTCTCTCTCTTCCACTTGTACAGAAGTGGCTCATATGTTCTAACAGTTCTACCTTGGCAGTCTCAGCGGGAAAGTACTCAGTTGTGAGTCTTGCACATGTATGCAGCATTACATGTTGTGTTTGAATGCAGTGGAACTTCCAAGTGCAAGCTGGCGGCCACATGCACACTGTAACATGCCTTGAATCATTGAGGTGCTGCAATTTTATAATTTTTTTTATTTTCATCTTTTTCTTGACATGAATGTCTCCATCAACACTTTCCCCAACTCCTGATTAATAATAGGCTTTCATCATCACTATCAGCACAATATCAAGATCCCAAATATACACAGAACATGAAGTTTTGCAATCACCGTGGAAAAAATATTGACAAGCAAAATTCGAAAAGACAAAACTTTCTTGCACATTCTCTCTCTGTTCTTCTTGGTAAATTGCAACAGTGAGGGGAGGAACTGGCTTAAAACAGTGTGATTCCTTTTCTATGGTATTCTTCAGCTGACTGTGTTCCTTTAAAGCCTGAATTTATCAATGGGGGGGGGGGGGGGGGGGGGCTTCATATGCATGCTGTGATGAGAAAGAAAAAAGCCCTGTCCAGCACTGTTTTAGTTCCAGGGTGTTTTCACTCTCAATTTGCGATTTACACTGGGGACTGGTGGTGGTTTGGGGAAAGGGGGACAGTTTGAAACACTTTGGCGCCTCCAGCTACGAAAAAATCCACAGCCGATCATGGATCACGCATAACTAGGCTGAACTTGCACAACAAAGAGTCCATAAAGTATTTTGCCTGCTTTTTTTTTTTTTTTTTGCTTTTTGTTTTGAATCCATTTGTAGGCTGAGCATTACACATCCTTGGTATCAATGCTCAACCATAACAGAGAAAACAAAACACTCCACCCTATGCAATCATGTCATTTTGTTATGCCAATCAAAATCTATTTGAGCAAAATATATCAAACCATGGGATGGTACCGAAAACAAACAAAGGAAATTGATCAATGAATACACCTACTTCACTTTTGTAGCAACAGTGGAAACGAGAAGAAAAAGGAAGCAATTTCTCTTTGAAGGCATCATTAACTGGGCAATATCCACCAGAATAAACAAATACAGACAAAATACAAACAAACTGATACTATTCCAGGAAATAATTTTCTGCCAATGTCTGGAAGAAAACAAGGTGATTGAGCTCGAGTGTTTCTTTAAATCATCAGACATCCATGGGACAGATGTTTGGGAGGGGAGGATAATTTGGGTGTTTTGGTAACATCACACGCTCCTCATTCAGGGAAAACGTCAGCTGGGACCACTGGGGGGAAAGAAGTTTTGGTTTCACTCCCATGCAGCTTTTCTCCACCAGTTTAGACCTGTTGTCATGGCGACGAGAAAGACATCATTGTTGTATGCTTGAGTTTGGAGTCCAGAGGTGATGCACAGAAGAGCCTCTGTTTTCATCCTTATGTAGAACATAACAAACCCATATAAACCCATAAAGTGGCTAGCTATACAAGGTCAAGAAGTTACATTATTGCACCAATTATTCAATTCCGAAACAATGCAACCTTTGCAATACTTACAGCTGGTACACCCAAATCAAGCATTCCAGCAATCTGCAACTAGTATACACGGAAGGCAATGAAAAATATGTTAAAGAAAATTAAAAAAAGGGAAGATCAACATCACCAGGTGACTATTCTGGGTCAGCTAAGGTTAGAGTAGAACGCTGTTGTTACCGATTTGAACAAAATGTAACAGCCTGCTAATTCTTTCTCAGATCTTGGCACATATGCCAGCAATAAATGTGTAGAAAATAAAAAAATAACTATAACAAGATGCTTTAGGCTATTCCTATGCAGGTCATTTCTAAGCTAGCAACTATCAGAATTTCAAACTGAAAGCCAGCCCATTCTACAAGTGATCAAATTTTCTCTATTTTGCTCATGAAAACAAGATCATAACTGTTACTTTTCCCCAGAATCAGCTTTAAAAGCTGCTAGTTTTGATACAATTCTTTTCAGGAACTTAAAGATGTTTAACCAGCAGTCTACATACACTATTCCAGTTTTAAGAATAATTCTCCCTATTTAGTCACTTGCAGACAAATAAAAAGACAAAAAAAAAAATGAATGCATATGATCAATGAAACTCCAAGCAACAAAGGACACATGTTTCTGAAAGTTGTGACTACTTGCAGGTCATTGAAAAATTAGGGCCTAAGTCATGTTGGCATGGCAAATATTCATCAAAAAGTTAACAAGACTATAAAATAGATGACGCTTCCTGAAATTCAGCATTTATTTCCAAAATAATATTTCATTTTTTTTTTTTCAGCAGACAACTCCTATCACCAACTCTGCTCCACGTATCTGCTTGCCCCTACGCAACCTCTGAGAAGGCAGAAGAGACGTGTTTCAGAGAGGACAAACAGTCACAGAAAGACCAGACCCCACCAGACGACGACGACAAGACAAGTTCCTAAACCGAGCTTCCTGGTGGTCCCGGGGAGAAAGTCTATCTCGCCATTGTTGGACACGTAATTATATGAGCAAAACAAATCAACGACGGCATTGTTTCCACAATGTGTAAATTCAAAACAAATCTCATTTCACACGATAATGGAAGAAAAAAATAGAGCCTTGTCTTCAAACATTTTTTTTTTCTTTTTTGCTTTAAGTCTTTTTTTTTTTTTTCAATTCGGTCTTGTTTTGTTTTCTGGTCACAATAACTAGGCCCTTGATAATTTCTTCCAAACTTCAGCTGTTCGTATGGACCACTTCCACTCCCATGATAGCAGTTTTCTCTCCTGACAAAAGTTACACAGGAAACAGTTTCATCTCTAGGCATAAAGAAAAAAAAATACATGAAAAAAAAAATCACATACAAAAAGTGCAACTGTGGAGAGAAAGATAAATCATTTTGGTGCAAGCTGAAATAAATCACATTAAGGCTTGAGGAAATATGACAGAAAGTATGTAAGCCGTGCCTCTAATAAGAGACTTGCTCTACAAAATGCAGCTTGCTCTCCACACAAATGGAAGGGGAGGGGAAAGGAGGGGCTTGTTGTGCTGAGATCAGTGTTCTGGTATTAAAACATTTAAGATATATAAAAATGACAAGGGAAAGACTTGCTACTTGGGGGGAAACTGGGGGTCAAACTGTTAAAAACTAAACCTGCTCTGATATAGATATCAACTTCATTTGGCAAATAAACATTAATTTTCACACAATGTCTTAACTTTTGAAAAGGAAGTTGATTATTTTGGCATTCTGAGACTACGCAACAAACAGAGACAAAACTTTCTGAAAGATGCATAGATATTACTCCATATTATAAAAATTGAAATTTCAGTAAAAGCCTATTTAAAACCTATCTTTAGAAAGGGAGGAAGATATCACACATGGATAGTAATGATCACCCCCCCCCCCATATTTACCCTTTACTCCTGTTGTCCCCATTCCTTTTGCGGAGACCAAATTACAATTTCTGCTTCTAAACCCGTCCCTCCTCCAACCTCAGCCCCATCCAACCCACGACCTATTCCAAAATTTTCATGACAACACCATTTCCGGAGATAAAGTGCTAACCTTGCACTGCCATCAGTTCCAGGGGGCATAGAACAAATGGAAAGGGGTGGTGGGGGGGGGGGGGGGTTGGTGAAGCAGGGCTGTGATAATTTTAGAAGTGTAAACTGCAAAGAAAATGAAAGTCACAGTAGAGATTTCTGTGACACTTCCAATCTAGCCACATTCAACCGCTCCCCAACGCTCCTCAGCCAAAGAATGGACCGGAATTCCTTCACGGCATCGCTCTTCAGAGCGATTGGAAACCAAAACCGAGCTTTTTTAAAATCACCTCATTCACACCTTCAAACCCTGTCAGTCTTTCTAAAAGAGGGGGAGGGGTGGGGCAGAGAGAGAGAGAGAGAGAGAGAGAGATGGAAAGAACCAGAACACAATGTGTGTAACCTTGATTAGAGGGAACATGGAAGTTTTTGCCTCATGTCTTCTGTGCTCAGAGAACAGGGTTTAAATTCAATATGAATATGATCATACATTCAGGAAGTGAATGCACAGTATACTTCGGTGAATGAAACTCGCAACACTTTTGGTGTATCTGTGGGACACTGATAATTAATAGCACATGCCATAACAAAAATCTAATTCAAAGTATCAAAAGTCTTCAAACTACAGAATTTGTTTTGGACTTAATGCCTTGATAACCAATGATTACCAGAAAAGAATCAGACCACTATAACACTAGAAATCCAGATTCCTTTTGCAGGTAGAACTTGTGCTTAAAATGTATACCAAACCAAAGGCAATCATATTCTTCTTCTTCTTCTTCTTCTTGAATCTTCAAAGGGCTATGCAGCCTACCATAAAGATGATAAAGGATGAGACTTTTTATATAACCTCCAGTGGCATAAAGACATGATTCATACAAATGTATTTATATAAGTACTGCAAGTGCCATCATTTCATGTACGCATGTGAAGCATACGTGGTGATCACGTGGATAAACCGAAAATACACCTTTCACCTGATACCAAGACACAAGACTAAGACATTTGAGGCCAGACTATATCCTGATGGGTTCAAAGGGCTCTCTTTAAAGGGAAACTTCCCTGTACCTCCAATCTGACCGACTTTCAAGAAAACAAACAAACAAACAAACAAACAATATGTGAAGTCACTCAAAAAGAGGAGTGAAAGTTTTTTTTTTAATTAGATTCTCTGAGCATTGATAAATGTAGAAATTATATTCTTTGCATTATACTCTCAAGTGATTGTGAATGAGCAATCATGATGTTTAAAAGGGGAGTACGAGTTCTGTTCTCATTGCTGAAGTACTCCCCCCCAAGAAAAAGGATTAAAATCTATAATGAATGGGAGAGTTGTGACATCACTTGCCTTATTCAATTTGAATCTATTCATATACATGTATGATTAGAACCATTAACGCATTTTGTGGTCAACACATGAAATTTTCAGAATCATTTAAAAAAAAAATATCAGCTTTGGTTACTGTAAAATGAATATTAATTGTGAGTGTGATCTTACTTGTTTTCCCCTCTTTATGAAAATTGAATTTGGCATGGAGTGGGGTGGACTGTCCCTTTAAAGATATACTACCCAGCATCAATAACAATTGGCCTTTCATGTGACCTCATCTCCCACGGGGATACTGATATTTCGCAACAGACTAGATGTAAGAACCCTCTCTGCAAGTCTTTAGAAACCAATATCTCCACGGAAACATACAATAACACGAGGTCGGAGGTCAAATGACTTTTATCCCCGGATCCTCGCAAATTATTTCGTTTTGTCTTGCTGGCTACACTTACCTGCGGCTTCTCATTTTGTAGGGTGTCAATTCCGATTACACTTTGCAAACGTCTACAGATACCACTCACACAACTTCTATCTTCCGTTTTCACTGACTTCTATTTTTCCTCTCACTCAGAGGAAAGTGAAAGAGATGACACTTACAAACATTCATTGCACGACAAAACTGTCACGAAGAGCCTCATCAAGATTCTCTATACCTATCAAATATATGTGGCCTTTGTATAGCAGGACAGTAATGCTTTATGTTGGTCAGGTTAAATTGTTAAACATCAGATTATTTGTGTTAACATAAAGGGTTGATTTCATGTCCGTACACTAACCACTCAAGATCACTCCGATTCATCTGAGACCTTAGATCGGCATCACTGTCCTGAGGTTCTGTTTGACCTTTGCAGTTAGTATTCAAGAGTTGATTAAAGGGATTGTGTAGTTTTGGTTGAGACCTACATAACCTCGGGTTTCTAACATTTTGGGGTGAGATTATGAGAAACCTCTTGAGAAATACGAAAGAGCATGTAATTCTAAAAGGAATCAACGTTTATGGATTAAAATTGTTTTTGAAATGGCTGAGATACCCAAAACAGAGCAATTCTAATTAAATGTGGGACCCACCTTTTATTACGATCCCTTTGTTTTACTTTATTTTTGGATGTCTCAGTCATTCCAAAACGGATTTTCATCAAATAAACTTCGAATTCCTCTTAGAAAGGTATGCTCTGTACTATTTTACAAACGGGTTCTTGATATCTCGCAAAAAGTTCAAAGCCCAATTCTCACCTCTACCAATACCGTACCATTCCTTTAAAGCTGAAATCCACAATATGCTCTTTAAGAATTTCTAGTGTCCTGAATAACTTAAAAATCACCTTTGATTAATTCTATGTGAAATCATCCTTCAGAGCAATTCATATATGTAAACAAATGCCCTTTTACCAATATCCCAGTATGAGGTCAAACAAGTGCTTTCATCTTCTGCTGAAAGGACAAACCTACAGTCATCAAATGGTGAAAACAGACAGCTGATTCCTCCACTCTTAACTTTGTCTCATAGGAAAAGAATAAATAAATCACTTGGAAATACAAAGAAAATGTCTCATTTGTCACAGCTACGTGAGTACAGAAAGCCACTACATGTGGTAATTTAAAGGGACTAAAGGGGAATTCCAGTCCTGTTTGAAGTTATTTTGATAAGAAAGAGTAAAATCTAATGAGCACAACTGTGAAAATTTGATCAAAAATCGGATAAGAATTGAGGAAGTTATTAAATTGAGAAGTTTTGGTAATTTTCACAAAAAGTGCTCGAATAGCCCGATATGAATATGCAAATGAGTGAGTGGATGATGTCATCCCCTCACACCCTGCCACATTTTTTTCCATTTCCTTTTTCCAGTGTGAATGCTTGTTCCATGGCTCGCCAGCTTTATTCCGCTTTTTGGTCATGTGACATCCACCTTCGCCGCAAGGATCTCCTACCTGCCTGCCTAACGCAACGACAGTGGCGAGATGCGCATAAGAATTTCCGGCGTTACACCGGAAAAGTGTGTGGTTTTTCTGGCAGTGTGACTAGTACGTTGAAGAACTCTTTCCCATTTTTTTTTTTTTTATGTATATGCCCCTTTTGACATATTTATTGGCCTACATGTTGAGCCATTTATAGATGGGGGGGGGGGGGAATATTAAAAGTACTAAAGTAGAATCCAGCAGGTGACCTTCTGAACAGGTGGTACCTCTGCAGGACCAGGCCTTGGTACAACACGCCTGATGGCAGCTGCAGCGGCAACAGCAGCATGATGTAGAACGCCAGTGATGTGGTGAAGGGACTCGAAAATGTGACTTGGAAGCGCATGGAAAACGTTGAAGCAGCTTACTTCCATGCCAAACTTACCCACAGTCTAACCCTAGGAATCTCCAGAGGCCAGTGATGCCATCTCATATATGAACACTCCAGTGCCCCAAGTACTGCACATATACCAGCCCCACTTTGTATCTTTACTACGCACTCTCTGTTCATACCAACCCCTCCCCTCACCAAAGCCCATCTTTCTCCAAAAAAAAAAAAAAAAAAGAAGAAAAAAGAAAAGAAAAGAAAAAAGAAGAAGTCTGGATTGAAAATCAACCTCAAGAAAGAAGAATGGAAGCTCCTGTCTCCCCCTTCCCCATCCTTGAACAGAAAATTATAATACGTCATTGGTATTGGTATTAAAACAGCACTGCAGGAACAGGCAGCACTCACAGCAACAGGTCATGTTGAACAAGAGTAAAGAGCTGGATCAAAACTTTTCATCAGGCATACCCTGACTTGCCAGTGTACACAGCATATTCCATAAAATGTAAGTTGTGTGGTTTGGAGTATACCATTTCATGATGATATTTATCATTCATTAGTGTTTCACAAAATACAATACAGTGTTTCCCTTCCATTGAGGCCTGTGCTTTTTTTTTTTCATAGATTGATATTTCTTCTTATTGCAGAATATTAAAAAGCCTTCATTCCTCAATTCATATGAAATCCTCAAATTGGCAACATATTTCAAAGCGTCAAAGTTTATCTCTTTTCCTCTCTCTCATTTTGGCAAATTTTTGTGATTTTTTTTTTTCTGACTTCATTCAGATTTCAAAATTTAAGCAGTTCTATCTAAATCTTGTCTTCTGTAAGATAATAGTCTGTAAAGCGTAGCGAAGTCCTTACCAAGCCTGAAATGTGCTTTATAAAAACTAAACATTATTATTATCATTATATGTTATGAAATTCTGCACTGCCAATTGAATTGATGACAAGATGACAATTCCCCTGAAGCTTGATGGGACAATGGATACTGCACCTGTCTACTATTTCTCATAGCTCAGACAATAATGTCAGCTGAGATTTATAAGGGCGTTACGATAGTACAGCTGCACATCATCAGTGCCCTTTTGCCACTAATCTCATGATGTTACGATATACAACCCCTCATTCTCACGATCAGTAACACCATTTTGCTTCTCATCCACGGAGATGCTCCGATCCGATCCCAGTCCTCACTTTCCATACAATCATCAGCAACCTTCTGCCTCTAAAAATGTGAGAATATTTTGATTTATAAAATAACGATCCCTGGAGGTCAGCTAATGATATAATCATGACAGGTTATTCATACCATCTGCCATTGGATGATCCGTGCCAATTCAAGACGGCATGGTAGTGGATGGGGTGGTGGTGGGGGGGGGGGGGAGGGGGGAAGAGAGCTGCAGCTGATGTCAAGGTCAGAGCTAATGAATATTATTAGTCGTCTTGCTGGACAAGCAGAATATTGTTCTGATGCTAAGACAAAAAGGCCGCCACTACATCTAGGCATTTGCTATTCTTCTCTTTTTTTTTCTTTTTTTTTTTCATTTTTGCTAAGTATTGCATATGTACATCGGGGCTGCACACTAATCCATTTTTATTACTGGTCTGACCTGTCTGTCAGACCAGTAGGTACCCAGTTTTTCCATTTTTTACTGGTCCATTCCTGAAAAAGTTACTGGTCCGACAGTGATTTTTACTGGTCAAGGACCGCATCTATATTTGCCCAGCAAGAAATAGAACAACCCTCAGTGAAAAAGAGAGAGAGAGAAAAAAAAATGTCACCCAAATTAAACTTCTAATGCAAATGCATGCAATTTACACAAAATCCTAACTAAATGATCTCAAAAATAACAAATCCACTTCTGAGTTTTTGCTTTGTACGTATATATCTAATGAATTATCTATTCATATTCTAAAAATTGTCGAATAATTGATAATGTACTAAAATCCATATTCATTGTAACATAATTATTATAAACAGCTGTAATGGGGACAGGAATTGATTCTGCTATCATATATCTCTCTGTGTTTTTATCTATCCATGAAGTTGTATCTCTAAATGTATTAACTACCTATCTATTATAAAACCTGCTTTGATTGCTTTACTCTTTCACAGAATCACAGACTTACATACATACATACATACACGCATATCAATTCATTTGATCATGACAAACACTTCGTCAAATGAGAAAGCAGACAAACCTCTGAGATAGGTTTATAGGCCTATACCTGGAAGATGTCTCTTCATTCCTATCCTACTGACTTCTCATACTGGTCTACAAATGTTGGAAACTTCAACTTTCAGTGTGCGATGTTGCAACATCCTGGTAGGTGCTTCAGCACAATTGTCTGCTGGATCAATCAAGGGCTACAAGGGAGCAAACATGAATGACCCTGCCCTCCTGGCCAAAACAATCGACAAAACAAACAAATAAACACACAGGCAGACATAAAAGAGCAAATCACACAGACAAAACAAAAGACAAAAAATCCTTATGCCCTTTAATTCTCAATGGACTTGCAGAAATTTCTTTCTCCCTGACCAATTAGAGTGAAAGTACTATTACCCTCTTTAACTGTCTTCCGGGGGGGGGGGGGGGGGGGGGGGGGGGGGGGGGGGGACACTCCCATCATAGACTGGTGTCTTGCAACCGTGACTGTCTCCTTGTCTAGCAGGCCCCCATGATATAAACCAAATTAGCTGGCCTTTTCTCTTCAAAAGTACCTGCAAAATCAACAAATGGCATGAAACAGCCATTAATGTGTATTTTCTGCCACCCCAATAACCCCAAATCCTTCCCTGCAGGTGCTGGCCTGCTGTCTACCATGTGCTTAGCTTGCCCCTCCCCTTTCCTCTTTCCTTTTCCTTGGGGGGGGGGGGAAGGGAGGACTAATACAAGTGGTATAGGAAACATCTGAGGAATGACCGTTTAAAGGATGTGATCCAAATGTTTAGGATATCACCCTACATACATTGCACAGAGCTATGCTCCAATCACATCAAAATGCCCAGGAGTTACCAACAAATCAACTATGAAGGTAGGTCAGGACGAATGTATTACATCAAAATTTTTGAACAGCACTTGAAAAAAAAAAAAATCCACCCATTCTACCCCTACACATAAACACACACACATAAAGGCTTGCACATATTTCAGTATTGTTCTCAAGTGCATGCTGTATATCACATTAATTTTTAACATTTAAACCTTTGAAGGTTTTCTTTCTTTTTAAGGAGTGGAGTGCTGGTAGAAGACTGATGAAGAAAAAGCCCCTCCCTCAAAAAATAATCCATTTTCCCTGGTTTTCTTCTTTTGTCTGCCAATCTGGAGCTTAGATAAAGCTGATGAGCTCACACTTGAACTTGAACCTTGCAGGCTCTCTTTATTGCTTTCCCAACACCATCGCATTTACCACCCAGTGTGTGTCAGCCACAAGACTGCTAGCACTAGCCACACAGAGAAAAAAGGAAATATAGACAGTCAGACAAGAGAAAGGGAGGGAGAAAAGGGGGAGGGGAGGTTGGGGACTGCGAGAGAAAGAAAAAGCATAGAGTGATAGAAAATTTTGACAACTGGATACTGTACGAGCTGAAATTTTCGCGGTGGTTTTATTTTCGCGAATTTCGCGAATCGCCTTTGAACCACGAAAATAAAAACACGCGAAAATAACAACGCGCAAATAACTAAGTTCAGTTAGACCCTCGCAACTGCAAAATTAACAACATGCGAAAATGTCCTCCAAGTAGCAATTCGCGAAAATATCTTTACGCGAAAATTTCAGCTCGTACAGTAATAGAAGACAGATACAAGCTATACATGTACTCATATTGTATAGGGCCTACAAGGGAAAAGGAGAAGAGAGAGGGAGAGACAAAGAGATGAATGGTGAAGTATGTATGTGTATATGTATGTTTAGGTATATATGTATGTACTGTTTGTATTATATGTTTCCATGTGTGCCTATGTGTGTATGAAGGATACACATGTTAAATGAAAACACGGATCATTATGGCATTAAAAACTATGAGAAATTGATTATGAAGCATGGAAAGGGAAGAAAGGGGTACAAGAGGCAAAGGGGTAGGCCTAATCAGGGAGGTGGGAAGAGTCTCTTCCCACCTCCCTGGCCTACTTGTTTACAAAGAAAGAAACAGAATAATTCAAGAAAAAGGGAAAAAGTTGCCCTATTTTCCAAGAATATCCTTGTTTCTAATTTACCATTATACATGAATATCTTTTTTTTTAAAGGCACCTAAAAGACATTCACTTCATATTCTAATCGACTTCATAAAAAGCATGAAATAAAATATAATAGGTTTCATATTAATTGGACCAATGAAAGGAGAGTTATGGAATTTTGAAGTTTGTTTGACGAGCACAGTCACACTGGCTGCAATAAGTGCAACTTAATATATAATGTCATCATTTCATTTAATTTGCAAATTACATATCTGTGTGTACAATATTCAGATAGATGTACATCATATGGTGTATGAAAGAGCTTATTTATAAGGACTTATTTTAAGAACACTAATGAATGAGTTAAATGCGAGCACACATGGTTAATTGAATGAGGCAGCGTTAATTTCTGCTGAGCATCTGCGGACCAACCTTGCCTGCACCCTCTGTCTGGAACACTGCTGAGCGAGTTTTGTCACCTCTCACTGCCCTTCCCCCCTCCCTTCTCCTTCCCCTTTCTCCCCCACTCCCCCCCCCCCCCCATCCCCTCCTATTAATTCTTTCTTCATCCAATCAACAGTCTTATATCGAGTCTCTTTCACACACAGACCTATGCACTGATGCACATTGCCTCAACAACAATTGAAGACATGGTAGAGGTGGAGAACATGGGTGGTCTGATTGAATTGAGCTTCATTCGCTACCCACTGGAGTACATTCGGAAACCACAAATAGTGCCAGTCAGCCACATGTCAGCAAGTAGTGCATCGAAGCGTACACTCACTGGTAACGGTCGATTCCACTTTAAGATTCTTTGGTTGTGTGTGTACGTACCCAGAGATCAGTAATAAAACTGTACATAATTTGCTATGGGGATTCTCGAACATTTCCGAGCCCAGCCAGCCTTCCTACTCCATGAAATCCTCATGCTACCAGGTCTTTAAAAGGATAGTACAATTTTGGTGGAGATGAGAATTGGGTTTTTAACTTTTTGCGAGATACCAAGAAA
The DNA here is from genome assembly GCF_964275005.1 of Diadema setosum. Taxonomy (NCBI): domain Eukaryota; kingdom Metazoa; phylum Echinodermata; class Echinoidea; order Diadematoida; family Diadematidae; genus Diadema; species Diadema setosum. The sequence goes on along the minus strand of NC_092685.1, from coordinate 41,017,326 downwards.
ACACTTATGATAGAGTACAGAACATACCATTTTACGAGGAATTCAAAGTTTATTTGACGAAAATCGGATTTGGAATGATTAAAACATCAAAAAAAGTAAAACAAAGCGACCGTAATAAAGTGTGGGTCCCAAACTTTATTAGAATCGCTCTTTTTTGATATCTCAGCCATTTCAAAACCAATTTTCATCAAATAAATGTTGAATTCCTCATAGAATTACATGCTCTTTCACATTTTATAAGAGGTTTCTCATTATCTCAACAAAAAATGTCAGAAACCTGAAATTAGGTCTCAACCATAACTGTACAATCCCTTTAAAGATACTTTGCTTCTATGGACAAACATATTTGACTGATTGGTAGACTTCGCCTTGAACCAATCACCTTTGATCCATGCATGCCTACACGCACCAGCAAAATACAATAGAAGCCAAGGGGTATCTCTCACTCTTCTTCCTGTACTTCGCCCCTTTTAACCCCCCCCCCTTCTCCCCCTTCCCTACTTCCCTATATTCCAGTCTCACCCCAAGCTTCACTATCATCATTAATCTAGTTTAGATGAGTTTTGCAATCTCTAGATAAGCTATCATCACAGGGGGAGGGTTTTATTGCCACAGAGAGAGAGAGAGAGAAGGAAAAGGAGAGGGATGCGATGATTAATGGGTCATTGAAGGTACCAGGCAGCGTCCGACCTTGGACAGGCTGGCTGCATCTATGCTAATGACCCCGAAAGGCCTGGCCTGAGAGATGAACATCTGTGCTCCCTTTCCCTGGTATACCAGCCCTGGCCATTCACTGCAGCGTAAGCTGACTGCTCTGGCTATCTGTGTTATACCACATCAGTCCATGAACTAAGGACACCTCTCTGAACAAATCGTGTACCACTTTAATTAAATTACCATTTTATTGGACTTGGGCATTTTTTTCCCTTGTTCAAGCTACATCACTTTCATTTTGTTGATATGACATGTGAGATGACACAAAATGTAGAATATGGTATATAGCATGACATGATACTATCACATCATTTTCTTTTCCATCACATAACTTCAAAGACTGTGGTTACTACGGAATCACTTAATGCATTGCCATTTGTGTTGCCAATTTCACATTATAGTTTGTGAGGTAAATGTAAAGTCTACTGCTAAGGAGTACTGGTATGAATATCAATGACAAAGTTTCACCATAGATCATCGCACACTGTAACTACTCTAATTTCATGATATTCACATGGCGAGAGCTTTACTACACGCAATTCACCACTTGAAAATTCTTGTAAAGCATTACTCGTTCATAAAAAGCCACTGAAAGTCAAAATACCTCATTACATGTACTACACTTTACAGACAAATATCTCTAGGGAAAACTCAAAATGAAAATAGATAACACTTTGTACTCGTGTGCATCATAATATTTCACTTTCATATTTCAGTTATTGCATAGATACAAATTACATTTGAATTGAAGATCTTCAGACACTATATGTGACACGAAGCATACTAATTCCTAATCTGTTGGGCCCAATTCAATTTTGGGCACTGAAAAATGTAGCCCTGTGGCAGTACACAGGATTGCTATCTTCTACAGATGTTAAACAAGTCTTCTGTAAATATACTGCATCCAGATTTTTTTTTTTAATCTCATTGTGTTCATCCTTGCAGTTCCTGCCTCTTTTTAAATTGCCTATGCAAATTGACTATGATGCTAAATACTTGTAAGTTTATTTCATCTTTTCATCTCCACAAACTGAATAAAGAAAATCATGGATTTACATGAGCATTCAGGAAAATACCGCACATACTCTGGAAAACTTATCAAATTCATATGCAGTCAGACTTAATCAACTTCACGGTTAGGTATCCGAGAGATGGAAACAAAATGGGGGGGGGGGGGGGGTATTTAGGATGCAAACATCTTTTCCTCATTTGTGTGGCGCTCCGACAAAATGAGTCATAAGTCGCACGGGGAGTTTTCCCGTAATGAGCCGAAAATGAAGGGGAAGCACTATTCGGGTCAAAATTTTTTTAAGACGGATTTTGATTCCTTTATGTTTTATCTGTTTGTACAGAAAATTTCAGCGTGTGAAAATGAGTACAAGTGTCCCAAATCACCGTTTTTCTGAGACAATTTTTTTCGGTTACATTTTTTTCGAACGCTCGCCTTTGCGTTGCGTTTCGCACCTATTGTTCTTGCCAGATCGAGACTCCGCCTCCGTTGCTAGGGCGTATGCTAATGAGGCATTGCTCTTGACCCCTTTGAAGACAAAACAAAGCATGGTGCGCGCGGCGGCGTCGGCGGCCAAGCGGCGAGGGCTATAGAATTACGCAATAATAGTGAGCTGACCAAGGCTATTGATTGCATGACCAGCGAGTTTCGTTTGATACATGCCCTCCATTTCAATGAGTGGTGATTGACATGACGCACAAATCGCACTGAAAAAAAAAATAATTTCAACGAACGATCACGCAAAATTTATGATTATCTATGAATTAATAAAATGATCACATATCGAACTCGAAACCTTTTTATGCGTGTGTGTACTTTTACAACGGTTATTAATCGGCCTTATTAATGAATTTGTTCAAATAATCAAAACTTTCGTTCCCTGGTATGTGACTTGCTGTTTAAAGTTCATCTCTGGAGATATAGTAGGGCCTAAGTTGTCAATTATTCTCGTTTTTATAAAGTCGACAATTTGTGTGATAATTCGCCAAATGTATGTAATGCGTACTATTATTTAACTGGTTAATGAAACTTATTGCCTTATTTCTTATGATGGTTTGGGCCGTGACGGCATGGAGAGAAATCGGAAGACAAACATTATTAATGCCCAGATAGCTCGTGTTCCCTTTGGACGATATTCTGACTCTAGTCATCTGTGTATTTTTTAGAAGTAGGACCTATTTGAGAAAGGGACAGAAAGCTGTGTCGCTACTCAAAAGTGTGCTTCTTCATTTTGTTTTGTTTTTTAATCAAAATGTTTGTAATGATAGATGTTTGCCGTGTATTGCGTGTAGCTGACATGTGAGAGGTCAAGTCTGCAAAGAATTGGGTTGGCTAACAGCTTTGCCAAGTAGCAGCGCTAATTGCCCATTGAATTGCGTATTCTGAGGAATTTCGAATGAAAGAACTCGGACGGCAATGTTCACGCCTTGTATCCGAGTAAACCCCGCATCAACGAAGCCTTAAACAATGAAAGGTAAACTTCCTGCTATCAAGGGGTGGATAATCACGCAACCAGTATTCTTTCTTCGCCATTGATAGCAGAATCAGTGACGGAATGGAGCAACAGTGTTGGAGGATCGGCATTATGTCTGCTAATTTGTAAAGGAATTTTTCAGTCTCCTTTTGTGTTCAGAACCACAGTCAGTGACGCTAACTTACTCTATCTCCTACAAGCTATCGTTACCATCTTAAAACGTGAATTTTATGAAAGGCTAAACGTGATCACGGAATCAGTTCTTCCGCGTGACACATGCAGGCTTTTATAATAACATACCAAGCTTAAATCGTTTACCTGTATAGAAAGGGCGGGGATACACACTTATCGCAATCATCCAGATTTGAGAGTGATACACTCTACTACTTTTCTTCATCTTCCCCCCGACAAAGACCATGGTAATTCAAAACAAACAAACAAACAAACAAACAAACAAACAAACAAACAAACAGTTGATTTATATCAGAACGTAGAGATTTTTTGTGTTTCATGTATGTATAGGTCATCTCTTGATGTATAGTAGGCATTTGTTGTCGTTTTTACAGCGTTTCCTAATAAATGCCTATAGCGAAAACCCAACAAAACTTCTATCAAGGAGGGAAGGGAACTTAAATTTAAATATCACATAGTTTACAGAAATCAGACATGTAAATAAGGCAATACATCCGCACGGCCGATTGTAATCTCTTACTTTGATTATCAAACATGATCGCCTGCATTTACGTGCTTTTTTCTAATTTCCTGAACTTTGCCTGATTTTCTGTCTTTTTTTTTAACAATTGCTCGAAACATTTAAAAATCGTAACACAGTCTGCTATCCCACAACCTAATATTCCATTTGATTCGTCACTTATTGTTGGTCGGGTGACGCCAAATGTTGGAATCTCGAGCGATGACACACGGCATTTTGTTTGTTGGTTTTCGTCTCATCGCTCAAAAGAATTTTGACTACGATTACAAGACATAACTGATGGTTTACAGAAGTGATCATCAATTCAGTAAGGATTAGTTAAGTCATGAATTCACTTTACCCATCATGACTGTCTAAAATCGAACTACGACATTGTTTGGGTAACCGCGCCCTTTTATTCTCATAGTTCGAACTAATTCTTGACATAATCAAAACAAATAATTCTTTATTAAATTTCTCAAAATACTCAAAAGACGGCCTAAGTCACAACTTTCTACAAAGATTGCCTATACGGCAATCTTTACTAGCCTAAACAAGTTTTCTAGAGCTATCAGTTCCCTCTATGACAATGACTTCGATCGCGTTTTGAACTTGTATTGAACTACTTTCAAAAGAGCTATTACCTTTGTAGTTCGATTAATAAACCAGTCTTTGAATTCATAATCAACATTCGTAATCGTAACAATACAGTAACATAGAACTGCATGTCAATAAAAGTTGGAAAATGTAAATGCTATAATAGTAGAGCAAAGAAAAAAAAATGAGTAACGATTATCTTCATACATTGTAATTCCTAGTGATGTCGCTACGAAAATGACACATGGTTTGGTTCAAGCAAATAAAAGTAATAAGGAATGGGATATACTTCTAATGATAGTACCACGCCGTACAATGCATTTCACTGTATTTTGTAACATTTGATTACGTTTTTGTGCGCTTTACGTACGGAAAATAAAAGGCAGATTGGTGCTATTAACATGCTAACACGCAACGCATTCAAAATGTTTTTTTGAAATACACTGTATACAATATAATGTTTTAGTATACGGTTTGAAACTTTGAATTTGCGAGTCCTTTATGAAATTATAAGTAGGGTTATTACATTATCAAGCAAAAATTAAAGTATTTAGGGATTCGGATTTGCGCAGGAGACTAACAGTGCTATATATGGCGATCGTTCGCAACAGAGACAATCCTCTTCAATAGATATACAATGTAATTCTGTTTTCATGAATTGAAAGAGAAACGAAAAGAAGTCAACTTTTTAACTTCATTTAGCTTTCTCACCAATTGAACTTGATTTGATCTGCCATGCATGATATCGCTGTGTGCTCTATTAACTATATTAAATCATTTAATCGGCGTGCTTGTTTTTTATGCAGAATATCACAGGTAAGTTTAATTCATTGAAGTTCATAATGTTTGTACATAATTTCGTATGGCGTGTTCGTTGTTTTCTATTTTCATTTTTATAATATATCACGTGTCCATTATCTGATTCTGACCACGAAAAAATGGCGACTGTTTAAATGCGGAGCATGTACTGGAAAACTGTAATGTCTCCTGCCAGTGTAGACAAACTAATTTCTAGTCTATCCCCGCTTAAAATTGAAATGAAATTGAACAAAAAACAAAAAACAAAACGAAGTTCGACTTTCAGTAGATTTCAACCGTTTTGTATAGTGCCTGATTCATGTAATGGACACAATTCTTTAGCACATAAGCAAGCACACAACTTTCGTGAATAGATGTGTCTTAATGATTGCATCTCATGGAAGAAAACTCGTCTCCTTGCCTGAATTTTAGCTTCTTCCTGTTCAAGCTCGCGTGAAAGAAATAGTTGAACATCGATCGCAATCATTAAGAGAGGCACATCCTTAGAAATAAGCACAGGAGTACTGAGACACACTACGAAATAAAAACGGGCCTTTTATCGATATTGACAACGCATGACATTGTAATGCTTTTTTTTTTTCCTTGGGGGAGGGGGTAATACAATTGATTATTCTGAAGGTTCGTTAATCACACAATGAAATATGGTTTACTATTAGCTTAGGTTCGTTAACAAGAAAATTAAATGCGGTTCCTTTCCGGTAGTTCCTTTACCCGAAAGTAATCAAGCAATATTTTTTTTTTCTAATAAGGTTTGTGAATACAAAACGAAGTGAAGAAGGCCTAAGTATTAATTCCGAATATTTTTCAGTATTATTATTTATGATCCACTTCTCAAACGCAGAAAGATTGTAACTGCACATGTGATGTAAAAAACAAAAAATAATTCCGCTTAAGCTACAAGTTAATTGTTTTTTATATGCTATGCTATTAGAAAAGTGACTGAGAATCATTGTAAACCCAACGTGAAGCTGTCAAGCCTACATCAACCTTTGCTTCTGATACGTATAATTTTATTATGTGCAGCATTGGCAAGCGCGATAAGCGATAATTACTGTGCACGCAACGCCTATAAAGGAAATGTGCCTTTAATATGGTGGGAATTCATAATGTTACGGCTGTATACAGCTGCAGCAGAAAAGACGCGAAAGCAGTTTTTGATGCTCTGCGACATTACGACCATGTGCGTAATTTGAGGGTTTTAAGTACACGCAAAGAACACGATCTCAAAAGACGACTATCGTTAATCAACTTCATTGACTTTTTCTACCGATGCTGTCTTTTGAACCCCCGCTTAGAATAGGTTCTCAGGTTCTGTTTAATAGGTATTGGTACTTGCTAAACGCATCCTCTTTAGTTTCCATTGACAACAACATGGGAGGAGAATGGAAGCGATGAACGCCCTCGCTAAAAGACGCTTCTCGTAAGACGCATTGCGTGCCCGCCTACAATAGGTTCTCAGGTTCTATTTAGGTATTGGTACTTGCTAAACGCATCCTCTTTAGTTTCCATTGACAACAACATGGGAGGAGAATGGAAGCGATCAACGCCCTCGCTAAAAGACGCTTCTCGTAAGACGCATTGCGTGCCTTCTTTTCTTTCTACTGTTTCCTATTGTTTGTGAGTTAAAAACTTGCGGCAAACCACAACGCAGCCGACACACAACGCGTACCGACTCATTCATGCGGCGGCAGCGGCACGGACACAAACGCGCCGAAGTTTACATTCGGGCTGCCGTATTGGTCAGAATCGTTAATGATAGACCTGTCCTGCGATTGGTTGATTATCTTACATACCCAAGCTATCGCCTTATACGGTAGTGCGTGCGATGGAGCGTAAACGCCGTCGCTAAGCAGGACAATTGTATTGTTTCGTCCCGTGAAAGAAACAGGTTGTGGCCATGAACATAGCCTGAACTTTGAGAGCGATTTTCTCCGTTATTTAGAAAATCAACTGACATAACAAACGTGGTTAATATTCGTTTTTATGATCTATAGGGATGTCGAAATGAGTTGTATTACATATCAGTGTAAAGCTTAGAGTCTGTAGAATTCACTTATAGGCATAACTACGATTTCATTTTTTGCGACTTTTGACTCATTCCGACGGAGCGCCACACATTTAGGGGAAAGACAAGGCTAAGGTAAGCCTGCAAATTCCCAAACATTAATCACTGAAAAACACCCCTGAAGTGGCCCTTACCTTTTCTTGATGTTTGGCCTTGCTCTGCTGGGACAACTCATATGCCATCTGTTGCTGTTCGTGGAGGCTGAGTGGGCGTGACGGACCGTTGCTCATATGTCTGCTGCCCCCTGCCTTCACTCCAGTCCTTCCATCCTGCTGCTGCTGCTGCAATGCATTGTGGGATTGGGCCTGACCCTTGGCCGTCCCGCCGGACACGGTCAGCTGCTGCATGGCTCTCAGCTGGGCACCGTAGGCATCGTCCGACCATCCGTTGGCCAGGCCGGACCCCTGGCCAGAATTCACCTTCGCCGCGCCCATTGGTCCACTGATCTCAGAGCTATCTTTAGAGCTGGTATCCGTGGTAACGCTGTGAGTTCTATTCAGGGGCACGGCGCCCTGGCTGGATGCCCGCATGTGGTGACTTGTTTGCTCCAAACTCGCTCCGCTGCGCCCCTTCTCAACCAGTGCTTCCCCATCCACACGGCTTCCACCACCACCAACCCTGGAGTGGAGCCCGCCCCCGAGATGTCCATCTACCGCTATGGCTGAGGGGGCCGGGCCTTGACTCTGAGGCCGCACGTGGCCCATGCTGCCTGAGCGTGACCGTGACCCGCTTCGGCTCAGACTGCTAGTTAAGACAGGGTTGGTGCCGTACCCTCCTCCTCCTCCAACATGTGTTGACTGGGGCGGGCCCTGTAGCGGGTTAACCAGGCCAAAATGCTGCTCCACGTACTTCTGGGTCAGCAGGTTCTGATTCTGGACACTGGACGCTGAGTACTGGCGGGCAGCCTGTCGCTTTGCCAGCCTCTGCAGGGCTTCCTGAATGGCCTGCTGGCTACTTTCTGAGAAATGTCTGGCCGCTATGATAAGTAGAAACAAACAAACAAACAAAATGGTAAAATGATTTCTCTATGGATAGCTTAGCACTTTTGACATTAACTTTGTTACTCTGTGGCTGATCATCCTTTCAAAGTGTTATCTAGACTGCATTTGTTACTCTGCAGCTGACCACCATTTAGGGAAGTCAGTTGGGAAGTTGCAGTGGGAAGCTCTTTTAACCCAATGAGGACGGGCTGATTTGGCTCCAACACGCATTTCCAATAGACACCTGCCCGAGTATACTCAGGACTCATCCTGATTGGGTTAAATGCTACAAAACTTCAGCTAAGCTTCACAAATATCAAACAAAATCTGAACGACCTGTCATGCATCAAGCAGTGCTTGCAAGGCACAAATGTAACACATGCTTCCATACATCCCACACACTACATCCCAGCATAATACTATAGCAGACACTGTAACTCTGGAGTCTAATGCTAAACTATACACATCCATCAGAAGATATTACACATGTACACGGACCAAACATCTTACAGAGCACCCTCATCTCCCTAGTTGACAAATTCCGCAGCTGAGAATGAGAAGGGCATTAAGTTGTCTTGAACACTATGGCCCAAATTCATGAAGGGGGTACAATTAAAACCATGGTTTAAACCATGAACAATTTGTATGGAGTGCCAAGTGTCGCATGGCCTATTTCGTAACGAAATGACAATCAGTCATTTCGTTACGAAATGATCATTTCGTCGAAGAAATGACTGATTTCATAACAAAATAGGCCACGCAACACTTGGCACTCTATACAAATTGTCCATGGTTTAAACCATGGTTTCAATTGTACCACCTTTGTGAATTTGGGCCCTAGGGTTTAGTGGCAACTTAACCCCCATCCCATTCTCACCTAAAGAATTTGTGACCTGTTTCCACACAATATTTCCCTCTGCCTGCATTACTTGCTACCTTTTTACACTATGCCTGTCACTTACACCTCTTTTCTATTACACAAGGTTTCATTTCTATTCTTATTGTCATGAAAACTTCCATTTAAAAGGAAAAAAAAACAGAAGAAAACAGTCAGAGATAACATTAACCTCATCACACCCTCGTCCCTCCAAGTCATCACAGAAATCAAACATGCAGTTCCTGACACTGACACAGACTCTTACCCACAACACCCCTCAAAATTTTGCAGTGCTGCAATTTATCCATTTCTCCAAATTTAACACCCTCCAGAATACCAGGCATTTCTACGGGCATCTTATCCTATTTTTCCCCTCACTACACCCGGACAGAAACCAGACAGAGTCAACCTAAAAAAAAAAAAGAAAAAAAAAGAAAAAAAAATTCATATTAATAAAAAAAGAAGAAGAAGAAGAAAAAAATCCCCATGGATATAAGTGCACCAGGGAGCAGTCAAGTACTATTGTTGAGTTGACCTCGCTGGGGTCAAGAGACTAATAGGGGCAGAAAGCTAACAGATATCAATGTCTTTTGTGTCAGAATGTCACATTTCTCTTAATCCTATTCTCCTCCCATTCCTTCTCCTTCTGTGTAATAATCGTAATCGGGTCCTTGTATGCTGGGGTCTTGTATGCCCGAGTCTTGAGTTTCCTTATTGTGGGTTCATGTGGGCGGTCACAAGAGCACATTCTACAGTTCCACTTTTTCTTAAATCCTTAATTTTCTTTTACATGCTGGGAAATATTTGCTCTTTCACATTTCATAATATATTAGGAAAAATGTAATGAAATACTGTTCCTTGAATGAAGCAATATAGATTAGATTGCCTGGATATGAAATTGAACCACAAAGGGAAAAAAAAGTAGGATGTATTTATTCATTTGTTTATATTGCAGGGTTGGGGTGGTGGTAGAGATACAGGCGGGGGGGGGGGGGGGGGGGGGAGAAAACAGCCATATTTTGTTACAGATATTAAACACTGCTGCTTAACAGCAAGTCAGATATGTATCCTTGATGGCATTATTTAACAAGAAAGTGATTAATTTCCCCAGCCAATTGTATGGCAAGACCTTAAAGAAACAGAAAGTGTTGATTTCATCTGTGTGAACGTATGCCCTCTATGAATTACATTTTTCCCCCCATGGCTATCAGAGGCATGTCTCCTTGTTCTAAAATAGTTGGATAGGAACCTACATGCCATAACTCTGAAATACATATCCATGTCCATGCTCTAGAGTGATGGTAATTCTGGCAAAAGGTTATTTATGGATCTTAAATCAAGCACTTAGGGGCTATGGGAGATTGTTGAAATTACATACAATTGAATTCATTGCCAAATCCACTACTAGTAACTAAGTATATACCAATCAAGGTTGCATAAAGGCTACAAGCGATGAAAGAGTCAAGTGCTTATTGTGGAAGAACCTCTTGGTAATCTCATTTGCAACATGTTACCAAAAATGAAGCCTGATTTTATGATCCTGATATCATCAAAGTCCCAGGACTGTTAACTTCCAATGACATACAATTTGCTTCACTTTTACTTCAAAAATCTTCAAATACCAGGAAAAAAACAGAGAAAAAAAGTAAGCAAGCTGGTCACCAGATAAACAGTTTTGGCAAATTTGGCTTTGAATTTTGGATGCAGCCATGTCCACATGAAACAAAGGTTTTCAAACACAATAGCTCACTTCACACTACCAGTCACATGTGTCATTACAACAAAAAGGCTTTCTAGAATATCTGAACATTCTCAGACTTCAAAATTTGAACAAGAGATAGTCTACACATCAACTTTTTGATTTTTTAAGGAAGGTCAAAGTTTTGTCGGTTATTGCTATTACTCTCCCTACTGAATGCGGGGGAACGTAAATAAATCTAACCAAATGAGGGCACAAGAGAAATCAACTTTTAAGACTGGTTGGTTGATGCTCCGGAAGGTCTACTTCCACATTAGGACTGCTGTAATGTTTCTTATTTTTTTTGTTTTGTTTCTTTGTTCATTTTTGTCATACACCTTGTAACAAAAGCCTGTGAACCAGAAGTCCCCATTATCACAATAAAGAAAGAAGAAAGAAAAGAATAGAAGACAAAATTACTACACTACCCCTGGCAAAAACAGCCATACATTTATTTATGAGTGCTAATACTGATAATATCCTATCCTGATCATTCCTAACCTGCATAGCATATGATATATCACATATATATATATATATATATATTATTATTTTTTGAAGTACAGTACAGATTATGTACAATGAAGGCCAATGCATCCTTGGGGAAGAATTATCAGATGGAATTAAACTAGGTTGACATGAACTAAGATAAAGAAGGGGGAAAAAATCCTATCATCAAAGCAAGAGAATAAAAAAAAAATATATATGTGCTGTCTCGACGGGACATCAAACTTTAATCTGCAAACATTAAAACATGAAATATTCTTCATCAACTTTCTTTTACTGACAAATGTAAAAAAGAGACAGAGAGAACAATGTTTTCTTGCATGACATTTTGGCAAAATGAAAGTGGATTGTCATAGTTTATATTTATGATCTTGGGCAGCGATTCTGAGAGCTTGCAGACGTCATGTGATCGAAGGCAGACTCTGATTATGCTCCCCATGAGGGGCATTGACGTTGATTTAGTTGAGGTTCAACCACACTTTGAACAATGATGAATTGAAGCTAGTTGCCCTTCATTTCTTTTCACATCTTAACCACTAACCCCTCCACAAATGAAATAAATCAGAACCTTTCTTTCACCTTTGTTTCTTTTCTTTTCTTTTCGTTTCATCTTCCAGAATGTTTGTAATATCTTGTCAGTTTCATTTTATCTTTGCCGGGCATGGCTGTTGAGCTTCCACAAAAGGGTTGATATTACTTACTTAATTTGCTTTCACAACAGCAGAATTAATTCCATGGAAAAAAGTTCTTTACTTTCCCTTCTTTTTGTTTTAATTTATTTTCTGCTTTCAGAACTAGAAATATCACTTAAGGTGATTAATACCCCCGCCCCGTGACGACAGTCTTACCCAAGGAATGATCTTTCCTTGATCTTCTGCCATTTAAATGCCGTTACCATGGCAACGCAGCTTCCGACACGTCCGAAAAATATGTCTTGCACATCTTCCCACCAAGACTATTGTGTGTGCCACATTTCATAAGCTTTTGACAAAAACTGAGGAAGTAGTTCAATCCACAAGATCTTTCCTTGATCTTCCACCATTAATATGCCGTTACCATGGCAACGCAGCTTCCGACATGTCCAAAAAATATGTCTTGCACATCTTCCCACCAAGACCAATGTGTGTGCCACATTTCATGAGCTTCAGTCGAATACAGAGGAAGTAGTTCAATCCGCAAGATCTTTCCTTGATCTTCTGCCATTTATATGCCGTTACCATGGCAACGCAGCTTCCGACACGTCCGAAAAATATGTCTTCCACATCTTCCCACCAAGATCAAGGTGTGTGCCACATTTCATAAGCTTTGGTCAAAAAACTGAGGAAGTAGTTAAATCCTCAAGATCTTTCCTTGATCTTCTGCCATAAATATGCCGTTACCATGGCAACGTACTTTCGGGTACTGTCAAAAAATGCGTCTTGCACATCTACAACCAAAGGCACACATCTGTACCAAGTTTCATGGAAATTGGGCAAAAACTGAGGAAGTAGTTTGCAACACAAAATTTTCCATCATTTTGGCTCATAATATGTGAGCTGTTACCATGGCAACATAAATTTTGTCACTGTCAAGAAATGTGTCATGCTGACCTATATCCTAAGACAAACATTCAATATGAATTCCATGAGAATTGGAAGAACACTGATGAAGCAGTTTTGCCATGAAGCATTTTGCCCTATATTTTACCAATAACATGCCGTTACCATGGCAACGCACTTTTTGCCACTGCTGAAATATGTGTCTTGCACATTAACATATTCAGATGAACATCTGTACCTAATTTCATAAAAATTGATCAAAAACTGTGGGAGGAGTTCGCGACGCAAGATTTGTACCCATTTTTGCCCATAATATGCTGTTACCATGGCAACGTACTTTTGGGTACTGTCAAAAAATATGTCTTGCACATCTACAACCCAAGGCACACATCTGTGCCAAGTTTTATGGGAATCGGTTGAAAACTGAGGAAGTAGTTCGCGACGCAAGATTTGCAACGGACCGACCGCCCGACCGCCCGACCGACCGCCCGACCGCCCGACCGCCCGACCGTCCGCTGATTCCTATATACCCCCTTCAAACTTCGTTTGGCGGGGGTATAATAATGCAAACTGTGCATGTTACTTAACAAATCATCTAATGTACTGGTGCCACTTACAAGCTACAGTGCTGTTCAAACAGTATCAATGATTGACACAGCAAAACACAAGGAGATATACACTGTAAACTACCAGATAATTAAACTAAATCTTAAACTAAAATTCACACAGTTGAGACATCCTTCTTTTTCTTACATACACAGGTATACGTCACAGTTCTCCCCCTAATACTAGAGAACATCTCATTTGAGATGTCTGCTTCCCCCTCCCTGTCAATAATAAAAGACATGCTTGTCCTCTACGAAAACTTCCCAAGTTGTGGAACAACTCAGGCTCAAGATTTACTGATTTACAGTGTATACAAGAATCAGAGCTTGAGCTGTATGTTCAATATTTCAAATCGAAGCGTTCTCCCGTTTGGCAATGAGGATGAAGAAGTTGATACGGTAGTGCCACGCCACGGCCTTGGGAGTGACTGACTGTGATATCTTTACCAGCCACGTACTAGCTACTACCAGCCAGGTATCTGGTTCAAGACCCCCTCTGGATGCTGCGGAAAATGGAGGCAACGACCTCCGAGGAATGGAGATCGGCAAATGTGAACCAACGCCCTTGAATGAACAGTGTCTGCTATCTGTGATGGCTATCCAACACCCCCGCCCACTCCCGTGAAAAAAAGATGCTGGCGGCAGATTCCGACTTCCGAGGAAAAGGCGGGTGATGCATCATATTATAACCGCAAAGGTCAAGATGGTCCGGTCTAATGGAGGCTGCTTTCCAACTTCATCCTACTTATTGCTCAAGGACATTGAATACAAGAAGGGGGCAATTTTCTTCCAAAAGATCTGCGAGCTCAAATGGAAAACTGGAGAAAACTGTGGGACCAGAGTGTCTCCAATAAGAGAAAAGAACAAGAAGGGGAGAAAGACAAAAAACATACAAACAAACAACACATGACACAACAGCTTCATTCCGAGGTATTTGAAGCTCATGGCAGAGTGGAAATAACAGACACATAAATGGAATGTCACAGAAAAATTTGGGAAATGTCATAGCCATATCAGCCATTGCTTTGATATCTGGACCCTCTAGGATCTCAAAATGGAATGAAAACGACCGACTGGGGAATGTTTCTGCTATATATACAGTTTATTCCCAGGTAAGTTTCAGAGCTACTATGCCTCAAACTGATGCTGGCAAGGGGGGGGGGGGGAGGGCAGGAAAGGAGCTAAGGAAAGGAAAAGAACATATTCCTGGAGGAGCGATAGCCGAAATTGTCCGGAAGTATACATGTCTGGTCTGTCTTTAAAGGAATGTGTGCCCTCTCCAGAGTGGGACATTTGGGAATATTGGATGAAACCAATGCTTTCAAGTATTTTAGCCCTTAGTACACTGTAGTTCTCATTGTTAGTCCATTCTTTCTTTCATCTTTTTTTTTTTTTTTTTTGGGGTGGGGGGGGGGGTTGGGCGTTAAGGATGGGGGTTACAGAGGTGGTGGGTGGAAGAAGCTGAGATGTCAAAATCCTGATTCCTGTGTGATTTTAACAATGCTAATAACACTATGGAGTGAAATAATGGACTGGACCCAAATATAAATTGAAATCCCTGTGCGAAGAAGAAAATAAAAAAACAAACCCCAAAACAAAAATCTGACCCATAAATTGGGTGTGAAAACCTGCAAAGGAAGTTCAAGCTTTTCTGGTAAAAACATTAGCACTAGCTTTGGTACGGCAAAGAAGGAAATTACAATTGACAGCAATGCAGTCTTTCCTATGTATAGGAGAATAAAAATTATACCCTAAGATGTCCGACCAACACACTGTTATAGAAAGACCCACACATAAACATTAACACACATACACACACACACACACACACATGCACACACACACAAAAAAAAAATATGTATATGACTAATTTATAAGTATCCATATTCTTCCATATCAAATTTGAAATCAGTTTTTCAGTCACCACAATTTTTATTCCTCTCCAGTCTAATCATAACAGAACATCAGATGGTTGTTACCATTCCATCTAAGCCCATAGTAATACCACCAATGACAAATAGTCCTAAAGCTCTGACAGCTCCACCTCTGGCATCACAACAATAATGTTAGGCAGAAGCACTGAGATCATGCGATTCGATTGGCCAAATTGGTAGAGAGCTTTTTGTCATATCCCACAACCTGCATGATGCATTTTTAAAGGTCTGAATGAAAAGTACTGCGTAAGTTTCTTCTGATACCATGAAAGTATCTTTTAAAATCTTTGTATTTCTCACGACCCAGTGAACGGATGCCAAGAACTGAGCAAGCTTGCAGAAAGAACTCCCCAACCTACCCCTCACAAATGAGGACACCACTGCCAGTTATCTCAACTCATCTTTCTACACATAACTCATGGCAACATTTACAGACGCTGACATCACTGAATTTAGGATTCCAATGACTCACACACACATGTACACAAACACACACACACACACACACATACCTAGACATAAACAAAAAGACACAGACACACCCACACAAACACATAATTACAACCACACATATAGGCACATGAAAAAAAAAAACCACAGTTACACACACACAAACACACACACACAGGCACACCTAAAAACACACTTTCACACATACACACATATATACAAATTAACGTACTTGCACACCCACTCACACACACACACACACACATACACACCACTTTTTTCCGCTTCCTCTGATGACTGAGGCGAGTTGGGCATGCATTCCTCATCCCATCTGCTAAAATTATCACTATTTTTTTTTTTCCCCTACAAAGTGGGAACACTGCTGGTTTGATTGGTGTTATGCCTTATTGGTACTGGCGGACCGAATTAGAAGTTAATGTTCCCCCTCTTCCGATTCCTTCCAGCCCCCTCACAGACACACATCTGTGGGTGCAGGGGGCATGAGAACAGAAGTAATTGTGGAATTGAATAATAAAAAGTGACCAACAACACTAGGGGAACTACATAATGTCTATATATCTATCTATCCATCAATCCATCTACCTACCTATCTATCTATCTATCTATCCATCAATCCATCTACCTATCTATCTATCTATCTATCTATCTATCTATCTATCCATCAATCCATCTACCTATCTATCTATCTATATATACCTCTATCTATCAACATGTATCTATGTACCTGCTGTATACATTGTATAAATAAATTAATCTGCAAATTGACTCTTACTGATACAGAAAAAAAAAGAGTTGAAAAGAAGAATAAAGTAAGAAAAACTGATATTGAAGGAAACAGAAAAAGAAAACAGGATAGTAGAAATCGCTGGACAGAAAGATGGATGTAAGAATATTACATAATTGTACTGTAAATGTGGATAATTTTCATGCTTGGCCGGGTAAGCTGAACTTCATGTGTTTTTAATTCTGCCAAATCAGGACCTTCATTACTGGAAGATTACTGGAAGACATGGCATGCAAAAATATTTGCGTGCTTTTATTTTCGCGCTAGTTTCTGGTTGCAGGAAATGCACAAAAATGGCCACACTGTGAAAATTTTTACTTTTACAATATATACACAAATTTTATAAGGGCTCGACATTAGTGGTGGCCCGGTGGCCAAGGGCCACTAAAAATTTATTTTATCGGGCCATGAAATTTCCCAAAAGGTTATCCATTGGCTGCCCAATTGGGCAGCTAAAATTCAAAATAAAATTATATATTTTATTTTATTTTGGGTCACTAGAGTTCTTCTTTGGGCCGCCAAAATTCCAAATTCAAAGATTCTTGTGGCCCAAAATGGGCCACTAGAGAAAATCGATAGTGTTGAGCCCTGTATTTGAAATGACAGAGAGACAGAAAGAGTGACAGAAGATAGGTACACCTCCAAGCAGACAAAGAAACAAATACACTGTAGATACACAGGAAAAGAGACAAACAGATCCACAGACAGATATATATTTTTAGGAGATGAAGGAAAAGATCTGGTCCTTTGTCTTCTCTATCATAAGGCTACGACGACTGTAAAATGTCCCAAGTCAACGCAGATAGGTCTGAAGTCCTTCTCTTGCCCCAGTGATCTCGTCTGAGCTTCCATAATCACGCGACCTTCTGCAGACATCAATGTAGCCGGCACCTGGGCACACATACCAGCTTGCAACATTTTGCACATTGTCATGAAATCACACATGCTCTCGCGCGGCGATAAATCATATTCACCGGCAGGGGTGTGTAAGCATGCAGTCTAAATTCACATCTGGGGTCTTTTTTGGGGGTGGGTAGAAATTCCGGTGGGCGAAATTAACGAGCACTAACTCCTGCTGCATTCCAGCAGAGTGTGTGTTAAAGTGTTACTTTCAAAGTTTTTTTTTTTTTTTTATATATGCAACACTGTATGACAAATTAACACTGATGTAATCACTGAAATGAGCAGTCGGAAGTTGGGGATGAATCTACACTTCAACATCATTAACATACCAAATTGATATCATACAACTTATCTCACCTATCATGACGTATTCTACACTGCCCTTATAATCTCAGCTTCACTGGCACTAACAGTACTTTAAACACACATCAGCAAAAAAAACAGAATTCAGTGTTTTGTAGCAATTGCACAATTGGAACATTCATAACCCTCCCCCCCCCCCCCCCCACCACCACCACCTCACAGACATACAAATATAGCTGGTTTCTTTTCAAACATGTGTTAATCATCAAAACAACACTAGGACCTTAAAGATGACTCACATAGTGACATCACATTACATGATTCTCTGCCATAGTGAAAAAATCATTTCCATAAACAATTTCAGTCATCATTCCACAAAGAGAGACAGGAACCCTCTTTGCTTTTCATTGAAGTCGCAGAAAATTATCAAGTCAGGAATGCGACTCCATCATCTGTTCGTTAAAAGCTCGTCAACATTGTCCAACATGAACTTTTCTTATGATTGTACGTGCATACATGCAAACCCACACACTCACTTTTAGAAAAACATGTACACACACACTCGCACAGATAGACAGACAGACAGACAGACAGACAGACAGACAGACAGACAGACAGACACACACACACACACACACACACAGAATCAGTGCCTGACAATGATATTTTGCAAATCTCTCGTCTCGAAGTAATTAGACAGCTGACTTGCCATAGAGAAGAGAGAAATATCACTGTACCAAATGGGTCATCAATCCTTACACTCGTTTTCATTCCCCCCAAAAAAGAGAAAATGGAAAAGAAAAGAAAACCCCACATCTTTTGGGGGATGTACAAGAGGGCCAACTTGATTTGGCCCAGACAGTCGCCTTTTAAAGTTTGTGTGGGAGGGTGAACATGACTGGGGAAATCATGTGTTAATCATAAGTGGAGTCTCTTACTCTCACAAATGGAAAAGCCGGCCATTGAAACTGACAGCTTTAGTTTTGTTGCTTAATAAGGTGGGCGGGATGGAACGATCCCTTCCCCCCCCCCTGCCTAATTGGACACACTTCTTCCATGCCAGTGATTCCGAAGGCTTATCGCACCACGACGGTACTGTACTTGCAGCAGAATTCATATTCAAGGTATTCATTCAACACACACAAAGATGGATCAAGTTATTACCCATGATAACTCAATCGCTTTTCATGGAAGAGTTTATATCATCCTGAAATTTGACAGACTCCTGCTGATGCTGACGGTCCAAAATTAGCTTTCCAGGAAAAATGAACTTTATAGGTTTTTGTGTTGCTTTAATCATTTGCAGGGCACACATTTTCTTGAACCTGTCAAATACATGGAAAATATAGCCTTAATACTCAACTTGCATCAACCTCCACATTTTCTCTTTATTTGTGAGAGGAGAAAATAACACACAAACTGAACAGAAACAAAACAATGTTGCAAATGTGTGTGCATGTAGTCACATACTGTAAAAGTGGACATTTCAGCGCGACTAATTTTTCGCGCTCGGCCGGATAAGAAGAGTTTCGCATGTTTTTAATTCCGTGGTATCAAGACAACTACAGGAACATACGGCAAGCAGAAATATTCACAGGCTGTTATTTTCACGCTAGTTTCTGAATGCGCGAAATGCGCGAAAATTTCAACACTGCGAAAATTTCCACTTTTACAGTACTACAAAGATCTGCAACCAGCTGAAAGCCATGCATGTAAGAATTACATACAGCAAAACCAGAAACATTTGCAGCATGAAACTTGTGTAAACTGGAGCCGACAGCCTTTTTGGTGACATAAAACTTTTGCGAATTGCTACTGGCATTCGTTGCATTCTGTACAAAAGAACTTTTGTGAATCTAGGTCCCTCACAATATTCACACAGTTTCATGCACATGATTTTTTTTTTTGGTTCTACAGTAGATGTATTTTGTAGACAAAAAATTTGCATGACTTTAAACTTTGCCCTGATTGACTTTCTTTTTTTTTTCAATAATGTAACTTAAGACAAAGGTATACAATTTCCTTTTGGTTTTGTAAACTCCACTGCATTCTAGGGGCACTGAAAAGCAGAGGGACATCAGATTTGACCATGCTGATCTCACTCAAACACACATACAAAGAAATGGCACATCACTCAAACATACATACATACATACATACACACACACACACACAGCAGATACACACACATTAAGCACATACACACACACACACACATAAATGTGCATTTACTGACGAGAAGGAACATGCACACTAGTGCAATAGAAAGGGTAAAGTGTGCAGTAGATACATTTGTAGGGGTACTGAGTAATGTAAATGTAACACTTCTCAGTTATTTTTTTCTCCCTTTAGTTTCTGTATTTGAAATGTACTAGTATCCTGATACCCAGAACAGCAAATAACATTGCACACATACATTATTTTGCATACATACACATTGTATAAAAACACACACATACACACACATATACATACAGATGCAGTAAACATCACAAATACATGTCATAATGCTGGACCCTATTCACATTCATGAAATTGATTAGAGCGCTTGGAAGCGAGATACCACCATGATAGCATTGGAGCGCCCTCTCGACCACACCTCAGGTCGGTGGTCTGGCGATTCACTTGTGTAACTGGTCCTTTTTTTTTGTTTTGTTTTGTTTTGTTTGTTTGTTTGTTTTTTGATGTGCAATTGGATGTGCAATTGACCATATGTTGATGACATCTTCTTGCAATGCACTTTGAAGAAGATTTGAAACTGAAACCAGATCACTGTGAGGTCAAATGCCATGGCTTGGAAGGTTTTAATTTCATGAATGTGAACAGGGTCATAGCCGGAGCATACGTACATTCGCATTCGAGATCTGGATTGGAAGTTGTAGCAGATATGGAGAGACACAAGTGATTAAAAGTCATAATAATGACAATAACTTTGCAAATACTTAATAAACATGTCTTCTCCGTTGATGTACACTGTACACGTACATACCTTGAAATGCATACTTTTTCGAAGTTGTCAATATATACAATGTAATTATCAGGGGTGGATCCAGGAATTCTGTACAATCTTAACAAAATTAAGGGGGTGTGCACATGCCCATTTTTTTTTCTTATTTCTTTTGTTTAAACAAAAAAATAAAGGGGGAGGGGGCGTGGCAAATGCACCCCCCGTCTGGATCCGCCACTGATTATGCAGCTCTGCAAATGAAAACATGACTCTAGTTGCTCCTTGAGTTGCTCCTCTTTAATCATTCCTAACTGTATTTGTTGCCAAATTATTTCAGAAATCATCTTTTTTTTTCATGAAAATTTTATAATAACAGTGAAGAAGTATGAATAGCAAATAGTTTCTTTATAAGTATAAAAATGTGTGTTAGCCTTTGGTGGAAATGAATCAGAAAATGCAGCTGAAACATGAACTGGAAGCTCATCAAGTACTAGGGCAATGGACAACTCTAAGTTGGTAATATTGCAAGTGGTGACTTTCTAATGGAATATTTCTTGAAGGCTAGCAATATTACATAAGCAATGGTGCACATCCTCTTCACTGAAAAGCATGTGCAGCTAGCTCTACTGGCTGGCTGTTGTGTGTGTGCTGTAAAAGTCAAAATCCACTCTGTGTATCACTTTACTAATGTTCTACTCAATATACCAGATTACAAACACATTCAATCATGCACTTTTATATGACAAATACTGCGAAAGGGGAAGAATCTCCATACATTTATATGTACATGTACATAAGTCAAAATGGCCTAAAAGCATAATCAAGATTGGTCTGCAAGTACCGATAAGTTACATTACAAGCTGTTTTACCTCCAGACCAGTGGTCTTACCTTTTGCATTCCATGGCTATACATACTGGAGGTAAAGTTTGTGCATAGTAACCACAGCACACACAAATACAATTATACATAATTATGCACACTTTACTTATGAAGGGAAATAATTTGACATTGCCAGATTAGCATGTCTCCGATACACCATGTAAAATTCTCATCTACCACACCTTGGCAAGAGCAGACCGCCTACTAGCTGGGCACAGATGCATGCAGGCATGCCATCAGATGGACACAAAGACAGACAGACTGACATAAGGACAGATGGATAGACACACAGACAGACAGACAGACAGTCAGACACAGACAGGCATATATTCAAAGACACTTACTTGTGCAAGCACATACACACAAACTATAAACAGAAGCTTACTTGTATGGGTCTTCAAACATGGACCTATCCTCTACACAGGCTTTCTATTGTTTTGCCCCCCCCCCCCCTTTTATTCTCTATATGATTTCAAATGTAACAGCCCAATATTTTTCAAGAAAACATGGTCCTTATGCACGTGCATTCAAAATTTGTACAAATGCACCACATCTTGTGGCTCTGGCTCATTTTCAGTAACCAAAAATGTCTATGATTGGTGTACATTTCAATTCAACCTGTGTGAATGTCTGTCACAGTCCACGTTTGAACACATTTACAAACACCACTGGAACACCACAGCTGATTTGCATGTTATTGCAACATTCCACTGTTTCATGCACAAAATGAATTTCAGTATCCTCTCATTAGAGAGAAAAGGCAAGAGAAAAAAAAAATATGGCTGCATGCAGTCCACAGAGTTCTTGCAAAGAGCTTTAAAAGTATTAAATTAGTTGTGTACCAAGTGTGCAAAGTTGGTTGTGCTTGTGCTTGTGCTTGTGCTTTTATCTTTTTTTAAAGTACTCTCAATAGGTGAAAGGAAAAGTCACTGGCAAGAAGGCACTTACATAGTGAAATAGAATCTTCACCCAATAGTCACTTAGATATTTCTCTTGCTTAGACATCTCTATTCATATCTTGCTTTGTACAGTGGTGAGTGGTGTATGGTGTACTGCCCACACAAGACTCTTATTTTGCAGAGCATCTTATGATAACTGTGATACAAAATCATTTTAGTGTCCATATCAGCAAACTGGGCAACAGCCAATCAGCAACAAATATTTCAGTCCTGTTCCTACAGTAACAGCAACCATTGTTAGTTGTAAATGAGCAGACAAAGTTTGCTGCTGTTAGTGCCTGCATATGATTGATTGATTGTTTTAAGGCAAGAGGAGTGTGTATGGGGTTAGTGAGATGGAATGAAATGAATAAATATGTTGGGATGAGTAGATACCTATTTGTCCTCCGGACGAGTCGCGATACACCACGGCGGAATTGGGTCTCCCGGCGCCCGGGTAGCGTCCATCTCCTGAAAAGTCAAAGTCAGGGCGGGGTTGTACATGCATTACCAGATGGTTTGGGGGGGGGGGGGGGAGGAGGGGGGAAAGAGTGTATGAGGGGGAAGGGGGTGGGCGGATAGTTACCCTTGGTTCTGACATATATGACAAAGTTTGTGAACTCAACGTGAACACTGGATAAATGCAATGTAATAATTCAGTGTGATCAAAGGAGAAGTCAAGACGGGTCTTGGGCAACCCCATAAATCATCTCTGCACATTGAAAAAGGTGCAGATTGCTGGGCATACCTCAATGTGTCGTTAGCTGTTCTGTATTTAGATTTGGGATCTCATAGTGAAGGCCTCTGGAGCAATTTCATGAGGGAGACAAATTCCTCCCACGCAATCATTTATTTGCCTCTAAAACAGGTCTCATACTTTATGGCCCTCACGGCATTATGCGTCTCCTCTAGTGTTGAAATGCGGAACATTCATGACGCGGTCGTCTTCGCCAGTATTTTCTTGTATCTTCCTATAAAGTCTTGGGCATGCTACTTTCAAGTGGCAATCTCATTCCCTCTGACCCTATCCCCTTTTCCATCTCACACGCCTCCCAATTTGAAGTTGTGAGAGTACAACAACAGCATTAAAGAACTGACGTTTTTATATGATGCATACCATATATGGGAATGAAATGTTTGGCAAATAATAGAAGTGAGACTTTGGAGATCCATTCTTTGTTATCTTAACCTGCTAAGGATGAGCTGATTTTGTTAAAACATGCATTTCCCATACACGTGTAGATACCTGCCCTAGTATACACAGAACTGGTCTTCATCGGGTCAAAGCAGTTTAAAATGTAAACATGAGCAAAGCAGCTTGTGCAGCTCTTTATAAGATTAACACATGTCACCTTATAAGCATGTGGTTGATTGGAATAAAGAAAAGTACTATCAAATTACAAATGGTCAACAATTTGAGTAAAATTGGACATTTATGCTATAAAGGTTATGTCCATTTCAGCATCAGCTCCCTATCTATCTGGGTGTCTGGCGGTCACCTCAAAATAGCCATCTTGGCCACATCAGTTTGATACCGTACCTTAATTCTTATTTCCATGAAATACCAAAGAAGTGAAACAAACATTCACTAGAACTTTTGAGACGAATTTTACTAGTTTGGCTTGGGAGACACCCTTTATAAATCTGGAGCAGAATAAAGGACAAATGTCGGCACAATGACATGGCCACTGCTGGTTGTTTTTTTTTTTTTTCCTCCTTTTTTAATGGTCCTCCAAGAACACCACTCATGATACAAGTAGTCGTAACTTTTCATTGGTTATTTGCAGGGATTTTCCTTGGATTTCATCCATATTTGCTTCTGACTCATTACTGCCATGTGAATCAACATTTTCCCTGTCCCTGTGTCCGTCTCTATCACCTACTCCAATTCAAATAGTTTGTCGGAGTTACATGGAAGAGGCCTTGGCTATGCAGACAGAGTACATATTTAACACCTTCCAGCATGTTACTGACTGTATATACGATCATGTTTTGGTTCTTTGTTTTTTTCATTTGAGGTATGCATGTGTACATTCCATTGTGGAAAGTTTGGTATATATGACAGATTTATGTTTGGTGTTTCGCAGTTTCTCTCTGAAGTTTTGATTTACGATTTTGACATGCACACGCCGAAAAGATGCACGCCAAGGTCTGACGTGATGAGTAGACAACAAACTCTCAAGCAAATTAAAATGATGGGAGGAAGAAGAGAAAATAGTCTGCCACATGCAATAATAACGCAAGACGTGCAAGCATGCGTGCAAAGCGTGGACGAAGACATTTCAATTTGGAGTAGCATGCTTTCCAGAGCACTGCTGTGAGCTCATGCTATATATAGGCCTCTGACGCAGCCAGGCATGTAGATGAGACAGACTTTGACCAAAAATGGTTTCTTTACCGACTGCGTTCACACATCTGCTTTCACCCACTGACATTGCATTTCAGTGTGAACACAACATTTCTGGTGGACAAGCTTACATTAACCACACACAATGTGACTTCATTCAATTTGCCTTTTTTCCCCTCTATCATATTCTTTTTCTCTCACATTTTCTTTTTCTAATTATAAACATCTAGAATATATACAAACTTCCTTAAAAAAAATTAAATTAATTCTGGGACCAGAACAAACCTATGGCTTGTTGGACACCCTGACATAACAACAAATAAAGTGTTCTGTGTGAAAAACAACTGATTTTGGCCAAAGACAAAAAAAAAAAAAAAAAAAAACAAAAACAAAAAAAAAACCCCACAACCAACAAATATCCAAAAATAAGAAATTCCTAAGGGTATTACAGAGGAATCAGTGCCTGTCTATTGGTGTTGTTCAGATTAAAACATCCAAAGATTTAAATTTTTGAACCTTTTGCAAGCACTATAAACTATGTTACCTCAATTGGAGCAGTTATGCTCTTACCAGTGTTCATTTGTTTGCATGGAGGCCCTTTTTGGAGTATGAATATTGTGATATTAGCATATATATATATATATATATATATATACTATTTTTTTAGACACCCCCTCACACTCACTCCTGTGAGAGACCTGATTTGGCAAGTAATTCTTATTACGCGAGGGCCAGGATTTACTTGAGGCTGCAGCACTCATATGGATGAGTGTTTACGAATTACGATAAAAAATGTCCTAGCAAAGGTTTTGGGGTATTTAAGCCAAAAACAGGAAGCGGAAGTTTGATGTACATTTCCATTCCTCTCTTTAGAATAAGAAAAGATATAACCAAATTTATGTCTGAGCACTAGTCTAATGCCTATTGCTGTCTTAGGCTGATGTGAACTTGGGAAGGGTTTTGACTAATGGCCTGAACCCTGTGACAAAGAGTTCAAGACCTCGGGTGATGGGGGATGAAATGAATACCTGGATCGAAGACGTGGCCCGCTTTGGCAGAGAAGGGCCGCTGGCGGCCAAACTTGGCACTGTAGACCTGCACGGCCCCGTCGGCGGACGACACGTAGCGCGCCTCGCTGGCATTGGTCGTGGAGTGGGGGCGTTTGTGGAGTGATGTGGTTGATGAGGATGACGTCATGGGGTGGTATCCATCGCCGACGGCAACGGCATTGCTGGCACCTGTGAGATGTTGGTAGTAGGGAGGGTTGTTGCAGTGATGAGGATGGGGGGGGGGGGGAGGAGGTTGAGGGATATGAAAAAAAAAGGAAGAGTGTGTCATGAAGTGATATTGCTATTTTTATTCATCTGCAGATGCTATGCATGGCTGGGTTCAATATCATCACTAGTCTCCTCGTTGGGGGTCAAGGAGGAAGAGGAGGAGGGGAGGAGGAGGATGAGGAGGAGGAGGAAAGGGATGAGCGATGAACCGTTTCACTTGGACCCTCTCCTCATCAGGGATGGCTGCCCACAAGGAAACGTCTGACGATTTTCGTGAATGAACATGAGCACCCCGGACAGGTGCGTGACACCAAATTGTTTGTGGGCAGTCACACGACATCTGACTCATCAGCCATTAGTGGAAGATGCTACGACAGTGAAGTCTTATGAGGGAGGATTATGTGACAGTTTGCACGTCCCACAGAAGTGTACTTTCAAGTATTCGAAGGACACTGTTGATTATGAAGACATTTTAATACTGCCGACTGTCAACACTGAATTAACAGCCCTCATCATTATATTAGACAAACATCATATTGGGAAAACAGGCACACACAAATGTAGGAGTTCGCAAATACAGAAAAAAAATAGATATAATAGCATCATAGATGTTATTAAAAAATACCAAAATACCAATTAATACAAGAAGGGTTACCTGGTACATGAAAAAAAAAAAAGAGAGAAGTAATGCACCATCTCACACAGCCTATTGCCACAAAATTAATGGAGACACTCAACGTCATGGAGTCTGTATCGGACATCCTTAGAACAAATCTCAGCATTTCAAAACACGAACACAATAAGGAACTTCAAGGCATTGCATTTTTACACAAGGCTACTTACTTCTTATATCATATATTAAAAAAAAAAAGGCATAAAGAATGGCACAAATGAGCAGTCATTGCTTTACAATGAGAAATACCAGGAAAAAAGAATCAGCGCCCATAATAAAAGAATCATAAACAAGGCAGGCCACTGAAACTAGCCAAGTGTTTAAAAAAAAGTAACTCGACACATTCACTTTTATAGTATCACAGGATATACATCGCTTTGTACATGTTGTGCAATGTCACTGATATTACCAGTCCCACTTTAAAACAATTCATTGAGATACAAATGCCTACTGCAACATTTTTTCAAATTACCAATAACAATATTGACAGAAAATCCCCTCCATCCCCCTACCCCCCCCCCCCAAAAAAAAAGGAAAAGCTAAAAAGCCACAGCTCTGTCCTTTTTCACATCAAAACGAGTGCTAACTACCATTTCCCCCATCTTGTTCAGTTCTCCAGTTACTTAGAAATAATGATTTATAAAACATATAAGGCACAGAGTATCCCCTGTTATCACATGTGGGGAGGGACTGGAAAGAAGCAGCAGGGCATGATGGATACTGCAATGACCTACTCTAAGACACCATACTGGAGGGGATTCATTTCAGTTTCCTGCACTTAGCCCCTCCAGACTTCAAGAGTTTTTAGGACAGAGTGGATTTTGTTCACATCATCAACAACAACAGCAGCAGCAGCAACAACAACAACAAATGCATACACTGGACGTCCCCCTTCTCCCCTGTCCATCCCCAATGTAAGGCTAGTGTGGAAATGACATACCAACGTGGTACCTCTAATGCTTATATTAAAATTGAAGTAAAAAAAAAAGAAAAAAAGCATCTAACACCTACATTTCCATTTTTGACAGAGTCTACAAAAATAAGAGAAAGTTTATTCATGAAATGATTAGGTTATTTGGACATGATATGTAATTTGTCAAGTATGTCAGGGAAGCAAAACAAAATTCATGACATTTGTCAGTAACTGCATGATATGACACACTACTGCATGCAAATATTATTGAATGTTGTATGCAAGCCTAAGGGTTAAAGGTCACAGATACATGGAAGCGCTGAAGTGGATCCATCAAGAAAATTTGTTTCCCCTCAAGGTATAAAGCAATGAAAATATGTGTAATATCATTTCCATGTTGAACAATGTTTCAAAAATAATTTCTTGATGACTGTGAACATCCATAATAATAAAAAACAAAATATTACACTTCATCGCTAATAGATCTACTGTCACTCAATATGTTGCCTCGCATTCCCCAAGTCTGTGGTCATACCCTATATGCGTATCTTTTTGTGTCAGTTCCACTATTATGACTTGACCTGGTTGCTGTGTTGAAAATTCCAAACGACCGGTAGTACGTGGGACTGGACATTTACTGCACCATCAGCCATTTACCATAAATATTTGATAGTTTCTCTTAAAAACACAAGTCTATCATCGTAAATGATATTGGGGCTATAACAGAAATTTGGATGAACACTGGACAACTGAAATTTGATTGTAGCATGCCAAAAAGTAAGGGGAGAGGAGCGGGGGAAGGGACAAGAATACATCCCCTAGGATGTGCTGGCGGCCACTAGCCATATCATGTGGTCGTAAAAGAAATCTTAGCCCTTGCCCCCACGACTGGCCTTTAACCGTTCCCCCTGGAGGCCCGGCTTTGGAATGGCTAGACTCACACCCAGCCATAAATCCATTCTGACATTTAACAAATGTCCCTAGGAGGCAGATGTTAAGAGCCCTTAACACATTTGGAATGTTGTTTACCCCTTTTTGTCACAAGGCTAGGAGTCTCCTCACTCCTCCCCGCCACTCCCTGGCAGAATTTTTCATCTCCCCCGTTCCTGGTTTGTTTGAGTTTGGTTCTTGTTTGGATCTCTTTCTATCATTTTCTTTTTTTCCTCCCTTGCCTTCCAGTCAGATTTCCTCACAGGATATCACACCTACGTTTTAAAGAGGCTCACACGACAGAACACTGAAATTTGTCTTCCTGTATTTTTTGTATACAACCATAAAACCAAGCAGGACTCTTAAAAGTCATCTTTACCTGCTACATGTCCTTTTAACTATTCTCATGATGGGATATTACACAAGTTAATACCTCTTCAGTAGGACTGATCTCATCCAAGTTGTGATTACAATTTCATCTACACAGTGTACCTATCAATATATCTCCATTAATCTTACATCTAGTCTAATAATTAGTTAATCAATTAAACTCTTCACTTCATATCTATCTATGCAGATGCTCTAAAGGCCTACCTATTTTCTGTCCATTTTTTTTTAAAAATCTTGTCATCTTTATTCATTACAATGAATAGATCATCAACAAAGAAATGCCATATATGGAAAGATTTATAGAATTGTACTGATATCTACTAGCCATAGTCCCAAGCATTACCAATTTTGTGGTGGCTACTGAAAGTATCAAAGACAAGAAATATTCTGGAGTTTAATTTTCTCCAGACTAGGACATCACACCTATAATGTTGTGATCACTTTTACACCTACATGTAAGTAGCAGTTGAATCCACTAAGAAAAAATGACCAAGAGTCTCTGGAAACCTAATGATCAAATACATTGTAAGAGCTGCAATGGCATTACTAAGGATTTAGTTTTACTGGGTTTTTACTTCATAAGGCAGACACAAATCTACATAGCACTTCACTGGATATGTTGTGAATGTCTGAATCAGAGTTACTATTTTTGCATGTTTTTAAATTCACAAATTATAGCACCTGATGTGCAAAATTCATGAAAATAAAAACCTCGCGAAATATTTGGCGTACACAGTAAATCATATTTTGCCAGTAAAATGGCAACTAAACCCCTTTCCCCCTTATAATCATAATTGCAAAGCCACTGTTGCACAAGAAAAATTTAATGCCATGGATTGCAAGGTTTTCTTATTGTTTGTTGTTTTTCTTATTGTTGAAATTTAGTAAAACTCTGTGTGTAGGCCAATAAGACTTACAAGACCACGACATCATCGTTTAATCTAATTTGCAATTATGGCTGCTACTAACATCTCTGGAACTTTAACATTTCAAAACTCTCTCCTCTTGTTTGGTCTGATCCTGATTTAAACCTTCTCCACTGTTCAATTTCATCAAAGCCACTTTGGACATGGGTGGAACTGCACTTGTGCTGATGTTGCGATCTCCAAACATAGCAACATGAACATCATCACAACTGTAAATTGTCAGGGTGGATATTACACTTGACAGCCAAACAGGCAAAAACAAACAGTGCTGGTGACATGAAACAGATGTGAAAAAAAAAGAAAAAAAAATCCTAGAAAACTTGACATCATAAAGTCAATTTCATGCCTCTACATGCACTGCTTCACTGAGTAGTGCATTTTTATACTGTGCACAAGTCTTGTCGTCAAAACTGCAGTTTGCCCCCAAACTGATTACTTACTACGTATCCTTTCAACATTTGTCAAGTCCCCACTGGATATTGCATCAAGTTCACATGAATTCACATGAACTGATTTTCAAATTCATGCAAATGCAGTAAGAGTTCAAAATGTGACCACAACCTTTGATCCTGTTGAAATCAGAGCCCTGATGTAGCATCCACACATCTAGCTTGATGAAGTCACAGCAACATTTAATCTTCATATATTGCATGCCTGTGTTGACTCTTCCATAACCTTGACATCTATTACATCATATAGGCCTAGATATTAGATTATCAGCTTCATCAATTTTGTTTCTTACAATTTACAAAGCTGCTGAGCGATTCAACTGCCTGGGTGCGACATAAGAGTCATCAAGGAATACTGGAGTTTGATGGAACATCATTACCACACACAGATTTAAAATACCTTTTACTAAAGCAAGAGGGAGAGAGAGTAAAAGTAAGAATCAAAATTCAGGAGGAGTGCTCTTCCTTGTGAAATATTTCACTTCCACACAGACTTACAAGTTCAAAACTTTGTTTATCATATTGCAAAGACTTTTTCTTTCTCTATTTTTTTTTCCCAGGGAGAATGATGGGGGACAGGTGTCACCACAGTACTGTATGATGACAATATATTTTCCATAAACCACTCATCCCTGGTTCAGATGAGAATGGTGGGAGACACTCCTCAACCTCTCTTCTCCTTACCCCCCCCCCCACCCCCCTCCAAACAATATCTCAGCTCAGTGTCACCTCCATCATGTGCTGTGACAGCATGCAGTTGTCAGGTGCAATGTTCACTGAAGCCCATCTGCAAATCACAGGCAAATATACAAATCAGAGTGACATCAACATGCTTGTAACATCTCCAAACATTATTACAAAATGATCCCCACATGCCAGTTTCCCCCTCCCCCTAAAAAAAAAATAAAAATAAAAAAAAAAAAAAAATAAAATAATAATAATAATAATAATAATAATAATAATAATAATAATAATAATAATAATAATAATAATAATAATAATAATAATTGTGATAATAATCACAAGGATCTATGATTCTCTAACGACCTGATGGGGCCTGTTTCATAAAACTTGTCATCAGTGACAACTGCCACATTTCTATGACAAATTTGCTCTCAGCCAATCAGCTACAAGGATTTCAGTAGCTTGTCACATCTATGACAACTTGTCACTGATGACAAGTTTTTATGAAACAGGCCCCAGGTAAACATTTCTAGTTTTCATCTGATTTACAGAAGTCCATGCTAAGAGACAAGAAGTCCTGGATTGTATCAGTATGACAATCTGCAGAGCATGCAGTCCCTATTCACACTCTAAGAATATGGGTTAACCAAAACATAATCACACTTTTTCCCCCGAATGAGGTAGATTACATCCTCTGACGTGTTTCTAACAAATTGCTACCAAATACTTGAGTGATTTGTTAAAGATCAGCTAATGACAACAAACAATGCTTTTGGGTCAGAGAGGAAATGCAAAGTGCACATAAATTCTGCACCATTTTTTTAGGATCACAAAATTAAGAGCATACTGCTAATTAAGCATTTTACCAGGGCCCAGTTTCATAAAACTTGTCATCAGTGACAAGCTGTCATAGGTGTGACAAGCTACTGAAATCCTTGCATCTGATTGGCTGAGAGCAAATTTGTCATACAAATGTGGCAGTTATCACTGCTAACAAGTTCTATGAAACGGGCCCCAGATTTCTTAGGAATAATGAGTGCTCTTATTTCAACTGTGTGAACAGGGCTGATGGCAAGACAAAAGCCCAGCCTCACTTTTACCAGATGACTGCAAGCTAAACCTACAGCAAGACAACAAAAGCATGCAGTTTGATAGAATCGGCATGTATACAGTACACACATTAGTTGGCCTCCAGACAGTGATTTGACAGTCCCTGTAGATTCTACCAAGGGGGCAATACACTTTCACCTCCCTGGAGATGTAGATCATGCGAGCGTGCTCAGACTGTGAAGAAATTGACCCCACCCCCTCCTCTCCAATCCCCTCTCCATTTCAACCTCATCAAAATAAAGGAAGCCCAGAACTGACATTACGAAAACCATGTTAATCATTCATTTTTGCATCCAACAGTGGTTGATACAAGGTACATGTGTAGGTGTGCACTGGCAGAAAGAAAAAGACAAAAACAAAACAGAACAGATGGTTCTTCAAATAAATCACTCTCACCCAAAATACTGAACAAGAAAGAAAGAAAGAAGATTCAGGGTGATAAGAGAAAAAGGCATGAACATGACCAAATTGTCATTTATACCTGGGGAACCACTGGAAGTGTAAACTGACAACAGCACAAAGCAAAACAAACTTCCTGGGGGGTGCAAATGGCTTCAAAAGTAAACCACGGGTGTCAAAATGTTTACAAACCAGCTGAAGTGGTAACAACAACAGCGCAAGGACAGTTCCTTGTATGTGTGATCGTGACTTTTCTAAGAAGACCACGCTGGAGAGAGTGCATTGGATAATGCAGCCTAACAATGGTAAGGTACCAATGTTGCAAGCCCTTAAATCAACCTTGAACATACAGATATTGAAGGAAATGTGCATGCTAGCAAAATTTGCGTACTAGCAGTTCTGGATCTAAATTAACAGAACATAAGAAATAATCAGATCACCAAACCATTGGTCATTTAACTTTTAGATCTACAACTGCCTTTTCAAGCCACAGAAAATAAGACATAAATAAGCTAAACAAATCATCTTTCATTCTTCTTTGTAATAAAAGATTACTCCTTTCAAGCTCCCGTCACATGGAAACGGATCATCATATGTACTTTGCATCCACCTTGGCTAAACCATTAACCCGCTGAAGACAGTCTGATTTTGCTACAACACACATTTCCCACAGACGCTTGCCCGAGTATACTCAACCTCGTCCTCAACAGGTTAAGTATGTTCTATCTCCAGAAAATTCTTTCACATAGCACACAACAACATGGAAGAACTGATCATCATATAGCACTTTGTATTTCACAAAGACAATCAGGACAAAACACTTGGCATAACAGGGCAAAATGAGATTCTGCCTTGACAATATTATATTACAATGGGGGAGAAATGCTTCGCAATAGCGAATAGCGCCAACCTGCTTGAAAATTTGCCAAAATTCAGTGCTGGGTACTTGTAGTTATGGCCTCTGACTGCGAAGGGGTCACTGACCATCTGACCCAGTCTTACTAACGAGTCATGTTTTTAATGGTCAACCGTCTACCTAGACTGCTTGTGTGTATAAACTCCACAGTTTTTCTTTCCAATTAGGGGTCCTTCATGTCTACACCACACATCATCCTGGAGCCATCTTCAGCCACTCCAAGTCAAGCTCCACTCATTTCCTGGAAAACTGACCAATCATTCTGACATTTGTCATGACTAATCTTTGATAACTTCTGGGTCGAGTTCCACCCTATCTCCTGGAACCGACCAAATAGACCTAATCACTTAGAGTAAAGCACTGTCGTAGAGTTGACAAGTTTCTGGACTCTTGAAAAAGAGAATCTGGATTCAAAATTTCTGCACGGTGCATTTATCATTGCACAAGATGTTCCTACCCATGACAGCCTCCTTAACCAAGGTGCCAAAATGGATATCTGCCCATAATGAGTTAATACTAGCAGGCTCTGCAGGTAGACCACTTCAAACACTACAGAGCTTCACCTAGGTAAATAAAAAAATCTTATAATTATCATCATCATCATCATTACTATTATCTTACTCTTGGATTAAACTGGAGTAAGACGCAATGATCCCTGGAGCGTCCATGCCCTCAGAGTATTGTAAACCTAGTGCCCGGAAGCAGGTCCTCCAGTACCACACCTTTGTGTGTTTTAGCCAAAAATTGTACAAAACTAACTAACAGTATAAAAAAAAAAGAATTCTCCCTTGATAATCTGCTACAGAGGAGAGATAAATGCATTTGAAGCCATAAACAAAAGATAACATCATACTACCATGTCTACTGCTTTATTCTCTTATCTGTGTGTGGTCACTCTATCTCTGATCTCATGCTCCATTCATGATCCTCAGTCTGGACCATTGGCTCTGTGATGGTGTGTCTCAACCACAAACTCCTCAAAAACATCCATCTCTTCAACTTGCCATCATTTCCATTCATTTACCCTCCTGTGGCATCAAACTTCTAGTAGTAGGCAAATGTGTGTGTGTGTGTGTGTGTTGGGGGGGGGGGGATCTTAGCATAGACAAATTTGCAATGCAGCCTCTGATTCATCGTGGTCATTACCTAATGACCTTTGACTGGTGCATACACAGGTCATCCAGACAAATTTCTTGATGTCTTCACAGTTGAAAACAGCACCAGTTCAACTCACAACAGTGATTCCCTGAGTGACTGCCAGTCAGAGCCAAAGGAACAACTTTGGGATAATTCCTGGAAACTGTTCTCTCCGCGGGTTCTACTCTAAGTCAAGTTTATCAGATTAAACATAGAAGGGCTACTTGTTACTCCACAGTCAGTGGGTTGAGCTTTGATACACAGTTTGTCCGCTCTCTGCCCACGCACACAGCAACACTGCAGTGAATTCACTCAATGGTTGGCAAATTTGTGCACGTAAGAAAACAAAGAAATACACTGAAGTACAGTGGGTACTGACAGTATCCAAAGATGGGTCTCTACTTGACTCCATTACACACTGTAAACTTGACAAAAACCACAATATTCCAGTATATATGAATACATCACCTGAGATATATAAAAATCTTAGTTTAACATATCTTTCCTGGAGTCCTTTGCATGATGTGTAAAAAAATAAAACAATTCTTTATAACATACAGTGTAGGAAACATTTAGTCTACAAAACTGTTAAGAGAGGCTTACAAAGGAATGCAGTTCCACTCAGATTAATACACAATTCATTACTGGCACTCTCAAAAACATCACAGCATTATTTCTCAATGAATATAACATCTATAAATAGATAGATCACAATTCATTACACACTGAAACATAACATACAAAGTGTTTGAGAGTCATATAAGAGAACAGGTGAATGAATGATTGTCTCCATTAATCATGTTTTACAGAATGGAGCTTTGAGCAAAATAAACAAGTCTGTTCACACACATAAATCTCAATCAGAGAAAACACAGTGATTTCCAAGGACAGCAAGATAGCATTAAGCACAAGTATGCGCAATGTTGTATACATATAGATGAAATGGATTTTCATGAAATCATATTTTCTCATGATATGTATGACACTACTTATGAATGTGAATGAGTGGTGTTTAGACACAGGTATGTGGTGAATGCAATATGATCTCTGAGGACAATCTAAATGAATATACAAATTACTCCAAGGAAAATCAGCTAACTGGTAAGTGAAAGTTTTTGCAAAATTTACTGAACACTCCATCAAAACTATGACAAGAATGTGAGATCACGCCCTAATTCAGCACCCCTAAGGGCAAATCAAAATGGCTCATGCATTCATTTGACTAATGTTAATACTGATAATTTGCCATTTGCAGACCTCCCAATCTGACTGAAAAATAAGGATGATTTGGCTCAAAAGTAGGAAAGAAAGAGCAGTTCCCATAGGAGTTTGTGGTAAAATTATCAAGAAAAATAGGAAACTCCCATTGAAACGGGAGCTGGGAGTGGTCAAAATTCAGATTCTTTTCTCCAAATTCAGAATAGTTAGGAGGGCTGCATTTGTTTTATTCTGAGGAATACAGAAGGTAGCATATTTTATGTCATGAAGTGCTTTCTTGTTAAAGCATTTTTTGATAGGGCTACAAATGGAATCATTTGTTAAATAGGCAGCTCTGATCCCCTAAAACGCCTTTGTCAAAATTATATTACAATAAAAAAGCAATTTTGATAAATATAGTAAAAGTCACTGCTTGTAAAGCTGCATGGATTGCAAATGAATATCCGCATTTGTAAATTTATGCATATTTCAAGACATTTTTGATCTGGCAACATCTATGCTTAATGGTAGAAGCAGTGTGTACAATGAAAACAGAACAGAATGAAAGAGCCTTGAGCCAGGAATGAAATCCAGAATACTCACACGACCCTATGCTACAGTAATGATATACAATGTTTGTAAAACTACCTGAGATGTAAAAACTGTGATTTTAAACTTGCTACACTGTCTCCTTTGACAGTAATATAAAGACTTGTGTTTCCTACATGAAAATAAGCTTATCTTGAAGAATGTACAGGAGAAAAGATGCTGTAAAGTAGTTTCATGGTGTGCGAGGCAATGAGGCCAAGAGATGAAATACAGTAGATGGGCAGAAGTCAGCTGACGGAATCCATGATGGAGTACAGTAAATATAATGAAGTAGATGACTGTTGGGTGATGGCATACAGTATACTGCATACGCCATATATTTCATGGGAGATTTTTTACTTTTTTTTTAATTTTTGCATTTTGCGAGTCGGGTGCTATTCTGGAATCTAATATCAAACAAAAAATTCACTGTGATCCCATCATGAATGCGTACATGTATTGGTACGCAGTACACAGTACATGAACAACGTGTGTGATAATACAGTTTAGTTGGCCTAAGTCTTGGTGCGCCTGCTGTATGAAAAGATGCACTTCGTTGAAATGAGTAAATGATACTGATTTCTTAGTCCATTGCTCACTCCAAGATCATGAATGTAACCACTCACAAATTACTTGTTGGGAAGTCCTGATTCCAAAAGAAATTAGACTCCCTAAATATATGGTGTAAACAGTTACAGAATGAGAGACAGAATCAAAGAGACAATGACTTCAATACTCTTAGCACTCTCACAAATCCTGCACCACATGATATTATCTCGAATCCATTAATGTCCCACTAACACCTCCTTCCATCAAACACTGCAGAGTAGGAAATGTGACAAGAAATGAAATGAGTTAATGGCGCAAAAATAGCGTTAAAAGCACAAACTGCAGTGACTATCTCCAAAGAGAGTTGTCACCACCGCCACCACTCTCTGCCACGGTAGAGGAACACACATCAATGAGACAAAATCTAGGATGGAGTGTTAGAAAAGTGTGGGGTGAGATGGATTTTGGTTTTTGCTTTAAAACCATCGATCAGCTACACTTGTACCTGAGGCGGCATAGATGTGCTGAAGTGCCCTGATGGAGTGGAGGCCATTGTTAGGGGGAGCGAAGCCGTGAGCTGTCAGAGAAACAGGCATTTTACGAGTAAAAGAGGGAGAGAGTTAGTAAGATGTCAGAAATGGGCTTGGGGTAGGAGCATGCATGACACAGAAAACCTTCCAACATTTAAAACATTTCCCAGCAATGGAGACTTCGTGCTTTCTCGTATAACAGAGGAATGGTACAATACTAGGTTTCTACAGTTAATTGGGAAGTTGTTTAGATCTACAGGAACAGAGCATTAAACTACACGCACAGTGAGTTGCTA
Source organism: Diadema setosum (assembly GCF_964275005.1). Classification (NCBI taxonomy): domain Eukaryota; kingdom Metazoa; phylum Echinodermata; class Echinoidea; order Diadematoida; family Diadematidae; genus Diadema; species Diadema setosum. Next base: position 40,979,241 of record NC_092685.1, on the reverse strand, counting down.
CAGAAATATATAACACTCTATGATACTGAGTTCCACCTGATGAAATAACATAGCACACGTAATTGTAATTCCAACAAATTTCGAGCAATTTTTGACATCATCATAGCTTCCACAATCACAATCAAAACAAATATCCCACAGTTTGCTCACAACATTTGGTTTCTTATTAATAGAATACTTATGAATTTGAATTGCCACATTGGCTTTCAACAAATAAAATTTGCATCACAATGCTTTGGTAAAGATGAACAAGTAGTGTCACCCAGGCAATGTGTTCACAGAAATAAAAGGAAAAGAATTTTGCAACAGAGATAACAATATAAGAACATAAGTCTTAAAACTGCTAAAACATGAAAAACATATATGAATTTCACACAAATATTGTTGTTGTTGCCATAGTTGTTGTTGTGGCAAATCTACAATCAGCACCATAAAAGCACAATACAAATACTTAGTGTTGAGATATTTCCATGCCAGGCATAATGATTCCTGTCTATATTTGACATGTTGGGATACTAAGTACATCATTGATATGTAGGGGAAAAAAAAGGCATGCAAAAGTACACACATTTCTTTTCATCCACTCTTGATCGACTTGTATTTTCCAACACTAACTAACAACAGGTGCACTACACTGTTACGAGAGACATGCAACACAAAACCAAACCACTTACTTGTATCTGCCGCCATGTCTCCACCTCCCCTGCCTGCGTGCAGGTTCTCAACTGAGCTTGCACGCCGGTGCAGTAACGCCCCACCACCCGGCGACGATGACGTCTTGTGTTGGTGTTGGTGGTGGTAATGATGGTGTTGATAGTGTGGCTGCGACTGCTGGGCGTGGTGCGGCTGCTGCTGCGGCTGTGGCTTCTGGTGTTGCTGGTGGCTGTCGGTGCCGTCGTTGACGGAGGTCGGCTGGGCCATCATCTCGGAGATGGACTTGGGCTGTGGGGTGCTGGTCCCCAGAAAGATGCTGGCTGACTTGTTCTGCTTGGTGTATGTCGTCAGTAGCTCCTCCAGCTCATTCTCACTATAGAGAGTTTTGTCAAAATAAATGAAAAGAGACGGGATTGTGAGTGAGAACTGAAAGAAATATGATTTACTGATATTCTGGCCCTCTTCATCATTCAGCAGACAATTGTGACTGAAGAAGTCATATTATCTTATGTGCTGTTGAAAGCACAAATATTTTTTCCATGTTCAAAGTGGCATGGAAAGCTTGTGATTAATGTGAATGCACAAGGTAAACAATCACAGAGGAACATTAAAGGGAACATAAACCCAAAGAGCAGTGTGGATTGAGTAAAAGCATTAACATTAGTAGAACACAACAGTGAAAGTTTGAGGAAAATTGGACGGTCGATGCAAAAGTTATGAATTTTTAAAGTTTTGGTGTTGGAACCGCTGGATGAGGAGACTACTAGAGGTTATGATGTATGAGTGGACAACAATATAAAGAAAATATAAAAGGAATTCCACAAATATTTACTTTTCTAGCGAAATGAAAGAGTACTTGACAAACCGCTTTCAGAAAGTAGGGGGAATAATTACTACCCCTAACATATGTCAGTATCAAGTCGATGGAATGTGCAATTTTCACGAAAAATGAATTTTTATTAAATTCCCTTTATATTTTCTTTATATTGTAGTCCACTCATACGTCATAACCTCTAGTAGTCTCCTTACCCAGCAGTTCCAACACCAAAACTTTAAAAATTAATAACTTTTGCATCGATTGCCCGATTTTTCTCAAACTTTCACTGATGTGTTTTACTAATGTTACTGCTTTCACTCACTCCACATTGCTCTTTGGGTTTACGTTCCCTTTAATGCTATATTCTACAAGCTCTTTGGGAGTGTGAGTCTCATTTTTATAAGTGCAAAATCATTTAAGACTTTATATACATCAGTCCACACACACATAAAAAGAAAGAAATAATCATTTTTTTCTTTACTGGAAAAAAAAAATATACCTGTGAAGCAATATTATGAGAAACATTAACAATGTACACGATGTGAGCTGATTAGGTGCAAAATTAATATCTGTTATATGGGACTGTACACATCATGCTTCCTAATCATAATATTGGAAGTAGGCAAAAGGTGCTGAAGACTGCTAAGCCAAGAATGGTGAGCCAGAGGAGTAAACTGGATGATTGTCCATCAATAAGCTTTGGGATCATTACTGACTCTACCTCTCCTTTTTGTTTGCTCACTCCATTCCTTTACCCCCCCCCCCCCCATAAAATTGGTTGTTACCTGATTGGTTCCCTGCCTTGACACCCAACCTACTCTTGTGTTCATTGTTCTGTGTCCCTAGTCTCTCCAAGACAGTGCATGTTATGCTGTCGTATGTCAGTAGTTCATAAATGTGTTCGCTTACTCTTATGTTTGTCATTTTGCTTCTGTTGAAGATTCTGCCGAGATCGAAATCTAAGGCTCCCTTTGACTCCAACAGCTATTTGTATGAAGTGTGTCACTCAAACTCTACTGAATGAAGTCGTACTTGAAAAGCTGCAAGAAGAGATACCCTGTATAATTGCTACTTCATTTTGAATAATAACGTTACAAAATTATGTCCGTTTTCTGACCCACTAAGCTATCCTGAAGGATACTGGTGATTACTTTTTAGTAATCAAACAAGGTGAAGGTCGGGTTGGTTTGCAACTCACTTTGCCACGCTGACAAATTGGGAGAATCTCTCCTCCTTCACAACCTCCTCATCCTCCTCAAACTGGTGGTGGTTGTGAGGCTTTGCTGCCTTCTTTGTCTTCTTCACCTCCATCTGGTCTGTCTCCTGCAAAGTGCAGATCAAAGAGATGTGAAAAGGATCTTTTTGTGAGAGAAAATGCAAAAGTGGTGATGTCTCTCAACTTTCTTTATCTCAATTGCTCCTCATCTACAGGAGCAAGATGTAGATATATGAGTCTAAAGTACAAATGTGACTGAAAGAATAGAAAAGAAGCTTCCACAAATTTAAAAGAAATGTCTATCTATCTATCTATCTATCTATCTATCTATCTATCTATCTATCTATCTATCTATCTATCTATCTATCTATCTATTTATTAATCTATCTATCTAGTCATCTGGACAAATACATACATACAAAACTGAACATTTATATTTGTATAATGATGTGATTCCAGCATAAATACATGAAGATGAATTGTAAGGTCACCTGGAAAATTAATGTAATTGATCATCTGTCAACATAAACACATCACAAAAAAAGAGAAAGGCTTGCATGAGGGGTCAAAACAATATATATCAATGCTACTAGCTTCATATCTTTGTCTAATAGATTTCCCATTCTCCAAATTATTTGATGAAGTAAGTTATGACTTGCTTATCCAGTTTATCTGGATATCTCACCACGTGGGGTTTTTTTTTCTTCTTTTAATTGACAGTGTACAGGCTGCATGATTTCTCACTTTGCTCTTAAAAGCTCACCTTGCTGTAGATCTGGACAAAGTCCACCAGCTGCTTGGCCAGGATGCGCCGCCTGTCATGGATGGGCAGCTTCCGACTGGGGACGATGACCTTGAACTGCTGCTGGAGGTTGCCTGCTGCCCTCTTGAGGAACCGCAGGACCAGGTCCTGTCAGAGAACACGCAAGGTTTTACAGTGACTCATATTCACCACATAACAGAGCTTGTGGGTCTTTGTAGTATCCGCAGACCATCGAACGAGATAATTCTATCACCATAATCCCATCTATGTCTGGTCTTCCCTCTCACTCTTCACCATTCCCATGCCAGCGAGCATTCCACCATCTAACCGCTAGTTTGCCCAACACACTCACATAAACATCATTGATCACTTTCCAGGTAAACTTACCGCAACACACTTTGCCTCCTCATTCTAATACAATCGAATCAGTAAATGACTGTTTGTACATTTCTATATATATATATATATCAGAATGACTCACGAATAAAGAGTACACTTATCCTCCCAACTCTCACGTGCACTTCTCATTTTCTCGTCTCTCAAAGCTGTGACTCACACCAAGACACCATGGTGTTTCTTTGGCAACTGAATGTATTCAAGTAGTGCACATTAAAGCCTACTTTAACAGTAATTGTGAATTTAGTGTCTGCCTCTTATGAATCATGCAATGTGAAAAGTGAAGTACTTTGAACAGTTCAACAAGGAGAACTTAACATCACTTTACTTGTTTTAGTGCCTTTTTTCTTCTATTCATTCTTATGTACATGTCAACTATTCCTGTTCCCTTAATCTACCGAGCTGATCTAAATTGGTGTAGTTGTTTGTCCGTCCATGTTATCTTTATTTATACTCTACAGAAGCTGTGACGAGTATACCTTGTCTTCGTGCACCCATAATTGACATACAAATCGCCACAAAGATTCGTACATGGTCGAAAGTCTTGATATCGACACGCACAAAACGCAAGAATAAACAGACTTTAATGATCTGCCTTGAAGTCTTAATGCAACTTGAAAGGTCTGTCTATTTTCTTTTAAATTAGTAAATTAGGCTGCAGTGCTTCTTCATCTGGAAATCATTACTCTACAAAGAGAATCGGTGTGACCCAAGTGTAAAAGGTGGGGAAAGGAGATTAAAGAGCCACAAAAAGATTCGGATGACACTCGAATGACACTGGAAGTCCTTTTTATTTTTTCTTCTTCTTCTTTCTGTTCGTTTTTCTGCAAATGAGGGTTACGGCCTTTTGAAAGTCTCACCATCTGTTCGTCGTGCTGATCCACCTCGTCGAGCTTCTCCGGCGGCTTGCTAGTCTCCGTCAACAGCCTCTGTTGGACCCGCAACAGATAGGTGGCAAAGGCGTGCCTGGCCTGCAGCTTGCTGAAATGTGGATTGGTACCAGGAAATCATGGTAAACACATGTGTTCTGATTGAGTGGCCCCTCATGACAAGCAACTTTGAATTAAAAAAAGTCAAAGATCATAACTTTGGGGTTTAATAATTGATTAATAATTTCTCTGAGGTAGATTCATTAAGAGAACTGTCTCTCTTAGCACAGGTCTGTTACACTATGTTTACCTAATTTCAAATTTGTGGAATTCTCCTTTATTTAACTTTGAATTTAAAAGATGGGAGATCATAACTTTGGGGTATGACATTTCATTAATAATTTCTATGAGATGGACTCATTACTAGAACTCTCTCACATGGCACAGGTGTGTTGCATTACAGTTATCCAGTTCTAAGTTTGTGGAATCCCCCTTTATCAAACTTCTCTCGTTACCTTTTAGGAGGACCCCTGAAATGAAAGTGACTTTTCTCTTGTCAAATATTGTTTGACATCTTCTATTAGAATTCAGTAAAACTTATGACATCATTGACACTAATAAATGAATGGAATATGCATTTCTAAGTTCTCCAATCGACAGCAAGACCTAAGTGTCTCTTGGCAGGAAAGGGTAATAACTTGAAAGCATGAATGTACCTTAAATCTCCACCCTTGTCCAAGATGTCTGGTACATTGACCTTTTCTCTGATCTCCTCCTTAGTCGGTCCCTTGGGCTTTTGCACCTCCAGGACCATCCTGGAGCCATGGTGATTAGCCTCAGGCACACCTCCTTCCTTGGCTGATTTGACCCCACCAGATGACCCCTGGCTGGGACCCGAGGGGGGCTTTCCCTGCACCAAGTTGGAGGATGAGGAGTTTGTCTGAGCCGTTGATGTGGCGTCACCACTGCCACTCCGACTTCCTGCAGCACCGCTTTGCGACGGGCGTTGCAACGTTGCAGAATTTGATGTCCTTTGTTGCTGTTGCTGTTGTTGTGGTTGCATTGAACTTGCAGCCACATTTGATTTGTTGGCAGCTGGTTGTGCACTGTTTGCACTCTGTGCTTGAGAGTTCGTAGTCTGACCCTTCTGGGGTAGTGTGTCCAATTTACCCTGGGCAAGAGGTTCTCGGGGCCGACTCTCAGACTTGTTGCCACTGGTGCTGGTGACCGTACTCCTTGGATTTGATGCTGGTAGGGAAGGAGAGCACAATTCAACTCTTCTAGGCATGGGAAATTCTTTCATAATATGCATGGACATAAAAATGTGTGAGTTGGAGGGGATTCCACAGATGAACAGAACTAGTTACAAACGTTGAATCTAAAATGTGCTATCCTTCTATTTTCAAGATGCTCTATATGTCATCTTTAATGTAATTTCACTGTTACTGTGTATCTTCCAGCATTGAAGCTCAAAATGGAGAATTGATACACATCATGAATTGTAATAATCTCCTTATCCAGCGATGGCACTGAAACTCTAGAAATTCATAACTTTAGAACACTGTAAAAGTGGATATTTTCGCATGACTAATTTTTCGCGCTAGGCCAGATAATAAGAGTTTTGCATGTTTTTACTTCCACGGAATCAAGACATCAACTATTGGAACATATAAAAAAAAAAAAAAAAAATATTCGTGTGCTTTTATTTTCGTGCTCGTTTCTCGCTGCGAGAAATGCGCAAAAATTTCAACACTGTGAAAATTTCCACTTTTACAGTTGACTGTCTGATTTTCCTCACACTTGCACTGATGTGTTCTACTGATGTTGCTGCTTTCATGCCATCCACATTTATATTTGGGTTTCGGTTTCCATCAAGTGATCAGACTCTCCATAAAGTGATCAGACTCACCAACAGCGATCCTCTTGGTGGCGGGGAAGCGGTTGCGGACCTTATTGCGCAGGTTGCGCCGGTCCACCGAGTTGTCCTTGGTGGTCAGCTTGCGGGTCAGCTGGGCCAGGTGCTCCTCCAGCTCGCGCTCCTGCAGCTCTTGTATCATGGAGTGGGAGACTTTCCTGTTACCATGGCAACAAGGGGTGAATAAAAGAGGAAACTTTAGTGGTAGTGTGGAGAACTAGCCAAGATTAATACTCAAGTACTTCATCAAGGCGTTTCTACCTGCATTAGATATACACTGTAATATTAAATGACTCTGACCAAGCGAGTCCTGTTAGAGAATATTGCAGCACAAATTATCGTGACATCCTCAAATTGGCACCTTCGATTTTCATTGCATAAATTACAATGGGGAAATATTAGGTAGAACTACACTATTGTAGTTCGATCAGGTCATTCAATCTGCATGAAGATCTGCATGAAATGCAAGAGAAATTTACCTACCTCCCCCCCCCCCCCTCAAAAAAAAAAAAAAAAGCCCATTTGAAAGAGAAACATGAAATGTGAATTTTAGCCTTCTGATTTGTGTTGCCAATTTAAGAAACAGCTATACATATGGTTTTGAAATGTCTCTTGAAGACTTTGCAACTGAAAGCATTATGTATAGAATATATATACAAATGGGGCAAATGAAAGGGAATTCAAAGAGACAGAAATATGGCTTTGGGGACTTGATGGGTTAATGGAGCATTTTGTTTGTTGTTGTTTTTTGCGCAAATGTGACTTCTTGTCTTTTCTCTTTTTGGACTTGCTTATAGATGCCATGCCTGAACTGACACTAATGAACATGCAGCTAGTGAGATACAATATCTGAACATACAGTTCAATTTGAAATTTAATTTGCTTGATGTGAGCTTTGTAATGAATCTTGTAGTAGTAAAAGCATCAAATTATTATTACATCATCAAATTATTTTTACATAAAAAATAGAAAAAAAATTATTTCTCATAAAAAAAAGTTTGCTTTTCCTCAGATTTTTTTTTTTGTTTTGGTCTAACAGTGTCAATTTTGAACGCCACGTGGTTTACTTATTATTTTGCTGTGTCCTAAGGAAGTACGTAACAGGCAGCACAAAATAAATGTATCTCACAATGACAGACCAATTATGAACATTATTATTGCATGCATTAAAAAGACAGTTATGACATCCACAACCACTGACAAGTGTACCTATGACATCTCCAGACAGACTTAGGATGACAAGATAAATAGGAGGTATGATTAATCAAAAGTGGGAGAGAATGTGAACCTGAGGGTCACCGTTGAGGAATTGGCTTGAGACCAAGACTGGTTATCATGAGGGTTAAAAAAAAAAGATAAAAAAAATTAAAAAAAACTACCCAAGTACATACTTTGATGTGTCTGTAGGGACTCTGAAGTCACATTTACACTCCAACATTCCTATAGGTACTTTTATGGCTCCATGCAGCTAATACTCATTAACATGGAAGCATTATTTCTTACAATGACAAGAGAAAGGATATTCCTGTCCTCCAATTAGTATCAATCCCCCCTCACCCCCCCCCCCAAAAAAAAAAAAAATAATAATAATAAAACCCACCAAAAGAAAAACCTCTTTTTTTTTTTCTAGAAATTATTGCGACAGCTTCAGTGCCAAGGACAGGTATTGAATATACAGTTCGACCTCGATTATTCGGCCTCCTTTTATCCGGAAATCTCTATTATCCGGACGCGTTCACGCAGTGAAGGACTTTTTTTTTCATCCAAAAATTGAGAAAAAACAGTGACTTTCATGGATCTATTTCACTAATTTCATAAGATGTGCATGATAGGTTTCTCAATATCTAATGAGGTAAAACATGTACGATTTTCACATAAAGATATAATCTATTTTTGTGGAGAAGGGACTACAATTTTGCGCAGGCTAGCATAGATTACACCATCGTTGCGGGGTACGCTACCTGCCTAGCTGCCAGTGCACTGGGACGGCAGCTTGGACGGTGGCTACAAATGTATATACATTAACATTGTGTCTCCCATATCCTGCCAATTCGCTTATCCGAATGAGCGCCGGTCCCGACATGGCCGGATAATCGAGGTGGAACTGTAGATGATACATATGGACTTCAGTAACTACACGTATGTACAAAATAGTGACACTTTTGTCACACAAACATCTTCTTTATTATCTTTATTATTATCTACACTTGCAGAAAGCAACAAGAAGAGTGCACAAAAGACAAAATATAGGTACAAGACTGTGAAAGAACAAAAAAAGAAAACGTGCAGCAGTGTTTGCATGCAACTTCTTAGATGCTGTTAAAGCACTGTCAAATGTTGACAGAAGCAGTTGATCGTCAACATTGCAATTGAGCTTTGACATAAGAAAGGCATGTCATCAACTTTGCACAAGTCATCAAGAAATGGAAGTCACAGATTAATAATATGAATGCAAGCTTCATGCATATCATTATGCATACAGAAGGTATAAGCACATTGACAGAGTTACACACAAAGGGAACAACATAAACTGTAGCTTTTGAGGAAAAAAAAAAAAGACAAACGCTGTAAGGATGAAAATAAAAACATTAATTAACACTTGCATTTGCACATTACTCCATGCAAACCAGGAAAGAACAAAGAAAAGACGAGTAACCAATCACACGTCCATCACTTGACCAGACATCACCGGACCAATGACATGAAATCTCACATGGATCTTTTAAGTTGTTAAGGACATGTTATGGGGATTAACAATCAGTCCATTGAGTCTTCCTGTGGACCTCATTTAAACAAGTACTTGTCTTCTGTTGGCATGTTTTGATTTGGGAATGAGATGAACACATCTGATTATCTTAAGTTAATGTATACCACCACTGTCCACTCAAGGTTAGGATGTACTCATTGCTTGAGTTGTCATTTTGAACGCCAAAATGGGCACAGTTTTGTTAAACAAACCCCTCCAAGATGATTTTCAAACGAGGGTGAGCACTTTTGAGAGGTGGGAAGGTCAATGGTGCGAAAAAACTTACGTGACCCCGGCCCACAGGCCGGCCAAGATGGAGTGGGCCGATGAAGGTCTCTGAAAGTGAGTGGAGTAATGGGTGCTTACAGGGTTTAAACTGTGAGGGGATAAAGGTAGGTGGGGGTAATAGGTGGGAGGAGGGGGCGGGGAATCAAGAAGTTTATGGTGTTACCATGGTGTTGATGGGTGGGTGGGGGTGGAAAACAGGGGAAGGGTAGTAGTGGTGGCTTGATAGGGGAAGGGGAGGGACAATGGGAGAAGTAGGGTGGTTATGGTGTTAATGAGGAGTTAATGGGGTGGGGAGGGGGCAATAGGGGGAGGGGGCAAGAATAGGGGAAGGGGAGTGGGGCCAACAGAGGGGAAGATTAGGAGGGCGAGATATCAACAGTGGAAGAGATTATTATGAAATGAATGCTTGACAGCGTAAACTCAGTAAGTGTGCATGATAACTTGATGAAGTTATGCAAATAAAAAGGACACATTTTAAAATAGACATTGCTTGCTGGATTATGGCTAGGCCAGAAAAAAAAAAAAGAGGAAAAAAAGATAAAACAGCAGCATTCAATAGTCAAATATTTATCCAATGTACAACTTGTTAGGCAAAAAAGACACAAAAAAATTGTAAAATGATCAATCTCCTGCCATCTGTGACTAGTCTAGCTGTTTCAAGAATTTTTACATGGCGATGATTTAAAAATAGTAGGTAAGCTGCACATCAAAGCACAGATGCTTATGAAATCCTTCTACACTATTGCAGAAGTTGCCAAATTAAACTTGCTCATTAATACATTCAACTCCACAAGTCACTGGTGTTAATACTGACATGAATACAGAAACTGTTGGTATTCTGTTAGACAGAAGTTTGTCACAGAGACCAAAAAGTTCTAAGGAGATAAAAACTCTTGTCATGCTATAGCATGCAAGAGCATGGAAATACACACAAGCTTGTTATAAAACTCGAAGTTAATGACAGGACATAAAATTTAGCCATAACAATCAGGCACTCCCAGTCAGTACTAATTCCTAAGCACTACCCAACACACCATAAACTTAGAAATTGGATAAAAAACTATCCCAACATATGATTTCAATATGTCTGCCATTCCTTGTACTTAACTTATGACAAGAATTGTAGCTCAAAAACATTGTTGCCTTCTCTCATTATTTCTCTCATGTTCAAAAAGGCAAAACATTACCGTAAAAGTGGAAATTTTCATGGCGTGAAAAATTTCAGGCATTTGCAAATATTTTTGCACATCATATGTTCCACTAATAAATGTCTTGATTCTGCAGAATTAAAAACATGCTAAATTCATCTCACCCGGCCAAGAGTGAAAAATTACTCACACAAAAGTAACCGCTTTTACAGTATTCATGAAGGTCTACTGTGCAAGCTACACTGTAGGCAGAGCCAGGAACTGCTTTCCACAGTATAGTTAATTTTGCTTATGAGCTTTCATTTCTTTCGACAGATGAACTTTACTGCACTTGTACAAATGATTTCTTGAAGAAACCAGAAAACTCTGCAACAAGCTTTGTGTGATTTGCCGTAATTTTACAAATTTGACCAGTCAACATATTCATTATTGGTACTGCCATCTCTGAAACCATACCACCAATTCTACATCCCCCCAAACTACAGAAAGAAATGTGTTCCCGCCATGCACTATCTCCAAAAAGCAGAGGAAAAAAAAAATAAAGATATCAGAAATTTGCAGTAAAGAGCAGGAATAGAGTTGACATCATGGCATTTTGGCCTAACCACCATCAGTTTTCTGCTTCTCCAAGCAAATGAATTGCACGAATTCCATGCGGTTCTTTCCCTCTGCTTCGAACGAAACAGATTAGCATGAATGGGTTAAGAAAGAGCAAGAATGGTTTTCATTTCGCACGGAGGATTTAATGATGCCTGTCAACCCAAATATCAACAAGAGTCAGGTCATGCCACAATGTTAAATAGGGGATGAGTGGAAGACAGCTGCTCAAGAGGCTCGGTTACCTGTATCTGGAATCTGAGGTCGTACCCTGACCTCCCCTAGGAAACGATAAGAAAAATATGTGCCTTTTCAAAAGCAGAACTGAAGCATCAATTAACAAATCAAGAGAGGGAAACACGGTGACATATTGGTTTGTCAGTAATCTTAAATTGAACGCTTTGGATGTTAACCAATCAAAAGTAAAATGCTTCACGTGAAAAGAATAAGAGAATGAGAATGTTATTTATGGTGCATATTTAGATTCATTACCATTAACCACATTAAATTTGGTGAAAAAATTTGCTCAGTTGCCAATTTGCGAGAACATAATGAGTTTACAGAAAGTTGTAAAGTCTATCAAGCAAAGGCAAGGAGAAATTTGAACAGAGCTGAACTGATTGATTTCTCTATCAGCAAACTGCAGCTAACACTGACATGAATCAAGATTCATAAACTGCTTATATCGAACACAGCTTGACATAAATAAAAGGCACATTACAAAGAATTTAAGTGATACTCAAATACACGTATAGCGCTCATAGCTCAGCAACCTAAAAAGAGCTGATTGTGAGTGTGTGTTGCAGTTTCACAGGTACCGAAAATTGAAATCACATCATCCTTGATATAGTGTACATGTGTGTAAATCTGAAATAATACAGCAACAGTGCATTATAAAACACAACACATAGCATTGTCAGTTTAAAACCAGAAGGATTTGAATTCCTACATGCTGACTTTATTCTTCAGGTAACCAGATTGTGTTTCACTGATGAAAAATCCTTGCTGGCCATTTTTTTTTTTTCTCTTTTTTTTTTTTTTTTTTCTTTTTTAGGGTAAGGACAGCATTTTGCCATTTTGGAAGGGTTGTCTTTACAAAGTATAGTGACTGAAAAAGCTAAAATTTTACGGCAGCTTACTTTGGTTTCAAAAGAAATTGTCACCGGAAATGTATCAAATATCAGCAACAGCAATTCCAACATGGAGCATATTAATTAAATTCATCACTCTCTGGTATAAACTAGCCACCACCACGGCTGCATCCTCATCTCGTAACAAAATAACCATAGCAATTTGTGGCAGTTACTTTGCTGTGAAGCTTTGCTTATCTTTTTCAGAAATACGGCAAAGTTTGCTGGTGATCAGTCACTTGCCTACCAGTTTATAACTCGACAACACACGCACTGTCTGAGAAACAGCGCTAACAACGATATATAAATGCAGGTTAGTGACGCCGTCAGTGAATACATACAGTATATATGTATGCAAACATATATTCAAAGCAGAGGCAGACTCTTTTGAGGATTACAGATACTGCAGTTATAAACATGTGTGCGTCAAACCAACGGAAAAGCTGTAAAATGAAACGAATGGGTACAGGGTGTTCATACACACAGAGATTATGACCCATACAGGGGCTGCAGAACCAGGGGGCAGAAGGGCAGCCCCCTCCCCCCAAACTTTTTTTTTTTTTTTTGTCTATGAAAAAAAAAAAAAGGAAGACAAAAAATCACAGCACCCAAATTATATTCTGAAGGTCCCATCTCTATTGGGGGGGGGGGGGGGGAATACATTAAAAAAACCTCCTGCAGCCCTTGCTATATACTGTATATCATTTGCACATTGCTATTTAAAGCAAAATTAGAGTAATATACACAGATGAGGGATGCTCTCACAGGATGGAGCATGGGGGGGGGGGGGGTAGAGGGCAGCCCCCCACCTTAAAAAACGTTTCTGTGGCCCTTGCTCTATACTGCATATTGTATGCATGTATATGGTAATTAAAGCAAAATCACAGTAAAATACAATATGAGGGATACTCTCAAGAGGATGGAGCATACATTTGTAGGTAAACCATCCTGCCTGGAATAGTGGTAAATGGTTTAGTTATAAGAGGCAGCTAGAGTCTGTACTCACATAGAGTATGAACCCAGTTTTCTCTTTATATATCTCATTATCCCGCATCACACTCCAACTCATTATGCAGAGAAAAGGCAATGGGGAGGGAAATGATCAAATACTTGACAATGCTTACTTGTCTGAGAAGAGACGGGAGTGCAGTGTACTGTTGAAGGAGTTCCTGTTCTCCATGAGTGACCTGGGAGAGCGTGAAATCAAAATGCGCATTGCAAACACGAGTTATTGCTTCTCATGCGTGAATTTGACAAATGCAAAGTCTGCTGGACTTTTGCAACTGATTGACAAATATTTGTAGGAAATTTCACGCATTACTCCAACCTTCCCAAGAACACGACATCCTCCCACAATGAACTGTCATCAAGACAAAACACCTCAAGATATAAACATAAAAAACAACCATAAGAAAGGCACCTTTTAGAACCAATCAAATCCCCTCCCACTTAAAAAAATGTGTTGAATAAATGCACATTAGATACATCTGACTTGTATATCTTGGGTTCTTCCAAATTTCCAGCTCTTGATTTACACAGATTTTCAACGCCCAAGCCCCTCCCCTCACGATACCACCACTGTTGCCAAAAGAAGTGGACTAAACTCAACTCTCATCTTCTATCAAATGAAAAGAGACAAATGTTTCATGACAATGTTGTCTAATAGCTCCCCCTGTCCAGTTACAAAAGAGGTCTCCTATTTGAACAAACAGACATGGCAGATAAGATGCAGTCTTGCCCAAATATTTCCATGCAGTTTTGAAAAATAATATAGAAAAAAGTAACTTAAAGCAAAACCAACACACAAGATAAAAGTAGTAAGAGAGAAGAGCACCTCTCATAAATAATATCTTTCCATCCATTTAAAAAAATTGTGTAACCCCCCCCCCAAAAAAAAAAAACACACAAAAAAAAAAAACAACAACACAAAACCCAAGGGTATGTGGGAGGAGATCTGACTATGAATACAGAATCATAAATAAATTAACGTGAGAGGTTTTCAAACTTTCAATCATCTTCCTCCTTCCCCAACAAGATTAAAAAAAAAAAAAAAATCCCAATACTTGGTTCATTAAAAAACTATATGTATGTGCACATATACACCCAGCTTATTACCCAAGACAGGTAAATATCAGCTCTCATTTGTTCTTACTTCTAGAATAAAAGCTCATGCATTTTTCCTTCAAGTGTTTGACTATGATTAAAGGGATGGTATAGTATTGGTGGGGATGAGGATTGGGCTTTTAACTTTTTGTGAGATACCCAGAAACCACTTATGAAATAATACAGAGCATACTACTCTAAGAGGAATTCAAATCTTATTAGATGAATATTGGTTCTGGAATTGCTGAGACAACCCAAAACAAAGTAAAACAAAGTGATCCTAATAAAAGGTGGGTCCCACCTTTTATTAAGATTGGTCTATTTTGGATATCTCAGCCATTTCAAAACCAGTTTTCATGAAATAAACCTTGAATCCCTGTTGGAATTACATGCTCTTTTATGTTTCATAAGAGGTTTCTCAATATCTCACCAAAAAAATGTTAGAAACCCGAAGTTAGTTCTCAACCAAAACTATACGATCCCCTCCTAAAGTAAACAGATCGCCCAGGGATGATGACGATGATGCCTTCTCACCCATATTTCTCCATGGAGTTTGGGGTGGGGAAAATCCTCATCCAGCCACCCCTGCGGGCGTGCTCTTCCTTGCTCTCCAGGATTATCTTGCGCTCCTCGACGGTCAGCCCAGAGCCGTCCTTCGAGCCTGTCGAGGAGTTCGCGGCGGCCGACTTCCTGCCAGAGCTCGGGCGCGACATCTTGCCGCCGACCGTCCCCGCCGAGTTCGGCCGCTGGCGCTGACGAGAGAAAAGGGTGAGGGCAGAGTGGTGAAACAGTTCAGAACTGACCTTAGATAAAAGTTGAGTTCGCCCATTGAGGAGGGTTTGATTTTGCTATAACATGCATTTCCCATAGACAAATGCCCGAGTATACTCGGGACTTGTCCTCGACGGGTTAAAGGAGTTGATAGTAACAGCTCAGTAGCACTGCATTATTGATACTATATGGGCAGTAAGAATTTTCTAGTCTTAGTGACAGCATAGGTTTTGAAAACCTACAACATATAAGCTTGATCACCAATAAGGATCTTGCCTTCCCAATTACAAGTTCCAGAACTTCAGGTCTAAACTACTCAATGGTGAGACTAGCTGGGCTTTACAAAGATATTAAGATTCAAATGGTTTCATGATAAAGAAGTATGACAGATCATCCAGAAATTTGATCACACCAATATTTTTCTTTTCCAGTATACTAATAGAATACACTGTAGTCATCAAATACCATATCTACATACACACACACAAACACAACAACAACTACAACAACAGCAACAACAACAAATTACAGCTTCTTGAAACTCTTTACTAACTGCTGAAAAAAAACAGTATGTGCCCTAAACAAACTGTACATTGTTTTGATTGCTCTCAAATATGAATTCAATTTATTCTTTGCAAGCCATCAAGCTCATACTGTTTGCACATAGACAGATGCACCATGCTGACTGAAAGAATGGCATCACCCTAGTGCATCTGTGTGTGTGTGTGAGTAAACAGTAATGTTGTAAGAGATGTTTGCACTGCAAATAGAGTATTTGACAGAGAGACAATGGAACTGTCATGGTGTAACCAACCCATTGGGGATGTTACTCAAAAGTGATAAAGTAATATCTTGGCAGGACTGGCAATTCTTACATAGCCCTGCTGAGAAGGATTGTACTTGAGCCATAAAAAAAAAAAAAAAAAAAGGATCATGAAAATTCTATTTCTTTTTCTGTATATCAAGGCATATGCTTAACAGCATAAGAAGCATGATCCTACCCACAAAATTTCTTTCAATATCCTCACACCATATCTACAATGATAGCAAGATATTTGTCCTGGCAAAATTCAGCAGCTCTACCATAGTCACATCAGCTCATTTCAATACAATTCATCGAGGTAAATGAAACCTGGCATGAGCTCAATCCTTTGTATCACTCTGGAACTGCATGCATTCATACCATAATTTGCATAGTGCTAGTCCCACAACAACAACAAAAATAACAATAATCTGAAGAACAAGCCTTAGGTTTATCTATATAATAATTACAGAGCTCAGCTTTGTTGTTATCCAATAAATAAGATGTAAAAACAAACAAGCGTGTTAATTCATAACATTCGGATTAGCAATACAGTGGACTCCCATTATAACAAAGTACTCAGGACCGGCAGTCTTCTTTCCTTATAACACCGAACAAATAAACGATAAAAATACTGAGAGTGGATAATGTTACGGCCTGAATTTTCATTTTGTTATAACCGTGTTCGTTATACCGAAAGTGCACTGTAATGTGAAAAGGAAACACAAAAATCCAACTCAAAGACACAATTAAGACAAAATTGACAACAAGTATTGACTATTCTTTTCTTCCAAATCAAACCACTGCAACTTCATACAGTCTAACAATGGGTTAAAATCTGTTAAAAATCACAGGGTTTGGCAAGTGGTTTTTTATGTCCAATCATTCGGTACCTTCCAAAGTGTTATTTATATAGATTAACCTTTGAAAGTAAAACCACACACGACAGATAAAAATGTAGACAAATACAACAGCACTATTAGCCTGATGCTTCAAATAAACCCATTTCCTACCAAGCTCTGAAATCCCAATAGACTTAATATGAGCCTCACAATAATCGTGTATGCAATGGATTAAAGGTCTTATGATCCATTATGCAAACATCACAAAATTTTGGACGGTTGAAGAATAATGTATCCAATCACTGTGTATGAGATCTTACGGTAATACTCTTCTGTTGTTGTTTTTTGTTTTTGTTTTTGAAAGGAATGAAAAACTAACCCCACGTCACCTGAGAATACACTCCTTCTTTTATACCGAGATTAACGGTTTGATTCTTTTCTCTTTTTTTTTTTTTTTTTTTTTTGGGGGGGGGGGGGGGGTGTCCAAATAAATTCACTGGAAATCTATAGTATCATTTCTTCTTCCATCATAAAGAAGTTTCCAGTTTTAGTATTCTCAGGAGAGGTCTGGATTACCTACTTCTACAATTTACAAGCTTATGAAAAGAATCTAATTTTCAGGGTAGCAAAAGGGACAAATGAACTTTAAGCTCTGTTACACATCTACACCATGGTCATACCTCACACACAGAAAGAATCCTGAAAACTTGAAATTTTGTTAGAAGACATATACTTCCCTTACATTGAATTCCTATGAGTTAATGGCTTGAGTGTGAATCAAACATATTTTAAGTGTAAGTGCTAAATGTCTCAAACACAGAAATGAGTTACTAATCATGCATGAAATTGCCATCACCAGAGTACAATTACTATTTTCACTATGTATACTAAGTCAAAAGTGAAGAGAGAGAGAGAGAGAGAGAAAAGAGAAAATCCCCAAACCCACAAAATTATTCAAAATGGCCCAAATCACAACTCCACACCCGAGGGAAAATTGATAATGTGACAGACCGAAAGTCCCCCCAAAAATATTTCCATGAGCAATCATTCAAGCACTTCTAACATCTACAGCTCTACTGCTACACTCACCAGAAAAGCGGAGCCAATGCGCTCCTTCTTTGTGTGTGGGATGAAGGGGGGATGGAGAAATCAGGAGACGGAATGGCGACGTTCAAAAATAAATTCATGCAGTGGGAGAAGGTAACATGCAGACCAGGTTGACAGAAAATTATAAAAACAGCAAGAAAACAAGAAGGGATACGTCTGAGACAACAAACCAAGCACACGGTAGAGCACAAAGGAATGAAAATGTGCCCCCTTCAAGAAATCAAAACAAAATCAAAACATGCAAATTTGTCCCATAGGGAACCTAACCACACATCCTGCTGACTTTTTTTGAATAGAAATCTGTCTCTATTTGTGAAAGTGCAGTGACATGCTGTTGGACTGGAATGTTAGAATTAGTCTCATGCTCAGACTCCAGATGGTGAGATCACACAGTCTCTGGTGCAGCTGGCATCAAGGAATGCCTTGGCCCTGTGACATTACAGACTCACTGGTATGACCGGCTAGCTTTAACAAATAACTCCCATTAGTAGAGACATGTCAGCAATAGCCAATCAGCTTTCAGGATTTCTAGATGATGTCATGGTTGTTATAATCATCATGACCTCCTTTTTTTTATGTGTGTGAGTAATGCAATAGCAAGTCTTTCATGCAACAGGGCCAAATATAAAAGGCAGTTGTATTCAGATGGTTATTTCTGGACAACAAATATCATCTGGTATCAGTACACATGCTGTGCAAATTGACAGTAATAAGAAAGAAATGCAGTAATTTGTGTAATTGTGAACGACCACTTTGCATGTGCTTCTTGATATGTGCTAATGCGCCAATCTTGCAAGTTGGGGCTGTTATAGAGATAAAGTGTTCAACGAACAAGAGCATGGCAGTGCCACTCCTCAACCATAATAATAGAAATTCCTCAGTGCAGGGGAAACATAAAATACTTGGCTCTTCAAAAACATTGACCCTGAAGGATGTCAACAGCACATGTACAAAACCTGAAAATCTTAATTCTTTCATTACACTGACCTCAAACAAAAATCAAAGTTATGATATTCAAAAAACATTATCTCATATCTTTTCAATTCACAAACTTAGATTTTTTTAATGCAACTTCATTTTTATAATGTTGACATCTTCATTTAACCAAAATCTTATCTACACTGACAAGATTGCATCAGTCACAAGGATATTGCTTGATCATTTCCCCTTTATAAAAATGCAAAATGTAACATTATAAGTGAAGATATGATAACACAGTGATTCAAACAGTGCATGCATAGTATTGACAAATATGTTAATGATCATGGGGCTTTAAGGACTTTAAAACGAAAACAAAGAGCAAACAAAGTGTAAAAGTGACTGGGAGAATGTGCAATGAACTGTGAGAGTAGTAATGCATTGGAAGAGACTTGTACTGTGCAAATATCTACCTGTTGCCTAAGGGTGCTGGACGCTGCCAGATCCTGGTTCCGCCTACTCTGTTGCACTCGCCTCATTACCGGATCCTGAACCGCAAAGCCTGTTCACACACAAACAAACAAACACAGAGATAGACACCATCGAACCAAAGATGATGTGAATATAGATAGAATGCACTGCGGGTATTTGAATATAATGCAATGTTGACATAAATCAATGGTGACTATTACATTGATTGTTTGGAAATTAATGTACCATTGATTGTTTGAAATCAGTGAGATTTTATTTGAAAATGTCAGTATAAAATTTGCTTATTTCTATGGATGTATTTGGTGCAGAAACTGTGATGACGAGTAAGGTTTCTTTGCTGAGTCAAATAATTGCAATGAGGCAATCTGAAAATCAGAATTCATCTCTCCATCCTATTATCTATTCATGTCTCCAATCAGCAATCAATCATTTTTTTTTTCATTTTTTTTTTTTTTTTTTTTTTTGTCAAATGCCATTAGCAACTGTTCACTGACTATCATAGTTTCTGTGCCCTGCAGAGTAATATTTTGCCACATTTGCAATTATGTGAAACAAGAAAATAAAAGAAAGTAACCAAACCTGCAGTCACTATATAACAGCCAAAGACTAAAATATTGTTAGTCTTCATACATCTTACTCACAAATGTAGGGAAAACTTGTTTTTACCTGTTAGACTGAACAGATCTCCACACATGTTGGACTTGATCTTCAAATCAATGGGAGCATCACTGCAAGTTGAGAGAAATGCAAAACAAGACCTCTTACAAGATGAAACATTTATGATAGAATGCACAGGTATACAGACAAATTTCAGTTGGTATGAAATTATGACTTACCGATTGATATCATCCTTTTTTTTTTATGATTCACATGGTTTCGTGTATTTCAATCTAAGACTTACCCGTAAATGTGTAGTCTGTCCACAAAATGAGCGCAAGGATATATTTCATTCAGATATTGCGATTTACAGTGCAGACATATGTTTGTATTGTGACATGATATCATTAACTCATGAACTTTTAACTATAACTGCTGTATTTCACTCATGAAATGAATCAAGTTTCACTCTGCTCTTCATGGAAGGGATCAGTTTTCGAGGCAATTATCTTAAAATCTTGAGACCTTACCAAGCAAGAGACGGTGAGAGGTTGACTTCAAGGACCCACGGTTTGAGGTTGGCATCAACCAGGATGTCAAACCCATACAGCTCTGAAAAGATGCAAGACAAAACGAGGATGGTAGAAGAAATAATTGCTGGGGTCTGCACTTCCATGAATGCCTTTTGCTGGAGCACCGTGGTTTCTGGCATACAGAAATTAGCTCAGTGGAACACTGTGAAATGATCTCCTGTAATGAATGTTTGTTATCAAACCTTAGTAAGGGCCAAGCAAATGTGGTGAGACCCTAGTCTCTTTGGTATGACTATTCAAGCAGAACATTAAAGGACAAGTTCACCTTCATTAACATAAGGATTGAGAGAATGTAGTAATATTAGTAGAACACATCATTGAAAGTTTGAGGAAAATCGGACAATCCGTTCAAAAGTTATGAATTTTTGAAGATTTTGTGCAGTCACCGCTGGATGAGAAGACTACTGCAGTGTATGATGTCACATGCGTAGAACAATATAAGGAAAATACAAAGAGAATTTCACAAAATTTCATCTTTTGAAAAAAGTACACATTCCCTTGACTCGTTACTGACATATGTTATGGGTAATATTACTCCCATTGCATTTAGAAAGAGGCAAGTCAAGTGCTCTTTTATTATGCGAAAAAAGTGAAAATATGTTGATTTTTCTTTATATTTTCTTTATACTGTTGTACTCATATGACATCACGAGCCTTAGTAGTCTCCTCATCCAGCGGTTCCAACACAAAAATGTTAAAAATTCATAACTTTTGCATCGATTGTCCAATTTTCCTCAAACTTTCAATGATGTGTTCTATTAATATTGCTACATTCTCTCAATCCTTATGTTAATGAAGGTGAACTTGTCCTTTAAGGATTTACAACAATTAAAAAAAAAATGTTGTCACCAAAACAATCGTATCGCAACCACATAACAGACATCACACACAAGTGTGAGTACAATTTAGAGCAATAAATTTTGCCTATAAATCTAGTTTGCCTTCTGAATTTCTTATGTAATTGTGAGTTGCATGAGTTTAAAAGAAACAGCTGAAAGATTGTACTAGTCTAACATATCTATATCCAGTAAGCTATTTCTCTGCCATAAACTAAGTCTTGTTAAGACACACACATACACACACACAAAATTGCCTTAGACCAAATCATTGCACAGGGTTGCCATCATTTAATAATGTGGTTTAATTTTACGACTCAGCAAATTCACAAAGAGACACTAAGAGTTTGCTAGCAACTCTTGTAAAGACATTTATCTCCCCCCACCCATCCACTCCAAATGAAATAATACTGTACGAGCTGAAATTTTCGCGTACAGATATTTTCGCGAATTGCTACTTGGAGGACATTTTCGCGTGTTGTTAATTTTGCGGTTGCGAGCGTCTAACTGAACTTAGTTATTCACGCGTTGTTATATTCACGTGTTGTTATTTTCGCGGTTCAAAGGCGATTCGTGAATAAAACCACCGCGAAAATTTCAGCTCGTACAGTACCTCAGTGCATGAGGAATGGGCACCAACAACCCAGCACTCTGAGCATACATACACAATATACCTTGTTGACATGCAAAAATTTAGACTGATGTACCAAAGATGATTTTAGCACAGACCATAACACTGAGCAAGTTGTGACTTGGGAGAGAGTTCTCTTTCACTCTGAAAGGAAAATATGTCAGTGGAGGACTGATGTCCATCTGTGCTGGCCCGGTCAAACTCACCGAAGCAGTTGCCCCTAAAGGGGACAAACATCTTGCACGCCGTGGCAACAGGAAGCTCGGCACAGATGATTGTCTTATTGATCACGTCTTCTATCCTCGACAGTAGAACTGCAGGGTAGGGTGACAGAAAAACAAGTTTGAAAGTTAGCTATATCCCTTGCCCTAACAAGTAAATTATATTTCTTCAAGACAAGTTTGCCCACATTTGGCTTCACACAAGTCCAATATGGCGGAAAAAAAAAAAAATCATGCATAAACATTTGACTACAAGAAACATAAGCTTTGTACATACAATGTACCTAATCATTTTGAATGAGATCAATCACTGTAAAAATGATAGATTTTTGCATTGCAGTAATGTTTTGAAAAGGTGACTTCCCAGCATATTCCATCACCCCATAATTTAATGACGGAATGTGTCGATGGTATTTTGATGTGTTTCGGGCGCAATATGGCTGATTACTGCTTGGACAAACTAATGAACGAGGGCACTTACCGAGAGTAACATACAGACTGTATCAATCGTTTATTATGTTTAAAGGAGAAACATATGACTGCAAGAAATGTAATCATCATATCACTTACGTCTGACATCTTTGCCCTGCTTCTTGAGGTACCTAAACATCGCTCCCAGACTCCACTTGTTGCCATAGTCCTCGATATCGCCATCATCACACCTGCAGTCAGAGGAAAGATGTCCACATTATTCCCAAGTTAGATTCCATAGCTCATTTCATACATGTCTTGATAGAGTGCTGCTGAGCTACATGTATGCCAGGAGATCACATACTGTGGGAGTACTGTGGTACAGTGGATAAGATTCTTGACTTTCAAGTGGAGGCCCTGAGTTCAAATCCCACCGAGTGCATATGTCCATTAAAAAGACATTTACAATTTATTTTATTAATTCTTTTTTTTATTATTATTTTTTTAATAATAATAATCACAATGCCCTTCTTGCTCCAGGCATATAAATGGGTACCTGGCAATGCTAGGGTAATAATTTTGGCATCTGATTCTGAACTGAGAGTTGTGACCTAATGACCCCAAACATGATCAGTATACCATGGAAAGGTCATCCTCACATTTACTTAGTTTCTGGAAATCAAAGTAACAAATATTAATAATGGCCAACTGACAGATGTAATATTTACCCAGAGATAGGATATCTTGGGCATCACCACTTTGCTAAGACATAAAACATCAACGGGATTACATGTGTAACACAGATATGGGGATAACAGACTCACATAATAATGCTTCTCAACACTGTAAATTACATATCAGAATTCTGGTTATTGCAAAGACAAATTTTCTTCACCAAATTCACTAGTGACTTGACGGAACCAGTTTGCAAGATTTGAACACATAAAGTGCATTATCAAGTCTATTCATAACATGAGTTTATTTTTAAAAAAGTTGATATGCTTAAAAAAGATGACAGAGCTTGTTTGAACAGTGATGCTATTTAATATTTGCTCTACATAAATTTACCCCCCCCCCCCGAATATACTTTGACCTTTATAAATCTGAAGGGACAGAAGAATAGGAATGGTGTATCAGGTGTAACAGAATTAACACTCACTTGACATAGTCTGTGCTCTTCTTGTTCACGCTGTAGTTTGTCAGATGCATACAGGTGTTCTTGATCGTCTTGTTGTTTTGTTGGTATTGCACGGTAGCGAATCTGATAGTGTAGAGAAAAAGAGATAGTGTAAAACAACAACACTGTGAAGGAATGGAAACATTCTGCTGTTACCTGCCTACCCTTCTCCTGAACCTTTCTTTTTTCCTGCAGAAACAGCTAACAACAAAGCAAGTATCATACGTATTGTGAGTAGTAACAATATACTTTTGAAAAACCTACAGAACAGAATGCAAAATGAAGGAGATCGTGGCAAACTTGGGTGAAAAAGAATGTATGTCAAAGTAAAATAGTTTCTGCCCTAAAGTACCCTAGTCGACATGGATACACCACTGGGACTTTTGTGTAGTCCCTTCTTTCTTTCCTATTACTGGCTGCAGACTTTTTACTAGTTTGAGGGTTGTTATTAGATTATACTGTTTTGTTTGTTTTTACTCTATGCAGCAGTGTGCTAAGAGCAGCATGGGTGGAGCTGCCATATGAAAGCAGTGCAGAAATGTGACATACCTGGTGAGACCTTCCTCGTAGAGATAGATGCGAAGCGGGTCGTACGATGTCACGGCAACGTATAACCTCAGGTCAAACTTGAAGCCTGCATCAAGCAAGAGCAAATAAAAAGTGACCAGATTAGACAGCTGAAGAATACACTACTATTGATCGAAAGAGCTGGGGAAAAACCCCCACTGTTGTGATGTAGGCAGAAAGAGTTGATTTGAGACAGTTTCTTAAACTGTTTGATGAGAATTTGTGAAAAGAATACAGTGGTGCTATGTGTGAATGCACAGACTCCAGTGCAATGCTCCCCAACAAAGGTTCTCTGATTTTTGTTTTGAACACCTGCAGTTTCGTTGGGTCTACACCTTGTTTTGAAATGAGAAATTCATACCTCTTAAAGTATCTTAAGTTCTATCTCTATTCATTTCATCATAGCTCCTTTATATGCATTAGCCTGTAGAAATTACATGCCGAGGTGCCTCTCCAATGGGTATAAGACATGCTTGCAAAATGAATGTGGAAAATCAGCAAACAGCTGTCATGAGCAAATGTAAAATTAAATTAGATTCACAACTCAAATTGATTTTTTTTTAATTGTCTTTCAAAAAGTCAATCCTTTTTAAGGACTATTACAGTTTCTGAGCATTCAACAAGCTTTTTCTCATCAAAATTAGTTTCTGACAACAAACATAACTTGATCCTGAAATGAAGCATTGGTATTTTTTCATAAAGTAATTTTTCTCGATTTCTTTTCAAAAGGTAGGCCTACAGATATAGTTCCACCTCTAGAGAAAAAGAGGTTATCATCAGTTTCAATCACAATTTGCGACAAACGTCTTAAAAAGCTCAGACATGTATATCAAAATAGCACCATCATCGCATAATCATTTTAGACTACACTGTGAGTACTTAAAGACATACACCATACAATTGTACATTGAAACAGAACCTTCATCGTATGATCATTTACAGATTCACAAAACTGTACAAAATATCATGCAGCCATTGCTCTTTGAGAACTGTCAGCTTTACGGATGGACTGCACAAGAAAAGAGCACATTTCTTTTCTTTACTTTTTGTTATCTTGTTGAGTTGAATATCTGACAAGGTACTCACCGTCGATGAGCAGAGGGTTGTTCAGGTAGCGGCACACTACATAGGCAGCATCAAGTGGAACATTTTGAGGCTGTGTGAGCAAAATGATGATTTAGAATGTGATTTTGTACTTTCACTGTAGCAATGTCGATGACATGAAATGGCTAAAGCAATTTCTACAATATATCCTTTCAGCCATGAGTAGATTTTTAATTGAAATGCATCGCCAAATTCAGCTCAACCAGATGATTACCTCAGTCTAGTTCATGTTCATGAACAATTATCATATTTCATTATTCATTACTGATTAAGAAAAAAAAAGTAATACAGACAAAATTGACATGATTAGTATATATTTCAAAATATTTGTGTCCATGGAGTGAAAAACTCAGCTGAATAACAGTACAGTTGGTGGCATGATACGTCATTCCAACACATGAAATTTGTAAGTCTGGGAAAGTTAGGGGCAAAAATATAAATATGTACTCAGTGACATAAAGTAACAACTGTACACCTTTTACAGCAGTACTTTATAATACTAGACATTCACTTTTTACAATATGTAAATCACTCATCATCATTATTATTCAAAAAATAGGGATTAAAGAAAGGCTTGACTTACACTGTTGATGAGAAATATGCCCCTCCCCCTGGAGGAGGCTACAGGCTTGACAATCCAAGTACCTCGCTCCTTGTTATGGGCAGCTATCAAGACAGATAAGATCACAAAGATGGGCAATTATAGCTTATGTATATATCAAATCTGCATGATAGTCTTCCCCTGAGAAGAAATCAACAACAGCAACAACAACAACAAAACAACAACTGCAACAGCAGCAGCAACAACAATAGCAACGACAGCAGCAGCAACAACAAAAACAACAAAACAACAACAACAACGACATCATTTTAGCCTTATTTGCAAAGGCACTCTACTGGCTAGATAGATATCAAATGAAGTACTGGTTAATGCATTTCAAATCATACACTGTTTTTCCTAATCACACACATAAAACAGAAGTAACAAGGAAAAGTAGAAATTATGCGGTGCGTAATATATGTCCCCGCCGGAAGTAGCATTTTGTAACAAAATGTGCAATATAGGTAAAAAATCAAGGTCAAAGGTCAAAGAAGTCAAAGGTCAAAATTCTGTGTAGAAGTTTTGAAGCCCTCAACTAGTGCCATCATATAAAGCAAACGGAATCAAAATCGGGTTAGAAATGGCGAAGGAGTAGCATTTTGTAGCAAAATGTACAATATAGGTCAAAAATCAAGGTCAAAGGTCAAAGAAGTCAAAGGTCAAAATTCTGTGTAGAAGTTTTGAAGCCCTCAACTAGTGCCATCATATAAAGCAAACAGAATCGAAATCGGGTTAGAAATGGCGAAGGAGTAGCATTTTGTAGCAAAATGTACAATATAGGTCAAAAATCAAGGTCAAAGGTAAAAGAAGTCAAAGGTCAAAATTCTGTGTAGAAGTTTTGAAGCCCTCACCTAGTGCCATCACATAAAGCAAACGGAATCGAAATCGGGTTAGAAATGGCGAAGGAGTAGCATTTTGTAGCAAAATGTACAATATAGGTCAAAGGTCAAGGTCAAAGGTCACAACTGAAATTCTGTGTAGAAGTTTTAAAGCTCCCATGTAGTGCTATCATATAAAGCAAACAGAATCAAAATTGGCTCATAAATGACAGAGAAGTAGCAAATTGAACATTTTGATCACACACGGACGCACACACGTACGGAGCCCGTTTCATAGTCCCCTGCTCGAACTCGTTCGGCGGGGACAAAAACAAACTCAAAATAAGCCACTCTGTTTACCATTAAAATCTCTGTCAGCAACTTTCAGGATGTACATATAGCTACAAGTCTGTCAACATTCTTCTTCAACTCATTAATGAAATTCACATACTTCCATATAGCACATTTGTTTCGATGATTACGAAAATAAAACTGTACTGTTGCATTAAGGATGTCTTACACTCAAATTTCATTTATAGTGCAAGATGTCAATTGCTATTCCTTAAAAAAGTGTGTTGTGATTAAAAAGAGAAGAGCAAAAAGAAAGAGTATACACTACTACAGGTACCGTAGTTATGGGTAAACTCGGCCTAGCGTGAAAATTCTGCCACGTGTAATGAGGGTGCTAGTGGCCGAGTTTACCCGCTAGGCTGAGTTTACCCATTAATACGGAACCCATATAACACAAGAATATTTGTTTGAAGGGTGGAGCATTTATTGTAAAAATCGATTTCTAAACAACAATACTAGCGTGAAACATCTTGATGGGTAACTTACCGACCAAGTCATCATACTCAGATGGTGTGCAGTACGTCTGTGGCAAGAAATCAAAATGGCGAGCACCCTGGGGGGAAAAAAAAAAAAAAAAAAAACACAATGTGATTTTGATCCCACTAAACCGATTGCTAATTCTGATGCGGATTTCATAACCTGTCTTCTACTTGCTTATTTGTCTGTTTGTCTGTCTCTATATATGCATGTATGTCCCTTTCTGTTTTGCTTTAAAGTAAATATGAAATACAATTGCACAAAGAGCAAAGCAACCCCTTTTGAGAGACAAATATTGAGCATTTTCTTTAAAAGGGAACATAAAATAGTAGAAGAGCCTATCCTGATTTAAATCACCCTAAAGCAACTTGTGTTAATAATGCCACAACAATGGCTTGCTGCTTGTGAAAGTGATGACATTTGGCAGATTATAAAAAGATCTAAATAAAAAAAAAAAAAAAAAAAAAGATCTAGAAATTATCATATGGAAAGTGTCTTACATAAAAAGGTATAATGAATCACATACTAGTACAATACTGTAGTGTATAGGAATAATTATCAATACTTGAATTGAAATCAATGTTATGAATGAATTGAATGAAGACTCAATGACGGTATACACAATTTAATACATTTTTTCCCCCCTGATTGAGCTGACAAATGTAGTCTAGTGATCCATCAGATAGTACAGTTAACTACACAAATGGACCTTAGACATATTTTCTCTGATTAGAACTACAGACAGATACGATATTTGCTAAGTGGTTGAAGACCGTCAACACATAATGTCTTACCCTGGCATGCTGCATTCGTTGGAAGTTCTTATACAATCTGTCTTTTCTTGTGATTTCATATGACCTGGTGGGAGGGAAAGAAAGGGACATGTAGTACAATGACTCCCTTCACTTAAGCATTTTGCTGCAACAATCTGACAGCTTTCATGAACAAAAGTAATACCATTAGTGTGCACTAAATGAAACTGAAATGGAATATTACAGTTCATTCATGAGGCCTCAATAGGCCTGTTGTTATATCTTAAAATCTTTCATTTAGCATTAGTTTTTAAGTTAGTTACTTTTTATTCATGATTTCTAATCAATAATATAACATTATTCATTGAATTCTTTCACAGTTTATCTATTCATTTATTTGGTCATATTACTGATATCTTCTTATTCTTGTTCTGAGCAATCAACTGTTGGGTTTCATCGCGCGGTTGATCTAGCATACAACAAACCGGCTGTTAATCTCATGTGAAATTACACTCAGTCTCCTTTGAAACACTAAAGACGGCCGTGTTAGACATAGGCCATCACAGCCAGTAAGTGTTGTTGATGATACGACAGTGCAGTGTACAAAAATTGCTTTGTGTGGCGGAGCCGTTACCTCGGAAAATGGTTGATCTTCTGAAAGTCGGTGAAACTCCTCAACGTGTAGGGCTTGACGTGCGACCCAATCCACATCAGGTTGAAATCGGAGCTGTTTGGATGCACCTGTGACGACCGATGGTAGAAGAACAAGAACATAAGGAAGATCAAAGAGATAAAACATAATGCAGTCAAACCTGCCAGTGACCACCTGTCAATAGCAGCCACCTGCCAGAAAGACCACTAAACTCAATCCCTCCCTCAATAGAAAAGCCATGATAACTACCCTGTCTATAGTGGCCACCTGTCTTCAATGGCCACTTTTTTTTTTGTCTCCCTCGGGTGGCCGCTATACACAGGTTAGACTGTACAATCATAAGCACTATTATCATCTTCAACATTACTATTGTCACAATGCATGTGGCAACTGAATGGAAAGGATTAATAAAACATCTCAATAACCAATGGCATCAATGATTCTCTTGCATAATTCATGGATTACCAGTCTTGATCAACCAATCAAGAGCATGCCAATCCATGTTAAATCACCAGACAGTGAGTTTGTGCTGAGAGATCCCTTTGCAACATCCCCCTTTCCATACTGAGCTAGTTGAAGACTTCTGTGGAGATTGTCTACACTGCATTTTTCTCATGCATCAAACTCACTGTAAAACACGATATATTCACGGCATGAAAATTTCGCAAATTGGAGCTGCTGACCTTTCTCACAGCATGAATTTTTTGTGAATTTCAACAGGCATCCAATGCATACTGTGTAGGCGAGGACTTTCGCCTGCATTTTAATTTCGCGAATGTGGGCGCTCGCGAAATTCGCGAAATTAAAATGCATGTGAACATTCATCGTTTTACAGTACCTCATCCTGTTATAAAACCAATACTGAAGAATGCTATCTTCTTCAATAAAGGATGAGATAAAATATACAAGGGGGAAGAATGCTGACCTACAATCTTTCCTTGCACTGGCATGCAACTTCTGTTGGAGTGTGTAGGTAGCTATGTGTGGCACTACAGTGATAAATTCAACTGCAGAGAACATTCATGGAAGCATGTTATGTTTTTCTAACAGCTATGTCAGAGAGAAATATTTGCACTGCTTTTTTTTTCTGTTTCTCACATGATAAATTCAAATGCACCAACACATGGAGCTTCTCTGCTTTTTTTTTTTTTCATTTTAAACAACAGGAGCAAACAAGGAAAAAAAAAAGATCATCGTACACTGTACAGCTGCTGATGCTCTGCCTACAAACTACTGTATGTTCAAAAGAAAAAGTGAATTGACATGGTGCATCTTGTGTACTGTATTTCAATTTAGTTCCCTGCAGTTTACAGCCTTTTTTTACTACCCTAATAAAACTTTTACAGGCTGCCACTACCAAACAATCTCTAGGCAGCTACACAGCACAGTCAAGGTATACACGATCAGCACGGGCCTAAAGTGCTCGGTAGTTGCCATGGCAACTGACAGACTTACCTCGTGGAAGCCATGTTTGTGAAGTAGCTGCCTAATGACCCGACAATCTGTTCGCACTATCTTGTAGGCAAGGTGATTCTTTTCTGGAGGGGCACAGACAGAAAACAAACAAAGAAAAACATTGAGGATGTAAATAATACATTAATCATCAACCATGCTGTTACTTCAATAATAACAAGTTGTATCAGTCTTTATCTTTATATCAGTCATTTGGTAAAAGCAGTGAAAATATAAGCAATATACACTGTATGTATCAACATCCCTATTCACCATTGCTTCTGAATACTGTACAAACCACTTCTTCATTTGAAATGATTTACTGCAACTTGTAATCTCATTAAGAGCATGTCAGGCCTAGAAGTAACATTATCAGGAAATGGTCATAAAACAAAATTTTAGCCACAGAAAAATAGGGAATGAGTGGTAGAGATTTAAAGTGACAGATTACATTTCATACAAGGTGCAAAATACTGCTACCAACATGGTTAAGTTGCCTTTACTCTCTTGGTGCAGATGCTTACTGAGAAAACTTTTTTTTTTAAATTCTTGAAGTGAACTGACATCAATGTACTGTATTTGATGGCTTGGAAAGTAATTTGCAGACATACAACTTCTCAGGGTTCTAATTCATTCTTAAAGGACAAGTTCACCTTCATTAACATAAGGATTGAGAGAATGTAGCAATATTAGTAGAACACATCATCGAAAGTTTGAGGAAAATCGGACAATCCGTTCAAAAGTTATGAATTTTTGAAGTTTTTGTGCAGTCACCGCTGGATGAGAAGACTACTGCAGTGTATGATGTCACATGCGTACAACAATATAAGGAAAATATAAAGAGAATTTCACAAAATTTCATCTTTTGAAAAAAGTACACATTCCCTTGACTCGTTACTGACATTGATGTTATGGGTAATATTATTCCCATTGCCTTTAGAAAGAGGCAAGTCAGGTGCTCTTTTATTATGCGAAAAAAAGTGAAAATATGTTGAATTTTCTTTACATTTTCTTTATACTGTTGTACTCATATGACATCACGAGACTTAGTAGTCTCCTCATCCAGCGGTTCCAACACAAAAGTTTTAAAAATTCATAACTTTTGCATCGATTGTCCAATTTTCCTCAAACTTTCACTGATGTGTTCTACTAATATTGCTGCATTCTCTTAATCCTTATGTTAATGAAGGTGAACTTGTCCTTTAATGGTGCAATGTGACACTGCTTTTAAGAGGTAACTTGATGAAAATAAAAATTTTTCATGCCACTTTCCCATGCTAGTTGGGGTAGAAAAGGCAAATAAAATCCTTAATGTTTTCACCACCTGGTGACACATTTACATAGCATCTAACAGTGTATAGTATTAGTAAGCCTAAAACTCATTTGGATAACAAGCTTAGCAGCTTATTCACCTATGTATACACCCCCCCCCCCCCCACACACACACACACCACATACCCATTAAGCAAGAATGGTTCATTAAAGAATATGCCCTAAAATCAGTATGGATTAATCAAACAAAGGAATGCCTTTAAGTTCTCCCAAACAAAGGACCCCTCGGTTCAAATGGGAGAGCGAGGTAACAGGTAAATACCAGAAACAGGCAGGTAGCCACCCCAATGTCAATAAACGCTCTGGTGATCAAAGGAACTTCATTGATCCTGTTTGAAGCCTTTTGTCAAAAATCCCTCCTCTTGGGTTAGCAGAGACAGTTTCGATAGCTGCCTCTTGTGGGTGCCACAAGTGGGTGCTACACTTGGGTTTGACATTTAGTAGGTCTGTCAGCTATCACATCTTGGGTTGGAAACAGATGTGTTAAAGGGTTGCCTCTAAATTTGTTGCACCACTTGATTTTACTTGAGGACTCAAAAAAGTGAAATTGGTAAACTAAGTCAATCTTGAGTTTTTCATATTTTCTGTTTGAAAGAGCTTTTCTTCTTCTACATTATTTGTAAGTTTGGGATCACAAAAAGAATGGGAAAGTATGTTACTTGAATAGGCCCTGTACTTCAGAGCCTCTTTTCTCAGTTCACACTTTTCCAGAGTGTGTGCTTTCTTTTCAATATTTAGAAAGGTTAGGAGAATCCATTTCCAGAGTGTGTGCTTTCTTTTCAATATTTAGATAGGTTAGGAGAATCCACTTGAATTGAATTATACATCATTTAAAAGCAAAGAGCCTCCTCATACAGAATCTGCCCTTAACTAAATACATGTTGACTTTTTGTTGGTTTTGTGATGCAGGGTCACATTTGTTTGGATTCACAATTATACAAAGATTACATCACATTTATGTGCAATAAATGGGGATATTTTTCATTCACAGTGTAAGTCTGGCTTTTCTTTGATCTCATAATTCCTAAAAGGATGATGACGATCGCAGCTGTTGACACTAAAACAGAGTACTTCTTGTAAGTGTTGAACAATTATTACAATCACGTCATCAAATACATGTCATACTTGTGCCTACTCATAGTGACTTCAAAATTTCATGCTGATGGGTTATAACTGCAATTTATCTTATCACATATTGTAGCCCTACATGGGATTATAGTTGTGTAAATTGATACATGACACACATGATTCATGCACACTTCGTGCATTACAACTAATCTGACATTGAAGGGAAAAAAAAAAATCAAAATCAAAATCATCACTACTATTTTCCTCAACTTCAACAAATGTACTACTAAAAGATGTGATAAAACAAGCAAGACTTTCAAATTTTCACTCAAGCCACAATTGAGAGCATAAAGAGCATACAAGGAGTTCTATCCTTGCTCTGATTTGAAGGTAACCTTGAGGTGTAAGTATCTCTTTACACATGCTGACAGTAGTTAGCTTTTCAAGTGGGTGCTCAGGAACATTCAGTTTTGATTCATGAATATACTCAACACACTTCAAATGGCTTTATTACAGAAACATTACACCGACATACATTGTATGGCAGCAACTTATTAATCATCACGGCAACCCCCCCCCCAAAAAAAAAAACAACAACAACAAAACAAACAAACAATAAAAAACACACAAACATTGTAACTTTGTTCCTGGTAACAATGCCAAAAAAAAAAAATACATCACTAAATTATCTAGGCCTCTACACAATGCCTTTGATCCTCGCGCACCAAGACAAACCCCCCCCCCCCATCCCCAACTTGGTCAATAGACAAAGAAACAGTGATCAATGGTATTTCGCCTCGTCCATGAGCCGACTCAATCATGTCAAATCAATTATTTATTGATTACAGTGAGGATATGGAGGGCTGTGTGCAGCGGGGTAGGCAATAATACTGGGTAAATCATTGTTAAAGCAGTGGTGACTACAGAGGGTGCACATACTACAAATGGTATGTGGCAATGAATGAGAGCAGATGCACACACACCATAAGTGAATGTGTAAGGATTTATATTGTAGTGAGATAAGCCCAGCCCTCTTTACAAAATGTCTCACAGCTGTTGTTATTAATCATATTATGTCTTAATAGTCAAGCACTTTCGATCTAGTACGATTTTCACAATCTGTTTGATATCTTTCCTCCACTTTTTCTTCTCTTTCTCTTCCTGCCCTAATTGTTTTCTATATTGATCCTGTGACATTTCATATTTTGTCAAGTCATAATTAGAATGAATGAATAGTTTAATCTCTCTCCACTCAAAATCAAGTATGATGGTGTTCCCTATGTTTCTTAACTATGTGAATGAACCTCAAACTTTTGTTATGGTCTGGTGTTGATTACACCTGATTTCAAAGAAACATGAATTGAATTAATACAGCTTAGAGATACACACACAGTCCATGAAACATCCTTGTGAACAAAAATTTTCTTAATCTACTTTGTGGTTTTAGCAATAAGCAAGTATACACCAATGGATATCTACAAACAACTGATTCAATATGCATAAATGTTTGCCTATCAATCTATGGGTAGAAAAGTGCTGAAAAAAAAAAAGAGAGAAAAGACTATGCATCATTATATTCCAAGTTGAGGTAAAGCTCTTGTTAGCAATAGCCCACTACACAACCCCCCAGGGAAACACACTGAAAATGGATAAGGTGGTTTCTAAAAGATGTCTTTGTGTGAATTCTTTTCAATGCAGACAATACAAATTGCTGGAGGCTGTGCACCTCATATCAAATGATACTCACATGATGGAGACAATATTCCTTTTGTTAATATCACAGTGAAAATCTTCTGCCAGTTGCATTTATCAAGATTTGCCATGGACAAAAGATGGATTTGACACAAGCTATGCCACATCATCCGACAATACACGTGGAAATGCAGAAAATGGTTCTAGGGTAATTACCTCCTGCACAATTACTATATCCCAGACCATTCCCCTGACCCTAATCCTAACCCTAATCCTAATCTTGAACCTAATCCTCACCCTAACCCAAACTCTAACCCTAAACCTAACCCTAATCTATACTCTAACCGTATTACTAATCAGCATTTAGCTGGGGGGTACTTGTCCTCGGGAGGTAATTGCCCTGATATGGCAGAAACCATCACTCCAAATTTAACCCTAATCCCACCAGGTTTTTTGAGGGACTCGAAACCACTGGGGGGCCCTTTTGGACCCCCCCTTCAGATCTCGGTCGTGGATCATGCGATCCTCACGAAAATTTGCACTACAG
Source organism: Diadema setosum (assembly GCF_964275005.1). NCBI lineage: Eukaryota > Metazoa > Echinodermata > Echinoidea > Diadematoida > Diadematidae > Diadema > Diadema setosum. Next base: position 40,943,788 of record NC_092685.1, on the reverse strand, counting down.
TAGAGGCCAATGTAATCTACAAGACTGTATAGTTAGATTTTTCAAACTTTCATTTATGTATTCTATATTAATTAATTTATGCTAATTTCTGCAAAAATAATTTGTTTGCCTATAAATAAAAAAATAAAGCTCCAAGACTTTTACTTTTTGGTGAACATATTCTTTTCAATATCCTCAACAATAATATTGAAGCACAAATTCGGCTTCATAATTATTTCTTATGTATTTTATTGTTTATTGAATTTCTTATGTATATCTATGTTTTTTCTTTTTGGTTTTGTTGTTTTTTGTCAAAATTTGTCGTAGAAACCTTTTAAAGCATAATCAGGCTAAAATAAATCATTATCAGCCATTGAAAGTAAAAATATTCATTTTCATATGAATTAATACGGTATGCCCGGGAGCAACAAATTTGGTCTCAAAAGTTGCGCGATACTTGAAAGAAAAAAGTTATAAAATGTCGTGGCGAGAGCATTCCCCCCGGTGGAAATAGGGTTAACAAAACCACTAACTTACAAAACACTACACCACTTACAAAACGAATGTTTAAACAGTTTAAACAGATTGATATTGTGCGCAGTACAGCTGTAAAGTGGATTTATAAATCTTCACACTCAGAACATACCTCCTGTGGCATACAGCCTCTTCACCTTCATGAAGTTGCACTCGGGCCTGAAAATGAGGACAGGTATGGCCTTCTTGGGTCCACACCACACGACGTTCTCATATTTCTCACTGTTACACACAAAAAGGAAGAGATAACAAAGGTACAGGTAAAGCCTGTGAAAATATGATACCCATAACCATATCACATTGGTATTTTGCAGAGAGAGAGAAGAAAGTTTTCATACAACTTTAGTACTACTGTATATGCCACATATTTAGCAAGTCTAATTTTTGTGCGAATAGAAACTTTCCAACAATTCTGTGAGTAGTTAAAGGAGAAATGTTCACATGCACATCATATTCATGTCAGGATCAGAGTTTGTATTTTTGTGTATTGTTAAATTCACAAATAGCACCCAACCTGTGAAATATATGGCATACAGCAGACACTAATAACTTATCAAAAACATCACTATATAAAAATTGAATTGCCACTCCAACAACACACACATTCATTGAACAGAATAACTGTCTAAGCTATTGGGTATCTTAATCACCCATTTTAGACTACCTGTAGTCCATAGTTTACTTGGTTGATGGCCAAAGATAATTACAGTGTATTCAATATTTCTGTTATTTTAGTTTCTTACCAGATTCAGTAAGAGCATAATACCACATGAATGGCAAACATGGACTTTGTAAAAAAAAACAATCTCTGTTGGAGCAAATAATGGCATATTTAGGCATCATTTAATCACAATGGATTGCCTACTTGAATCAGAATTACTTTGAATTGAATATGTCAAATCATAATGCAAGGGTTCAGAGCAGCAACAAAATCGTATCTTCCATTCTTTGTTAATATCACATATATTATAACGAAAAATTAACGAGATAAAAAAAAATAAAGAAGTATCATACATATAATAAAAAAGTGTATTTTTTGACTGATGATCATAAGTTGGACATCTACTGGCAAAACATTTCTTCGCCTTTTTTATCAGTCATTAGCCAATACTAAATTTCTGAAAATTTTTTGGATTATTCATGTCCATCCTGTCCCCATACCTTGATCTTCGATCATCATCGTCGTCATCATCGCTCTCTTCGCTGTCATCATCCTGGTCGTTGCTTGCATTGTCATCATTCGAAGAGTGTCCACTGTCGTAGGAGTCACGGTCCTTGTCGTCAGAGTCGCTACTCCCACACGTGACATCGGAGTCGTAATCATCATCGTTGTCAGACGATACACTGGAGGCCATGTTGGGACTCAGTGCAGGCGCATAGCTGGAATCTCGATAATCCAAGCTATTAAATGGTAAGATAATGGAAGATAACATGTTAATGTACAGTGAAGTCTGCATTATGTTCATTACATTCTGTTAAAGGCGCAGCATTTCTGGTCAGCATAACTGGTCAGTTCTGTCATTTGCATTGTTTAAGCACTTAGCCACCTGTCCTGTTACACTCTGGTCAATAGGGACTGGGAAATTAAAATGTTACAAAGTGGTACATTTATAAGTACAATGTGGGACCCATACTTTATCAACATTGCAACGCCAACTAATGTTCGGTCTTTATATTGATTATTGGCTTTCATTATAGAGTACAATGTATGTTCATCTTTAGACACAAAAAGGTAGAGGTTTCAGCATAATTTGCCTAAGAATAACAAAGTTATGGAATGCTAAAGTTTCAACCATTCTCAGAAACAGCAACAACAGGAGGAATTATATTTTGCATCAAAAATGTATCCCTGAGTTAATGGTTGAAAGAGCTTCATGTGTATATTCAAATACTTCAATATGTTAGCATATCTGACACTGTTTTGGAAAATGATGCCACTTTTTTATGACGACTTTTTCTATTAAAATTGTGGTACACAAAACAAACAATTTATACTCTGCCTAAATAGTTTCTGGTCAAAACTATGGGCCACGGTGCCTCCAATAGTATAGTTATACTCACTTTGGGTGTGCCCCCAGTGAATAACGGTAATTAATAATACTATTTTGGAGTCACCTCTACCCATAGTTTTAACCAGAAACTCTTCAATAAGGCAAAGTATAGATATAATGCGAAAATTAGAGGAAGCACTGCAATGTCCACTTGAACTATTGACCTATGCACAAATAAGATCTATTCTTTGTATCCAATTATTTTGCAGTCTTCTATCAACCTAGGAAGGGGAAGGTTATAAGTTGTTAAAATATCAACTAAAAATATCTTTTTTTGATTTTATTTTGTACACATAATGGCAGAGAAAGGTGCTTATAATACCACTGCCTGCTTCCTGTATTTTGTAGATGTGATTGATTCTAGTATCCCTGTTTTGTGAAATAGAATATTGTTTTGCTCAAAATAGTAGGCCCAGGGGCTTTAGGACTGTTAAAGTTTTAAATTGTATGATTGACACAAACTAAATATTTGAATGGAATATTTTGGCTCATTCTGAATAAAACAAAAGGGGTGTCCTAAAATGTGACCTTCTTTAGTAAGGCGTGAGAAAAACCTCGTCAGGCGTGTTATGTGTGGGAAAAAACTATGAGGCATGACTGTCACGCCCGACATGTGAAGGCTGGTTGGCCTACATAGTACCCTATCTGGGTGGTTTTAATAGTGTTATGACAGTGTTACTAGGTTTCTAGTAGATATTTCCAAATCCTATTACCCTCTTCTGTTACTGGATATGAAAATCAGAACTTTGTAAATGTGATATCAATTCATGGATCCAAGTAAGCTCAAGTGGCTAGCAGAACTGAGAACTCCCTGTATATACTAGCTAAATAATGGTCTTGTGTCACCAACCAACGCAACAGTAGAACTTGAACCCTTTACACCTTTTAAACTGTTTACTTGGGATACCGACTTACTAGCATATAAAAAATTCTATCATTTCTATGCCACAGACACTACATGTACTAGATGTAGTAACATTTCATAGCTGCAGATAAGAACTTGACACCTGTGAAGTCCAACTACAAGTACAAATGCTCTGAGTAAATTTAGACCTATCAAGCCTAGAATCCTACAGCTATGTGAGATTTTATTCAGCATAAAAGGGAATCTACAGACAGTTCTTAATTCCTGCAATTATTAATGAAAAAAATATAAATTAACCAAGGGCATAGTGTACTCAGTGCAGATTAAAATAACTATTAAAAGCAAGCTACCCATGATTACATTTTCTACAGTGCAGCTAAACACCCCATTCCCATCTAGCGGGCGGGGTTGAATATCCTGCACCATTTGCTGAAACTGAGCTTAGATGTGTGGTACAGTTGAAGGTACAAATGTATCTTGATTCTTGGTGCATAACCCCGGCGCGGGGCGCTGTTAACTCGGTACAGTATGTTGGGGTCGCTGGTGCGGTTACTTGGGGCAGAGCATTCCTGTCCATGGTTGTGTCTGGGAAGAATCATGTCTTTTACAATCGGTAGCCAACAGTTCGTGCATATGGAATAAAAGAGTTTGTGAGAATGTCTGCGGATTGATGGTGATGAAGAAAGCGCTGAAAGGCATCACATATGATATCTACGACAGGGGGTATGTCGTGTCAATAATGAGGGAGAAGATGATGCGGGTCAGCATAGTAGGGTGGCACATCCAATTACCGGACGCTTTCTTTCGTGGCTTTGAATTCCGTACTCAGAGGATGAAATTTGGGCTAAAAATAACATCACTTATTCACAGACTCCTGGAAATTACAAATTCAGCCAACTGATGTCAATTGTTCACTCCAGTTTTTAGAAAATATGCTTCAAACATAACCCTCTACAAAAGTTGTCTTTTTGCGCGGTGCAAAATCGCATTGTATTACCGGACACGATTTTCGCAATGAAATAATCGACATCTTTCGCACCTAATCCTTGCACAAGAATCACAATTTATCCCACAAATCATCATACACATTATCACTGAGCGGATGACAAAGAAAAAATTGGCAAATGAGGCTAAAATTTTGTATTTTACGGTAAAATGTCTGTCTTGAACATTTCGGACAGTTCACGGAATAAAACCTTGTGAAAAAATCGACAACTGGTTAGACTCTCACTTCTAGTTTACATGCTTTGTCTATGGGAGCTGCACGCGCGGGTGATGAGTTGCGGGCCCCTTAGCGCACAACTATTCCGCATCGTTCACGTTTGAGGACGATAGCTACAAATTTCCGATATCGATCAGTGAACTTTTGGTTCTATTGGAATCTTCAGCATTTTTCCTGTATGTGAGTGGGATTTCATAGAATTTCAGTCGTGAAATGTGATTCAAACATGCATAAATATTAGCTATCTCCAGGTGCGGGTCACTCAACTATAAATTTGAGGTAAAATGTGAATTTTTTCGTGTTTTTACATTTTTATGTGGCGTTTTTTGCGATTTCGGTCCACACAAAGTTCTGTGAGGCTAATCTACGAAGTCTCGCGCGTACAGAATGTCATTAGTACGCAAAAATGTGCGTGTCCGGTAATACCATGCGTCCGGTAATACCATGCTTGCCCCTAGGGCCCTACTTTTGAGCCCGGCGCTCTCCTCTTGAAGTGTAGGCCAATGTAATTTAACAGGTGAATGTACTTTCCCCAACAACTGAACTGTCACTTTTATAGCTGAATTGCATTTTGACCAAAGATAGGTCTGTATCTGGTCGTCAGGGATACGTTCTGCGGAGCCTGTGTCTGGCTTCACCGATCCCTCCTAACTTGTTAGGGCCAGGGGAGGAGGAGAGCGCCGATCAGGTATTCAAAGATTCCTCTGGACAGATGAATTTTCTGTCTAAGTTCTACAAATTTGCATTGTTGTTGATTGAGCATCAAAGGGTCTATCTCTAGAATCTAGTATCAATGAGTATGACGTATGTAGACTTCTATATTATAGTATTTTGTACTTGCAGTGCAAGTGTCAACTACAATTTAATATCAGAGTGATTTAATCATGTGCAGCATAGTAGTTACATCGGCCATCGCATCATCGGCCACCTGCGCCTGCTATTACAACCCATTCCCAATCCAAGCGATCTAGGGTAGAGAGTCGCGTAGCTAGGGCAGAGCAGAGTTAGCGCAGCACTGCACATCCAACCACGGGGAGGCGCGGCGGCGGGGTCGTTGGTTGTGTGCCGAAGCTGCAATCTCGCCTAGCTACTGCGCTTGGATGCAGCGATACGGGTGAACTTTGAAGAGCCACCTTCCCTTCCTTCGATCACTATAAATCGTGTACATGCTCATGTAAAGAGGCCGTGACAGAATCTAATGTTAGTAAAACAGAGAGGCTACCTTATCCATATCACATACATACCTTCTGATGTGGCTAAAACTCCTGGAATATCAAATTATCAGCGAGGCCCAGGAACGCATTCCGTTGTAAATCGTAATTTGTTGTCACGGCAATTGATGTGAGCATGCGCAGAATTCACTGCGTTTATAGCCGGCCCCCCCCCCCCCTCCCCATGTACTGTGTGTTATGTGGTACCCATATGCCACTACACCCGTACCATGCGATGATCACTGAGCTCATCAGCTCGCTCGGAGCTCGCACGGCCATACAGCCACGGGTCAACTAACGCTGCATAGCTAGCATGCTCGATCGACAGGCTGCTGTCGAATGGTCGACTATCGACTGTACGTGTCTTTCTCGATCTCCTGTTCGTGTCTTGCAACGTCACTGTTTGTATTCGTGATCGTACGAACTGAACGGAATGAAAAACAGGGACTGAAAATGTCTCTAGCAAGGCTCAAGTTTGACATTATACCAGCATCGTGTTCGCATGTTTCAAGTGTGATCTTTCTTCACGGATCTGGTGAGGATTTGCAGTGTATAAAAACTAACGTGACACTGACAGTGATGAGAACGTCTTTAGCTTTGGCATACAATATTTGTACCAACGCTGTTTTGTTATTATAAAAACTGTACAAGGGCCTAATGTTAGTTTACTGTTACTGTTTAGTCTAGTGTTAGAATTCTCAAGACCGAGTCTGGGTGTACACAGCTGCATGCAGTTCAGTCACTTCGCCATCCATCACGACCAACAAACGAGTGAATGTCTCTTAGATTTAGATTGCTATCTATTGCATAAACAGATAACATTTGTACTTTACGAAACTACGCACTGCCCACTGTTCTTCAATGTTCTTGGAAGAATCATACTTTTTCGCTCTTCAAAACTACAAAGTAGACTCTAGCCTCTCTGGGTGCGTTCGAGCGCTCTCCTAACACCTAAAGCGAACTGTACCGTACCGAACCCGCGCCAGAGGAGCGCTCGAACGCTCCTAAAGTGTACCGTACCATATAGGCCTACTGTACCGAGCCAAAACTAAAAGTGGACCACTTCCCGATGTGCTCCAAAAGCGTACCAAAAGCGTACCAAAAGTTCGCTGTCAAAGCATGTGCGTATCATACGTCACAATGCAAATACATCATTCTCTTTGTTCGGGACAGGTGTAAGTATAGTTCAAGCGCCAGGTGCATGACATTCTTGCTACAAAAATGTGTAAAACAACTTGTGAGGTACGCTTTCTCTACAGAGGCTAGACGCTCGAACGCTTCAAATCTGACAGTCACACAGTTCGGTATGCTTTGGTTCGCTTTAGAGCGCTCGAACGCACCCTCTGAGTCTAATAAGTTGAATGTCCAGACTGGACTAGAATCGAGACACTATGTTTGGGGTTGTGTTTGTGTTGCTGTTGTATGTGGTGTGTGCGTGAGTGCCTGCATGTGTGTGTGGGCGTGTGCATGTGTGTGAGGTTGTGTGTTTGAATAGAATAAGGTGGTGAAAAATGCGGTTTTATATAAAAACAGTAGTGAAAGAATTCTAGAGAGAAATGATGGGGAAAGTGGGAAATGAATGAAGCATTAGTAAAAATGCAAACCTTGGAAATATTTTTATTATTAAATAAAACAATTATAAAATAGACAAAAGCAAATAAAGCAAAAAAGAAAGATTGAAAACAAAAAAGCAATGATAATTGAATAATAAGATGAGAGATGAATCAAAACTGAATGAAAGGAAAGATGAATAGGAAAGAAAGAAAGAAATATAAAGGAAAATAAAAAAAATACAACATAAAAAACAGATTAAGATACTGGAGTGGGAAGAATATAAAAGGTTGATGGAGGGAAATGACCAGAAGAAATAAATAAAAAAAAAAAAAGATATAGGCAAAGAATTGAGATTGAATAGGAAATTGAGAAAAGTCGGACAAATAAGAGGAAGCCCACAAAGAATGGAAGGAAAGGGAAAAATTGAATATGTGAAAAATTAAAGAAAATGATAAAGAAAGAAGAGAAAGAGAAAGATTGAATTTAATAAAGGGATGCACAGAGGTACGCTCAGCTGCTCTGTAAAACCATTTCAGCAAAACTTGGTTGAAGAAAAGGGAAGAACAAATTTTAGCTTTTCAAAGACACCATAGATAGAGCCGCTGTGATCGCTACATTCAGATTAAATGATTGCCCCAAAAATGGGGGGGGGGGGGGGGGGGGGAGGCTCAAATGCATACGATTCATGCGTGTAGTATGTATACAGAGTGTGTGCGCACATGCTAGTGGAGCTGGCTGTACGGCCAGTATAAGCAGCGTCACGGACTGATTTGCTGAGCGCCCACCACACCCCAAGCTTCTTTAAACTGCCCTAGAGAACATAGCAATTTTCCATCAAGAGACTTTGCAGATAAATTCCTGAGTTTGTCTGATATCCCACAATTTATGAACGTTTTAGATGCCATCCAACAATATTTCACAATTGTATTGAGGCTGGCATAAAGAACAGATGATTCTGCAAATTGCGCATGCCTAATGCGTACTCGTGTACAATCCTGTTGCAGATGGCCTGCCGGTACAATTATATGTGGTCCGGCACAATGCAGCAGCTGGGGAGTAGTAGCGAGGGAGCAGTGACTCGGAAATAGTTGTGCGAGATCTTGCAAAAACATCTGGCAGCGTTTTAGCAACAATTATTTATTTATTTTTTTTTTTTTATTGCCGTATTTCACTCACAGTGACATTGTTACAAAGCTGAAACATGATAATAGATGTCTGTTGCATAAGATATCATTTTAAGGTCATGATCAAGTGAATCAAGTTGTGGTTGCATGCATAGTACATGCTTGAGTGCGTTGTCAAGACATTGCTTGTCCTCAAAGATGGTGTCAAAATTAGTAGTTGGGTAAGTTGTGACGTCAGTGCATAAAGTCTATAGATATAGAGGGCAGTGTAGGCAGCCACAAACGTGTAGTTGTATCCACGGCATGACCCAAGACCAAGTCTTGATATGCATGGCTGGATTCATCACCCTGCCACACATGTGTTACTGAATGCCTGAGAGGCTGCAGGATACAGCTGCAGTACATCAAATTCAAAATGCACCACAAAGAAAATAACTATGGCAACAGCTAAAGCCACACTAGCAAAACTTCAATAATTGAATAAGGTTATCCACAATTAACTTTGAGAATGCTTCCCAAAATTTGCTCTCCTGTTAGTGCTGAAAGCCAAACTTCCTGAAGTTTCAGTTCTCGATAATTTCTCAAAGATTTTTATTGGTCACTAATATTCAGTAAGTAATGGCATCATGTGCAATGAAGAAGAAATCATGCACTATCTGACAGCTTCCAGAGACACTCTGTAAACAGGAAGTAGACTGGTCACATGACAAACTTCACAAAGTTACAGCTACATGTGTTCAGAATGAGATTGCACAAACATTGATAAAAATTTTGCACGAGATCACAAAACTTCCCAAGTTTTTGTCAATTTTTGGGAAGTTTCGTAAGAAGTTTTGGGGATCTTTGCATTCAGACTGGTTAAACTTTAAAACTAAACTTTGAGAGGTTTTTGTCAGTGTGACCATTACTAATGTAAACCTCCCCCTGTTCTAGGCTCCACAACCCCTGCTTAATGGTATTATTTACCATTGGAAGCAGTGATTTAAGAAATTTTTGAATTATCACATTTTAGGCATATTTGTTTTGTTAGTTAGTTATATCACAAAACATCCTACCATGTAAAATTTCACAGTAAAGCCTGAAATATAAGGAATTGATCACTATTTTTTCTTGAACCGTGTAGATGTTTATTTACAAGAAACAATTTATTATAACTATTGTTCACATTTTGTATATTTAACAATACTTTACATTAACATTTGTACAGTGGTTTCTATCCCGAATTCACATTTTAGAACAGTTTTGAAGCACTAAAGCTGGGTTTTTGTTTCATCTGCAAATGCAAATGGTGTGATATCTGTCAATCAGGATGTTAATCTTGTTTTCTTTATTTGTGTCCTCTTTCTACTTTCATTGTTTGCATTTCTCCTTTGACAGGTGATACTGCTGATGGCTTGCAAGATTGGCTCTCCAGTATACTTGGGAGGAGGTTTTCATTCTCCAAAGCCAGAACAATATTCCCAACAGCACCACTAAGGTAAGGGGTACCTACCTTGTATCTTTGCATGGACCAAGTGAGCACAGATCCTGGTGATCAAATTAGTTATTTGTATGTTGAGTTGGCTTTTATTGCAACTGGTTGACAAATTGCCCTTCATAATCTTATTTTGACAAGAAGAAAAAAAAATTGTGTTAACTGACATACATGCATGGCACTGATTAAAAATAAAAATGTCTTAAAGGGAGAACCAAAAGTTAGCACATGTGCTAGCAGAGAATGGTTCTCACATATTTTCCTATCGATGTATTAAATAACTAGAGAAGCACTCTGAGAGCGCAGACCTCCACCAAGCATGCAGCTCATTTCCACCAATGAACTTGTTCTTCCATAGAGATATCGGTGATTTCCACCCTTACGTACTTATATATAGCATTGTGTGCTGAAAGCCACCCGATTTCCCAATATAGAAGCCTTTGTTACGTCATAAACCTTCAGCTGCACGGTGCGCCTCGCCCTAGCAGAAACTAGAGCACGCACTTTAGTGCGCGCATGCAAACCTCAAATACGTGCAGCCTGAACTCCCAAGTTCATTGACCCTACCTGCCAAAATATCAATAATCCTTCATAAATTCCCCCAGAATTCTCGGATCACTACCAAAAGTTAATCGTTTGTTACTTGTGTGATTCTCAACCTTTCCTGCAAGTTTCATCCCAGTCCGTTAACTACTTTCTGAGTTATTTTGCACACGGACAAACTAACTAACAAACAAACAAACCAACGGTAACGAAAACATAATCTCCTCCCTTGGCGGAGGTAAAAATCGGAACATAGTGTGGAACTGCAAATTTATTTCATTATCAAACTTAAACTTTTATCATCACTCTTTAGATTTTGATGAAATGATAGTGTTTATTAGAGGAATCAAGCTAAGATTGGGAAGTTTTCTATCTCTTTTTTCTTTTAATTTTCAATCTCTTTGTCTAGACCCTACACGCCAATGATGGGGGCCCCAAGTGATGTCTGGTTCGACCGGAGGAAGATCGCCCCAAATGTCCCAGAGGATCTCGAGACCATCAATCCCATGTGTGAGGAGATTGGGAAACTCATCCAGCAGGAGGTAGACCAGGGGGTTCCCAAGAACAAGATAATCCTAGGTATAGTATGTTAGACGAATGTATATCCTTTCAACTTGACCACCTCCCATACAATTTTGGAAGGGCTGCTAGCTCTCTCATCATCAGTGCAAGACTCGAGTCACCCAAATCTAACCATCTCACTCTGATAAACAAATCCTCATCCCGAGACCCCTGTTACGACCAAAATCACTCTGAGAATGATCGCACAAAAGAAACAATCAACTAATGTTCAGGCGGTTTATTAGGGAGTTTTCGATTGGGTGAACGAGAAGGACGTGCCGCCGAGCGCAACCGTACGTCAAGGCGTCACGTCTGTACATTGACCCGCTGCTAAAACACATTTCGATTTCGGGCGCCGGCGTCACGTCTCGTGGCGTGTGCAGGAGGCAACCAGGCCCAGTGCCTTGCGTGCATATAAGCGGAATTTGTGACTCGTTTCTGTACTTGTAATATTTATTTTGTCTTTGACTAGATGCGTATCCTGGGAGGAATTATGTGGATTTTAAAACATGATGTATGGTAAGACTACTAGGCAAATGCACTGCTGCACTAGCTAGGCCAAAAGCACCAAAATCTGTTTGCGTACAGCATTACGTGTAAATGGATGTGTGGGACTACGGTAGGCAGTTGCAAAGTGCAAAACAGTGAAAACGGGCAAATAAAGTAGGTACCAGAGGCTGTAGTTTGTATGTCAGCGCTGCTGCTGTGACGTATCAAGATCATAAGCTTTCATGTAATTAGAATATAAATATTCTCTCGAAAGAAAAAGGAAAACAGGTGAACTGAGCACGGATTTCCCGAGAGTCATCGTGCTCTTTCGCACGATACCCGAGAGGAGTGTGACGTCATAGCAAGGGTGGGTTGAGCGCGGCGCAACCGATTTGGGTGGACGGTGATAACCGGGGTTAACGCGTTCGAAATTTGTGCGATGAGCCGAGGGTCGACGCTCGCGCATGCGCAGTACGTAAAAACTACGTCATAACAGGGTGACGCCTGGCTCAACGTGCAAATCGAAAAGTCCCTATTAACAGTGATATTGTGGGTACAGACTCGTAATCGATTTTCACATCAGTACAATAATGATCAATAGAAACAATTATAAATCGGTAGTGGAATCACTTACACGTATTGCATGCAATATCCCTGGAAATCAAATAATTCTTTGAAAATGTCCAGATGCGATGTTCGATGCACAGATGAATGATTCCTCCAACGTAAATCCAGAGGCACTTGTTGCAATAATCCACGTTATAGATCCGGGGTAAAATCCACGATATATGTCCACGGCGAAAGGTGCAGAATCCAAACGTTATGACGACCATGTCCAGTTGATGCGTTGAATGATGATTCACTTTATAATGTCCAGCAAGGAATCCAGCCCGTCACGGCTTTGCCGTAATAATGTCCGTTGACACTAAAATATGGAGTCTATCTCCAATGTAGGCAAATTAATTCTCTGCAGGCAAAATGTCTTCCAGGCCTTATCTCCACAAACACAGTTTGTATAGCAGGTCAGCAGGTAACACAGGACTGACTATAACAAGTCGCTTCAAAGCCAGAAGTGACGTAACTCTCAGAGCAGAGGTGTTGGGTACTCTGCCTACTGCAGAATTTCTCCGGCTTATATACTATCCATTCACCCCTTTCTTGAACATTCTGTAATTTTCTCCAACCTGGGGCCACATACTTGTATACTAGCAAGTTCAAGACTGTTCCAGAAATCCTAGATGACTCACTGCCTAACTATGTGCATAACAGCCTACCAAAAATAACTACCAATCACATTGGGCTACAGGGACAGTGCCTCACTCAGCCAAATATGTAAGCACTTCCCAGAACATTCTGGAATGGGTGAAATCATTCTAGATTGAGTGAGCTATTATGTATTTCCTGTCACATGCATGTACTGTAGTTACATTGTATACCACGTAGAAAATTCTCCACTGATCTGGTCAGCCTGTATGTACTATATCTATATCATATAGAATGTTCTCCATTAGTCTGGTCCACCTGTGTACATACACATTAAAACAACCATGTATACAGTACATCATACGTGTACATAACTATTAGTGTGTACATTTGTGACACCCCCAAAATAACAACAACAAAAAAGGATAAAAGAAAACATTCTCCAAAATTTCTGATAATCCAAACATTCTACCTGCCCAAGCCAAAAGTTTCAAAACTATCCTGCAGGCGCACCCACTCAATGTGCAGGCATTTGTTGAAATTGTGACTGAAGTATTCAGGAGCATGCAACATTTAACCCGTTGAGGATGGTTTGATTTTTCTACAACATGCATTTCCCATAGACACTTGCCCGAGTATACTCGGGACTCGTCCTCAATGGGTTAAAATGTAAACTTGTCAAAGCTTCTACCAATATACCATAGAAGGGGGGGGGGGGGCACGACCTTCAACCCCCCTTGAAACTTTAATTCAAGGTTGGCAGTGCTGAATTTTCTTTCTTTCTTTCTTCTCTGTTATTCAAAAACATCTCGACGGAAGAATTTCATGAATTTGAATAACAAAGCAGTACCCGCTGCATGCTATAAGGATTAGAACCAACACTTGCTGTCGGGCGAAAGCTCGGTGGTCTAGTGGAGATGACGCCTGTCCGGTGATCAGGAGGTCGTAGGTTCGAATCCTGCTCGAGTATGTACGCCCATGATTTTTTATCATGGCTACTACTAAAACACTGATCAATTCAGTGCTTATTTACGTCGATGTAGGGCAATTTGTCAATCAGTTGCAATGAAAACATCTCGACGGAAGAATTTCATGAATTTGAATAACAAAGCAGTACCCGCTGCATGCTATAAGGATTAGAACCAACACTTGCTGTCGGGCGAAAGCTCGGTGGTCTAGTGGAGATGACGCCTGTCCGGTGATCAGGAGGTCGTAGGTTCGAATCCTGCTCGAGTATGTACGCCCATGATTTTTTATCATGGCTACTACTAAAACACTGATCAATTCAGTGCTTATTTACGTCGATGTAGGGCAATTTGTCAATCAGTTGCAATGAAAACATCTCGACGGAAGAATTTCATGAATTTGAATAACAAAGCAGTACCCGCTGCATGCTATAAGGATTAGAACCAACACTTGCTGTCGGGCGAAAGCTCGGTGGTCTAGTGGAGATGACGCCTGTCCGGTGATCAGGAGGTCGTAGGTTCGAATCCTGCTCGAGTATGTACGCCCATGATTTTTTATCATGGCTACTACTAAAACACTGATCAATTCAGTGCTTATTTACGTCGATGTAGGGCAATTTGTCAATCAGTTGCAATGAAAACATCTCGACGGAAGAATTTCATGAATTTGAATAACAAAGCAGTACCCGCTGCATGCTATAAGGATTAGAACCAACACTTGCTGTCGGGCGAAAGCTCGGTGGTCTAGTGGAGATGACGCCTGTCCGGTGATCAGGAGGTCGTAGGTTCGAATCCTGCTCGAGTATGTACGCCCATGATTTTTTATCTTGGCTACTACTAAAACACTGATCAATTCAGTGCTTATTTACGTCGATGTAGGGCAATTTGTCAATCAGTTGCAATGAAAACATCTCGACGGAAGAATTTCATGAATTTGAATAACAAAGCAGTACCCGCTGCATGCTATAAGGATTAGAACCAACACTTGCTGTCGGGCGAAAGCTCGGTGGTCTAGTGGAGATGACGCCTGTCCGGTGATCAGGAGGTCGTAGGTTCGAATCCTGCTCGAGTATGTACGCCCATGATTTTTTATCATGGCTACTACTAAAACACTGATCAATTCAGTGCTTATTTACGTCGATGTAGGGCAATTTGTCAATCAGTTGCAATGAAAACATCTCGACGGAAGAATTTCATGAATTTGAATAACAAAGCAGTACCCGCTGCATGCTATAAGGATTAGAACCAACACTTGCTGTCGGGCGAAAGCTCGGTGGTCTAGTGGAGATGACGCCTGTCCGGTGATCAGGAGGTCGTAGGTTCGAATCCTGCTCGAGTATGTACGCCCATGATTTTTTATCATGGCTACTACTAAAACACTGATCAATTCAGTGCTTATTTACGTCGATGTAGGGCAATTTGTCAATCAGTTGCAATGAAAACATCTCGACGGAAGAATTTCATGAATTTGAATAACAAAGCAGTACCCGCTGCATGCTATAAGGATTAGAACCAACACTTGCTGTCGGGCGAAAGCTCGGTGGTCTAGTGGAGATGACGCCTGTCCGGTGATCAGGAGGTCGTAGGTTCGAATCCTGCTCGAGTATGTACGCCCATGATTTTTTATCATGGCTACTACTAAAACACTGATCAATTCAGTGCTTATTTACGTCGATGTAGGGCAATTTGTCAATCAGTTGCAATGAAAACATCTCGACGGAAGAATTTCATGAATTTGAATAACAAAGCAGTACCCGCTGCATGCTATAAGGATTAGAACCAACACTTGCTGTCGGGCGAAAGCTCGGTGGTCTAGTGGAGATGACGCCTGTCCGGTGATCAGGAGGTCGTAGGTTCGAATCCTGCTCGAGTATGTACGCCCATGATTTTTTATCATGGCTACTACTAAAACACTGATCAATTCAGTGCTTATTTACGTCGATGTAGGGCAATTTGTCAATCAGTTGCAAAATTCTTCTCTGTTGTTGTAGTATTGGCACCAAATTACTTTCATTACCAGTTCACATTGTGGGGTAGCTTGGCTTTATTCAGGCCACTGAAATATGGCAGTTGAGTTCCAAGCATGGAACTCTACGTGATATACAATTTAGGGGTCTGGTGGGATCATGGGTTGCACTGGAGAGTGATAACTTGCGGCTGTAGCAGAGTGAGAGGGGGTGTGCTAATGAAGGTCACCCTGTAACCTTCAGCCAGGGACTGGGAATACTTTACACTTCTTCACATTATTCTTGCTACAATGTATATTTATGTGAGTGCTTTTGTATTACTGGTGTTTGGATGAACATGGTATCAGCTGATAAAATCTTTTTCAGCTTTCTCACATCTGTTAGTATAATATTTTACTGAATCTTTCTCTATTCATATTCATGAATGTAATGTAAGCCAAATCATCTTTGTTTTGTTTGAGTTAAATTCATTCTTCTAGGTATTGAAAAATGTCTGAATATCGTCAAGTCAGTGATTAAAGAAATTTAAAGTCATGTCTTAATTGTTGTACTAGGAGTTGCCAGCACAGTGGGATTCAAGTGTTTGAATTGATTCATTACAAGCTTCAGGTACTAACTAGGCCTCCTAACAAAATTGATGTACATGTATGAATGTGCTGGAGGCTTATCTACTTGCTTGTACAAAGCTAGCCAACCTTCTTTGGTTGTGTACTATTCCCCTGACCCACACCCGTATGGTGTTCAATTGATAAAGTGAATAAGTGAATAAGCATTCAGTAAAGTAAGTGTTGTGTAGTAGTCTGTTTAGGCACTGTGACAAAGACTTCAATGAAGAAATTATGATACTTCACAATACTTGCTAAGGTTGAAGGCGGGAGAAATTCTGCATACTGAAATGTTAGACGTATATAGCTGACTCTTGCAGGGATGCCAACCAATACGATTTTATAATTAGTATAATAAACAGTGTGAAATGTGATAATACAATATTGCCTCTTGAAAGTCCAACTTTTCATCTTTCAAATAAAAAATATGGAGCCTATGTAAACCACATCATATAGAAAGATATACCAATAAATTCCAACAGCTCCTACAAAAACGTTGAAAGATGAGCCTAAATAGGCCGGAAATATACATTTTATGGATGCTTTACAATTTTCTCATCAATGTTGATAAAGTAGCAACATTTTACATGCCTGTTCATACTAGGGAAACCTTTTTTTTTTTTTTCTTTTTTTTTTTTCTACATTTCACTGGCCCAGGTCAGACAGGTTAGTTTCCTCTCAAAAATATGAATTTTTAGGATATTCCATCTGTTTTTTACGTCAAGAAGTTGGCATCTCTGCTTTTGTGTACACTTCTATGCTATACCACACTACAATGAAAAATGCTACATGTACCCTGCAATATGCTGAAGAAGAAGCCTGTCTACTGTCTTGCATGTTGATGTCATCCATTTTTATTTCCATAGGAGGATTTTCCATGGGTGGCTGCCTTGCTCTTCATGTCGCCTACAGGTTTCAGAGGGAACTCGCTGGGGTCTTCGCCTTATCTTCATTCTTAAATGACAACTCCATAGTTTACAAGGTATTGTATCTGAACTGATATCTCACTCCATTTTGTTCTTATGCACTGGTGCTCATAATGTTAATAAGTGACAATCAAAATCACAGAGTAGCAAGAGACCTCAAACACTAGTATCAAAGCTCAATAGAAGTTTATAAGTGATACTTCATAACACAATGTTTATTTCATCATTTGTCCAGAGAAATAGGACATACTTACTTCAGTTCATGGAAAGATGTTGCATGCAGCTCAAACACAACCAAGGAAGGCAGCTATAGATAGTGAGAGTGCACTGTCTTTTTTTTTCAGACAACTGATACAAGTTAATATGAAGACTTGGAAAGCAGTATACTATCTGATGCCCACAGCAGTTTGGTTGTCAAACTTTGCAACAAATTGTGAGATTTGGAGAAAACAAGTAGGTTTTTACCCTGTGTGTATTACTCACTTTTAATTTTGCTATACATCTTTTGGGAATTCAACAGAGAACATGAAAATATTGTAGTTTGACACGACTGCTAGTTTGGTTGACATGTGACAGCATTCAACTCGCAGTTGTGCTGTAGGGATAACCTAATGCATGTACATCCTTCATCTTAAAACAAATGGGAGGTGACTTCAGCATTCAAAGAATATATTTGAAAAGTGAAGTGAACAAATATTGTTTTTTTTTCCCCTTTTGCCAAACCTAATGCCAACAGAAGTTTGACATGATTTGTTCTTCTACATTGTACTGTATTTGAGTGACAGATTGTGAAAAGTGGCAGAATTTTGCAAAAAAAAAAAAAAGTGGCTAAGCACTACTCAGAGGAGCATGAGCAGACGTCTTCTTCCACAAGATCCCTGCCTGAAATGAATGCCCAGGAGGTTGTATGATGCACTTCACTTCCTCAAAATGTTTTGTCTTTTGTGGACAGGACTTGGCAGGAGCTAGTGCAGAGGTGAAACCTCCTCTGTTTGCGTGCCATGGGGAGCGGGACGAACTGGTGCTGCATCAGTGGGGCGTTTCCACGACGACAAAGTTGCAGGAGGGAGGAGTGGATGTCCAGTTTCACTCGCATCCTAGACTATGCCACGAGATGAACAGAGAAGAGCTTGAGAAATTGCAGGCATGGATAGAAGACAGGCTGTCGTCGTCATGACAACAGAGAGCATCAGGATTTAGACGTTAGGTACATTTTGGTAAAAATATTGGACATGAGTTCAATTGTAAGGTACTAGAATGAAAGGTATTCCATAATGTTGCTTGAATTTCAACTCTTCATCTTCAGTTCGTGACTTTGATTTTGAGCTATGAATGACATAATAGTTACATTAACATGACTGTGGACATTTCACTGGAATGACAAAATTTTGGTTCGGAATGACACACGAAATAAAGAGAATATTGTTTGATGTCACTCAGGCCACCTGGGATCTTTAGTCTTGATGACTATTAACAAAAAAAGAAGTAAAAATTAATATGTGTGGATACTTGTAGTGTCTGCCTGAAGTAACTTTAATTGCTGCAATTTGCACGTTAAATTGCAGTACACTGATCAAAATTGTTTGCGAGGACTAGACAAGCACAGCCTCTTTTATTCATGGCGTGTTTGATTATACCCCACCTATACATAGTGTGTATGGCATTATATAGGAATCAGTCTTGAGTTCGGGTGGACAGGTGGTCGGTCTGTTGAAATCTCTTGTGGATCAAATAACTCCATCATTTTTTGAGCAATTGACCTGAAATTTGGCATGTGTGACCACTATCATATGTACATACCTACCAACTGTTCAGTTTTGATCTGAATATTCAGATATTTCACTGAAAGAAAATGCATTAATTTCAGTGTGTTCTGATTTTTGGAAGTACAGTGTATCTGTTAATGGTAAAGTATACAAAATTTATGAAGGTTCAGATTTTTGAATAATTTTTCTTTGTTTGTTCAGATTTATTAAGTCTCAGGGTTGGCAGGTATGTATGTAGATGTCCAAGACATTTGTTATTGCATTGCCATGGTTATGGCAAATTTTCATAGAAAATCATAGAATGTTGTGGATTTAACTACTCTCTGTTGTAAAGCAATTCAGTTGAAATTCAGCACAAGTGATTATAAATGTAATGTGTAGTTGTGCAAGACTTTTTGTGAGTGTTAAGAAATCTAGCAGCTTTTATACATATTGTTGCGGTCGTCTCTCTTGGCTGCCATCATACTTGTCTCGTCATATACACCCACCTCACCCTTGTCTCCCTGATGCCTGCCTGCCTTTGCTTCTTCTGCCAGGGTCCATGTGGTAGCAGGGGACGAAACCATGGGGTCACTGAGCCAGTCATTAGACCTATTTAGGGCAAATCTACTGTAAAAGTGGATATTTTCGCGCGACTAATTTTTCGCGTTTAACCGGGTAAGAAGAGTTTCGCATGTTTTTAATTCCGCGGAATCAAGACATCAACTACTGGGACATATGGCATGCAAAAATTTTCGCGTGTTTTTATTTTCACGCTAGCTTCTGGTTGCGCGAAATGCGCAAAAATTTCCACAACTACAGTAATTTGTACATTTAGTATTTGGGGATCATAAAGTATGCAGTATTGATTTTGTCAGGTTGTCAGGTCCGAGCGATTTCTTATAGATCCTCGAAATAGCTATTTACAGGACGGATCCCGAAAACGTAGTTCACAGTCCTAGTGTGACACGGGGTCGTTTCCATCAAAGGATATGATGTTGAAGTGGAGGGAAGTTCAGATTTGTATCAAAGTGTGCAAATGTCACAATGGCTGTAGTACAGGAGTAGTCCGCAAATTATGTTTTTCACACAAATGAGAACTCAGAGAAGAGATTTACCTTTAAATTCAAAGTAAAACAAAGGATTAACAATTTATGAACTCCTTTAACAAGACCATTTTATTGCCACTGTCACAATTACATTGTTTTCTGGTGTAACAACCATTTAGGTACTAATCCTTATAAAGCAATTTTCTGTACCTTGCATATGGGATATTACTCATTTAGACTGCTTGCTGTACGCAATTAACAGCTTTTAGAGGCTGTTAACTATTAGACCACTCACCATAGTAAACCTCCTTCCCTCTCCGCTGTTCACGCGAGTGATCTCTCTGTATATATGCACATAAATTATAATGGACGTGGAAGTATTAAAGCACTCAATGCAGACCGAAAGTGTGTGCATTGAATGAAAAATGGTGATTGATGCGGATAATGTACTTATTTGATGAAGTGAAAAATCCCTATTTCTGAAAATAAGACATTAGATTTGACCTATGACCATTGTCATTGAGGAAAAAAAATGCAAAATTATATGTAAATATAATAATAAATAATACTTTGTATCACTTTATACGGACGTTTCTAAGCACATTGATATGGAATAATACTGAATTGGAATACAGCACAGGGAATAATTTTCCAACTCGAATTTGATGAGCAATTTCAGCTGACGAATGATATTTTAAATGGTATTCTGTACACTTCTATGGAAGAAAACTGCTACACAAAAATTAGTTTGTGTAGCAGTAGTATAAAAATGCATAGCGAATTGCGATGCAATACCAGGAAAATTATTCCCTGCAGCATTATGTACATATATAACAACAACAACAACAACAACAACAAAAATTAAGATTGATTAAATAGATAAGTTTTAAGCAATGATTTAAACTAATCTACACTTTCAGCATTTCAAAATTATCCACATTTTCATTGCTCATGCAATAGGATATAAGCCAAAATTTTGAAAATCTCAAAAAAACACAATGTATGTAAATGCTCTTCAGTGCACGTTTTTTGTGGTCATAAATCTTGGCACAACTGCACATGATATGACTAATATAAATCTCGTATGTTGGAGTGACTAGGCAACTACATACGAAAACATGCATCAAACTCCGTAGCCATAACGCATTGCCATTGACTGATATTATTTTTCTCTCTTCATATACAACTATTTCATAATAATGTTAGATATAAACCATTTAGAGACAGTTTGATGGATCTAAATGCAGCACTTCTATGCAAAGAAGAGTCAGTCCAGAAACAGTGTGAACCACATGTGCTGCGCGTAATGATTAAACACAACATTCATTTGTCAGTTAACGCATATCATTGCAACATGGAGCTCGGACACCGTGAATACAGTTATCAATACACAAGGATATATATTGGGATGCTCCCTTTCCCAGCTGAATTACGGATATCTAATCACTCATTCTAAAAAGATAGCCTGATCCATCTGTATAGATCTAGTCCCACTTTGATCACATCTTCTTACTGGCTGCATTGACTGAATGCCGATGACACAAAACATGAGGGCTGTAGACCTTCTGTGATTGTTAGACCTCAGTAGAAAGAGATAGAATGTAGCTGAGTTTATATATCATGATAGTCCATGATTAAAAAAGGTTGAACATTAAGAAAAATCAAGCAAATGCAGAGGTACCTACTTAAATTTTATTTTGAAGGATAACTGTGATTGTGTCTTCTGGTAAATGTAATAGGGAAGTCAAAAACTCTACCATCCACAAGTCATTATAATGAGAATAATATACAAATAGTGAATGGTCACAAGTGCAATTGTATGAGATTTCGCACGAGGTGAAGGATAGAGGCGCTCTATTCAATGAGGCGAAGCCGAGTTGAATAGTGCGCCTCATTTTTCACTGAGTGCGAAATCTCGTTCCATTGCACGAGTAAAGACCATACACTATTTGTTTTATACAACGTCTTTACGAGTTTGTTATTTGGTTGGAGGATTGTTGGGTAGGTCTAAGTAGGCCTAGAAGTCTATATATGTATGAAAAATATAGCCATACTGTACTTACATGTGGATCCACTGCGATTCTCTTTCTGGCTTGTGCAATCAGTGTAGATACAGGTCACAGCTAGCGCCCATACACGTACACTAGCACTACGTAGGCCTACATATGCGCATGCATGTACCGCACACGTACACTGCGCTAGCTGCATGCGATCCTCAATATGCAACACGCAGTACATGCAGTACTGTACAATTTCTCGAACTGTGGAATAGAACGAAAAAATCGAAACAAGTTGCGCGCAAAAATAGAACCAAAATTGCACGGCGCGTTGAATGGAATACTTATTGAATATCACGTCACCAACAATCCTCCAATCAAATTACAAGGATCTACGTGGACGTTGTATAAAAGAAAACAATTCATGGAATGGATGATTTTCATATTAAAATTCATAATATTTTTATATTTAAACTGTAGATAATCCACCTTATCCATATCACTGGTAGGAAAAATTCCATTTAAAAAAAAAACACAATTTAAGTGTGATCTAGTGCGTCATTTTGCTTCACCAAAGACACAAAGATTGGATCATCAGGGTTTTGTTTTTCTTCAAAGAGGATATCATGGTTGCATCTGGGTGACAGTAAAAAGATAGTGTCTTCTTTCCATCACCATGCATAGTAGCTATATGTATTCACATTATAACATCATTTGAAAATGGAATTAAAAATGAGGGCCGTATTCATACTATGTAGACCTCAATATTTTTTCGAGAGAGATAAAAAGAAGCTAAGTTTATTTCATGATAGTCTGTAGTTAAAAAAGGTTGAAAATTAAAAAATAAAATCAAGCAAATGCAGAGGTACCTACTTTGATTTTATGTTGAAGGAGAACTGTGATTGTGTCTTCTGGTAAGTGTAATATCAGGGAAGTCAAAAACTCCACCATCCACAAATCATTATGATGAGAATAACCGGAAACAATTCATGAATTGATGATTTTCATAGTAAAATTGATGATATTTTATTTAAACTGTAAATAATCCACCTTATCCGTATCACTGGCTAGAACAATGCCAATGTTGTTGTTGTTGTTGTTGTTGTTTTAAAATCTAGTGCTGCATTTTGCTTCACCAAAGACACAAAGATAGGATCATCAGGGTTTTGTTTCCCTTCAAATAGCACAGCTTTGTTGTGCACGAACTGACTCGATTCGTCAGGTCGACTCGCGTCATCAGCCCACGTGATGAAACATGCATGCAAGTTTGTGTAATGTTCATTCATTTCAACGATGTGGCCTGATTTGTTAATGACTTGCCACAGAGGAGCTGTGACAAGCTTGTTTATTAGACCCAGTGCTTGAAGGTATTGGCTTACATATAATTTGGCACCGACAGCTTTTAGGAAATTGTTTTACTGGTGCTATTGGAAGAACTCGATAAAGGAAGAAGACAGGTGTTTTGTTGTGAGGGACTTGGGAAAATTGAGTTTTTATATAAAATAGAGATGTGGTAATCGTTATCTTTGAGGGTATGCAAAATTGCAGGAAGGGTCAAGGTGTCTTCCAGTTTTCATTATTGCTTTCCAGCAGTATTAGTGATGTGCATTATTCCTTCTGAAGAAAGCGTATTCATCCGCTCCTCCGTCTTGTTTATGGGGAAACATGATAGTGGCTTCATGAGCAAGGATGGTAGAATTTGGCCTTGCAGGCATCAGTTGGTCACGATAGGCAAACACTCTTTCTGTGAACGTGTTACGCTTGTCATCGCTTGAGGATGAATCCCTCTGCTGTGGTTTTACTTGAGAGATGCGCTGTGTATGGGTCGTCATCACTTTTGCGAGTGCTGGCAGCATGTTTTGTTGGAGGACTGTGGCAGTCATCCCATCATGCTCATGTGGCTCTGTGAGCTCGTGGAATACAGGGTCTTCATCAATATCACCTAGAGGAGTTCACATGTTCATATATGAGCTCTTGAGGGGATTCATTACCCTTCTACAGTGCTTCCTGGATTTTGATATAAATGCCAGGAAAGTCCCAAATGTGGACTGCCTTGTCCTCCAGGCATCTCCAAAGAGGAGCTGTGATTACCTTGGTAACGAGACCCAAGGCTCCTGTACAGCCAGGAATGTAGAGGGACTCCTGGGAAGAGGTCCATTTGAATGCACTCTTTACACTCAAATTTGAATTGAATATCATTTTCCATCTAGTAAAAATGACATGAAATAAAGATTGCTGCCTTGCTCATAAACTGTCCGTAATATCTCAAGTAAGCGTAGAATATAATGTCCACAGATGTAAGATATTTTAAGTTATAACACAAGTATAAGCAACAGTTAATACTGTTGCGGAGGTCAACTTGGCCTAACGAACCATCATAACCACCAAAAATACCCAGACTCTCAAACAAGGTGTTTGGTCGATGTCGGTCATCTTGTCGAACTCCTTATTTTCATATTCCTCTGCGGAACAATAAAGTGCCCAGAAATGACAGTACAATGCACATGTATCTATAACAATAACAAAATCCAAATGTTTCATGGTACAAAGTTTCACAGTCGATATAGGACACCAACCTTTCTGCGTATGCACAATATGATTTTGGTAATATGACTTTTCCACGTCAAATGTCTATTAATGTCTACTCCAATTAAAGTTGTAACATCTACTTCATGGAGATCTGTATCCATGATTTGAACTCTTCCGTGTACATTGATTGCCTGTCTGAGTCCTCTAATTAGCATGTTATTTGTCTTTGACAAATTTAAAGTAACTTTATTGGCATGTCACCAGTCTAGTATGTTCTTTAATGCTAAGGTTATTCCTCCTGAATCTGTCTCATAATTTTTGACTTGAAATGTATGAAATAGATTGAAATCATTGGCAAACAATCTGTAAGTAAAATAATCACTTGAATGTGGTAAGGCTCCTGTACAGCCAGGAATGTAGAGGGACTCCTGGGAAGAGGTCCATTTGAATGCACTACTACTCCAGTTAAAGTTGTAACATCTACTTCATGGAGATCTGTATCCATGATTTGAACTCTTCCGTGTACATTGATTGCCTGTCTGAGTCCTCTAATTAGCATGTTATTTGTCCTTGACAAATTTAAAGTAACTTTATTGGCATGTCACCAGTCTAGTGTGTTCTTTAATTCTAAGGTTATTCCTCCTGAATCTGTCTCATAATTTTTGACTTGAAATGTATGAAATAGATTGAAATCATTGGCAAACAATCTGTAAGTAAAATAATCACTTGAATGTGGTAAATCATTAATATACAATAGAAAAAGAGTTGGTCCCAAAACAGACCCCAAGGTATGCCATAAGGTATTGGCTTGTACTCGGAGAGTACCCTTGTTTAACAGCTAACAAATTGAAATCTGTCAGCTTGAAGGGACTGTACAGTACTGGTTGAGGTGGGGATTCGTGTTTATAACATTCCTAAGTGAGATAATGAGAAACCTCTTATGAAAATTGAAAGAGCATGTAATTTCAAGAAGGATTCAACGTTTATTTGATGAAAATTGGTTTTCAAATGGCTGAGATATCAACAAAAAAAAAGTGATAATAATAAAAAGCGACAGGCCACGCCTTTTATTAGGATCTCTTTGTTTCACCTTGTTTTTGGATATCTCGGCCATTTCAAAACCGATTTTCAACAAATAAACTTTTGATACCCCTTAGAATTGCATGCTCTTTGACATCTCATAGAGTGGTTTCTGAATATCTCGCAAAACGTTAAAAGCTAAATCCTCACCTCAACCAGAACTGTACACACCCTTCTTTTCTTTCTAAAGCCGTATTGATGTTTAAACAACTTTTCATTCTTGTCTAGGAAATTTAGTACCGTAATCTATTATTTACCATTTTTTCTAAAACCTTTGCAAATAATGGAAGGACAGATATAGGACAATAATTTCCAGGATTCTCTTTTTTTAATCACCTTTTAAAACATACGTGCTACGTTGATCACTTTCAAAGAATTTGGAACTTTTCCTGTCAGAAGCGAGAGATTGAAAATGTGGGACAATGGTCTAGCAATAAATTATCTTATCAGTCTGGCTGGGATAGTGTCATGACCACATGCCGTATTTACCTTCAGAGACAATAGTTCAGAGACAATAATTCAGAGAATTCTCCTTGGTCATCCTGGTTTAATGAATATATTTTCTTGACTAGATCACTGTTGGGATGTGGCATTTCTTTTCCAACAGCACGTTTGGCAAACTTCTGTGTTGTGGTATCAGGGCAATTTCCCCCCCCCCCCCAAAAAAAAAAAAAAAAAAAAAAAAAATACTGGTTAGTGATAAGGTTGGAGTAAAGATTATGGTTAGGGTTATGTTTAGGGTTTGGAGTTTGGGTTAGGGTTAGGATTAGGGTTAGGGTCAGGGGAAGGGTGTGGAGTAATTGCCATGGGGATAATTGTCCTAGACCCCTGTGTTGCATCTGTAGTTTGTCATAGTCAACATGAGGCCTTTTTCCTTGCCCTGGAAGCAGCGGGCTTGGCTCTTCCGCTTCAGAGCTCCTTGAGAGGTAGTTACAATGTAGCTGAATGATATACAGCATGTACCATGGAGGGGCTCCAGAGGGAGATTGCATCAAGGTCGAATTGAATGTATTTTACATGTATGTTCAAACCAGCATCAACCACCCCTCTCCCCCCCCCCCCCCCACGCTTGCATTTCTCAGAAAGCATTTATATTGCAAAAGGGATTCTATCTGTCTGCATTCATGCAGTGATTGTTGTACTGTCCTTGACATAGTCACATGTCATGAACCTCATGCCTTTGCCGCATGGTTGATAGCTGCCCGCATGGTTGGCAAATGTAATAAAATTCTTTTCCAGTCTGCAGGCCATCATACTGGGAAAAAAAAAATGTGATGTCTATTTTAGCTTCCCTTTCCTTTAACATTGTCTGGGATATTTGACAGGGTTTCAGTGCGGTGCTTTTGTGTGCATCTCTTTCTATTTGTCTTCTCATTTTGGAGAGTGGTGTTCCACTGAATATTTTTCTTTTACTGTGTTCCTCTTTTCTCCTTTTTTTCTTCCAACTTCTTAATAACCTTATTAAGCTTTGTAGCAATTACCTTGGCCATCATAGTTTTAATGAATATTGATAAAAGAATTTTAGGAAGTGGACATTTGAATGAGAGTGATTACTGTAGGTGACATTGATAAGATTTAACCTTTTAAGAATAAAGAACAAAAGGTCAAAATCAGAGGACAAAATGTTTGTATCGCCTGGTTGTAGAGACTCCAACTATCCCGCTTTCGACGGGAGATCTCCCGCCAACAGCCCATTTTTGCAAAATCTCCTGTTCTCCCCCTTGAGGTTTAATTTCTCCCGTTTGAAATGATTTCTTACTTAGTGTCATCGTATGTTGAAAAATAAGCCTTAGATAACATGAGATAACATCTAGAACCCTAGAGCTGGACCCCGGCCACAAGGAACTTCGCACACATCAAGTTGGAGTCCCCCGTTTGCTGGGGGTTTCAGGCGGGATAATCTTCAGATCAGAAGGTGCTTGGGGTTGGAGTCTCTGTGGTTGGTCAACCTAATCACAAATTAGTCTCTGAACGTTTGTTGACCAGATGTTGGTTATACAACAGAAATCAAAGAAATTTGTCTGTATCCTTTTTAGATGCATCACAAAAAATGTTGTAATGCATATGCACCAGGTACATGGGAGTCATTTTTCTTTGAAGTGACATATCATATTTTTTGTTTGTGTAAACTCTATTTGATTTTGCTCTTCAATGTGTGAAAGGTGCTTACATGTAGAGTCAAAATTTCATCTGTAATCCCCATTTGAAGGGCAGACCTATGATTGTAATATTAATGGACATGTGCAATTGGGAAATAAAATGATAATTTTTGTATGAAAATGGTGTGTATATCAAAGTTTGTATGCATTCATTTGTACTGGATAACTGAGTGGCTGCCATGGAGTAGTCTTCTATGACATGGTATTCAGAGTATTAATTTTGTAACACAATTTTTTCCAAGTATGAGCCTGCTTCATTGTAGTCCATGTTCCTAGCAACCAGATAGCTTGTACCTGATGTAAAGCAACAACTCATGCCTGCAAACTGGAACTGAAAGAATTGAAATGTGTGAAAGTGCATGGTAGATCATTGTTGTGAGGGTCAAAATATGTTCAGACATTTTAATAATAATCTAAGTTAAGTCACACACATACCCACTTTTTTTTGTTCTATGATATGCATACACACACACACACACACACACATTTGCATCTATGGTGGAAACCGAGGACCTGTTTTACCCATAAGAACTTAACCACATAACCGAGGACCTATGTGTCAGGAGGACTCTTGTCAACCGAGGACTCATTCGTATATTACCATCCAACCGAGGACTTATTACAATAATGCTAATCGAGGACCTACAAACGTGACCCCTACATGCAAAAGTATGCAAAAGCATGCAAAAGTAGACCATTTGGAATAATTTGCGTGCATACTGGACGTCCCCGGTTCTCTGTGTCCTCAGTTTAAATGTAAAGTTCGTATGTGTGTCCTCATTTTACACCATGGGTAAGTGCCCACACACACACACACACACACACACACACACACACACACACACACACACATAACGGGGAGAAATATGTGGAGAAAAAGCAAGGCATTCAGACACAATCCTATGTGTGCTTGTCCACAAATGAGTTTGCTATGACTTGTATATAATGTAAATACCAGAGACAAGGCTCAACATTCCTGGGGGCCTGGGGCCAGCAGAAACGGATGTCTAGCCACTATCATTAAGGAAATGATATGGTTTGGGCCCAAAAGTTTGGAGTGTGTACACTGTTTTTATATTATTTTTCTCTTTCCAAAAGGGAAGAATAACTCTCTGCTCAGTACCTGTGTGCATTTCAGCTGTATGCCCCACCAAGGGTTGCTAGATCGCCACTAGTCTTCACAGCTAATCTCAAGACTATTTTATAGCCAAATTTGGCCAAACTATATTTTTCTCACAGCCAAGTTTCATGACTAGATTTTACCTATCTAAAAGATAGAAGTAGGTATGCCCCTATTTTGAATATAATCATTCCATGATTGTGTCTTATCATTGAAAAAAATCTTGTTTATGCCTCATTTCATTATTTGATATGTTAAGATTTAGTGAATAATATAGCCATGGTATAACTGCCACTTTTCACATAATTAAGATTTTAGAATATTTAATTTTTTATTAAGGTGTTTTATATTTAAAGGGTTTTTTTTTTGACATATTTTCTGACCACTAAATTTCATTGTTACGCCAAAAAATAAAAAACACACACGCACACACACACACATACAATATATATATATAATTTTGGTTGCCTAAATGAGTCATCAAGAAAAAAAAAGTTAGTTTCAAGCCTTGCCAAAGGTAATTCAGCTATGCAGTCATGCAGACCTACATTGTACAATATTAAATGGGTTAGTCAAATACCGGTTAGTGATTGGCTAAACACAGTCACGTGATGGAGGCACATTGGTTATGTTCGCCCATGGGCAGAACATTTTTGTAATGTTCTCCCATGGGAAAACATTTTCACATAACAAATTAGAAACGATACCAAACGATTGAATGATCATGTTTTTCATGCAATCGATAGGATAAATTTGCCTATTCCATACAATGTGACAAAGCAGATGACTGATTATTGTAATGTGTACGAAAGTGTGATTTGAAGGACCCGCGCACAGTGAATTTGGCTCTGCCCGAGCGATTGAGTGCGTTGTGCTGGTGGTTGATGTTGCGAACGTGGCTTGGTATTTGACTAACCCATAAATATAACAGATGATGACTTTTGTTGTCGGGAACATGTACCAAACGTTCCACCCTCAGGGTTTGAAATGCTATTTCGGGAGGCTGTAAGTCCCTCAATAGCATTTCAAACCTTTGGGTGGAACATTTGGTATGTTCCCTTCCCCCCCCCCCCCCCCCCCCCCCCAGTCATCATCTATATATTGTACTACTGCCAGGTATGTACTTTATGTGGACCCCTAGATCCCCACTTCTGGTACCAAATGCTAATTATCGCAGCACAGCAGGTCCATGGTATATGTTCCCACAGCCCAGTTGGGTTCCCGGTTTAGGCATATACATGTACCACACAGTCGTGATATTGGCCAGGTGCAAAGGCATTGAAACATGCAGTCTTGCAGGCATACACAAACAACACACACACACACACACACACAAACATATGCCTGCTTCCTTTCGGTAGCACAGGAAAGTACCCTAAACAGAATGTTTTTGAATAACAAATGATGAAATTGACTCGAACAATGCTAGCAAAAAAAAAAAAAATGTGTGACCACCTGGATGTAACACATTGCATTATGTCATCAGGGAGGCTGAAGAAATGAAGTTTCAAGTGCCTTTATTTCAAACAGCTGTTCAGCATTCCATTGATGCACAAAAGAATTCCACAGGTGCATTTGTGCCTTTGATGATCAGAGTCTGACACCACCATCTTTCTGAGCAATTTGCCCATTTGTTTTGATCTCTATCATAATGTCAGGTATATTTTATATTAGTGCTTTCACTTTTTCTAGCATAATGAAAGATCACTTGACTAAATGCTTTCAAAAAGCAGGGGGATTAATTACTACCCTTGACAGATATGTATCAAGTCATGGAATGTGAAATTTTCATGAAAAAACAAAATTTTGTGGAATTCCCTTTATATTTTCTTCATATTGTTGTCCACACAAGTCATAACATGTAGTAGTCTCCTCATCCAGTGGTTCCAACACCAAAACTTAAAAAATTCTTAACTTTTGCATCAATTGTCCAATTTTCCTCAAACTTTTACCGATGTGTTCTACTAAAGTTGCTGCTTTCACTCAATCCACAATTCTCTTGGGTTTTGGTTTCCTTTACGCTGTAAAACACTATAACATGTCAGCTATGACTGGGGGGCTATAATTATATAATATAAAATACAAAGAAAATTCAAGATATTTTTACTTTTCTCGCATAATTAAAAAAAATACTCGACTTCCCTCTTAAAGAAGGTAAGGGGAATAATATCACCCTTAACATACGTCAGTGACGAGTCGAGGAAATGTGCACTTTTTTCGACAAGTGATATTTTGTGAAATTCTCTTTATATTTTCCTTATATCATTGTACGCACGTGACATCTCAAGTAGTCTTCTCATCCAGCAGTAACTGTGCAGATACTTTAAAAATCATAACTTTTGAACGGATTGTCCAATTTCCCCCAAACTTTCACTGATGTGTTCTATTAATATTGCTGCATTCACTCAATCCACATGTATATGAAGGTGGACTTGCTGAACATTGAAAGAAGAAGAAGAAAAAAATAATAAAACGGGGCCCAAACCGAACAGGTCTGTAACTGTATCTTGGAATATGCATCTCTTGCCAAGGTTCATCGTTCACTTTGCCCTCACACACAAATTACTTTCCTGGAATGTGTAATGAAGGTACACGACTTCCTCTGTCGGAACATGATATCCAGCCAATCTGTGGATATGGGTCATTACTGGTTGTTCCCTTCCTTTCTCTTTTCCTTCATTTTATATTAAGGTACAAAATTAAATAAAGAAGTCCCAAAGCAAGTATTAGTTGCACAACCCAAATAGCTCTACCATATGATATGCTGAAAAAATGTCATCTTTAGTGGATGACACAACACTGATTTTTTAGATAAGGTGGTCATAAGTTTATCGCTTGTCCAACTTGGCACACGACAGTAACTGCTCACTCTTTTCATTATTACTGTTTTCATTCTATCATCACATGGGCTATAAAGCTATCATTCAAAGCACGACTCTGAAATGTCAGGTACACAAAAATGAAGCGACTCAACGCATTGGAACTCTCCTTGCATATCAGTTTAAAGTCCGAGACCCTTTTATTTATGATGAATGATGCAAGACATTCACTATACTTCACAAGCTTGAAAAAAAAAAAAAAAATAACATAATGCTTCAAATGACCCAGTCAATGACCAGACACAACAGACCACAAATTACTATGCTGAATGGGTATATCATTCAGATGACAAACTAAAAGAGTTAATGAACATGATGGAGCATAGTCTTTAAAATCAAAGCAACATTTGCTCCCAAATCTGAAGTCTTGTCGACAAGTCAGAGGAGCCGATGTTTATTATTGTGTTTTCATAGTTCTGCTTTGTTTCTTATCTCTTGAGACACATATTTCCTGTATTTTACAAAGAAGCGCAATATACATACATGTGAAATAAAGTCTGCATTTCACCCTCCGTGGCGGACCACCAAAACAGCACACAATACCTGGACATATATATATTACAACTGCCTGTTATTGCCAACAAGTCTCAAATGGGACAATAATCATCTAGCACATTTATTATATATCATACATCAACCAGAATTCCATTACATTTGCTATCAGAACAATCAATGAAGAATTTTCTTTACATTTTGCAGTATGCTCTTTCTTTTTATTTTTTTTTCCCTCAAAATGTTACATTACTTGATTACTTGAGTAATTTCTCCTATAGCTATACTTGCTGCAATCATTTTGGAAAGGATGACATTAAGTACCAGTGCTTCTTCACAGAAATTAATAACCCATATGTTTATTTGACAAACATTTGGAATTTAGCGAATTCTGCATGTAGAGTAATTCTAAAAAGACTTATCAAATACCTTCAACACGACAGTTGTCAAATTACTTAGTTGAGTGTGAGAATTTAACCCAGTTTGTACATGGCATGGAGCCCGAGAACAAGACATTTTTCATCTTGAAACAGAAATTTATGCACAGATGCACAGAGGTGGATAGCCACGGAAAGGAAAAAAAAATCACTGCTGCAAATCATCTTAATCATATGTTTTCAGTTTGCCACAAAGAGAAAAGAAATCCATAGCATATTGATTGATAAGAGCAATACGTGTATATCAACTGCTTTAGCATGCTGCTCCTCAATATTTTGGAGAAAGTACCTGGTTTACTTCTTGTGATGCTGTGATTTACACAAAAATAGTCTGCAAAGGCCCAAAAATAAAATAACAAATTCTGAACACAAAATAATGTGAGCAGCAGTATTATTTCGATGTTTCGCAAAATGCAAAAATTTTTTAGGGGCAATCAACTTTTCCAGTACAAGTAGTTTTTCAGGTGAATTCATAAATTGTGTTTTTTTGCAAAAATGGCACCATACTCGGTAGTAGAATCATGAAAACCCATATAAATCTAAATGTACAGTTTCCACACACATGAACAAACATTTTTTTTTTTTTTTTTTTTGCCAATTTCTCTTTTTTTTCTCTTGGTATATGAACTCTTATAAAGTAATGTTACGATACATGACACTAAGATATCTGGCACTACATAGAAAAATAGTGTGTTTCCCAAGATTTGATTTTTGCTCTGTATAGCAAGCAGTAAAACCTGCTCGGTTTTGGATGGACTTCTGTTGTGCTGCCACCCCCGGCATGGAAATGGAAACATGGCACTCGGAGATAAATCATGATTGCAACTATACCTTCTGTCACCACCACAGCAGCTCATTTGCAAAATTATCCAATCACTTTCATTTGATTTTTTTTTTCTTTTTTGCCACTTCAACTTTCTATGCAACAGCAGTGGTGTCTCAACAAAACTATATATATACATTATGTGTGTATACTCTTGTACTCAATACTCAATTCTGTCTTGATTAAAAGAGTTGTACTTTCATATATGGCTGTAACATATGAAAAAGGGGCTCATGCTGAGAACATAATGAGAGAGACACACAAAAAAACACCTTCCTTTGTTATTCGTGGAGTGTCTACGTTTGGCATATCTCAACTAACATCTTGCAATGCAGAATGAAGACTAGATGCCTTCAAACCTTTTTTTTTCCTTCCTTCTTTTGCTTTACAACAATTGGTGACATTGCAAATGTAATCTACAAGGTCTGTATAATTTCCATGAGACTTCAGTCCTCATGTGACCTCAAAGAGTTGATTTCTCTGTGACTTTGTCCCAGGCTGTGATGTTTTGTCAGCTACAAAACAAACCTGTTGACGCTAATGTTATCCTTGCTCTGACACATCCTGCGGGGTAAACCAGACTGGTGTATTGGAAATGGGCCTTTTTCTTCCTCTACTGAGATAACCAAGTTACAGTTTAAACATTGTGGGTACAGAATCCGTAATAGTGGTCAGATGCCGAGTACATTGCAACCTTTTGTCCATTCATTGCACTCTGTAAATAGAAAGACTACAGATTTCGACCATGGACTCCACACAGCTTTTGCTACTCTGTTTTAGACTTTACACACGCATATGCATGCCCTCACATGCCTACCTCTACTGAATATGCATGAGAGACTTCAGACACAATCCAGTCCTGACGCCAATCACACACATACACAGACAGATTTTAAGTTTTACAACCATCGCATCTCATTGTACAAAACAGCTGTACTGTGATAAATTGCATTGGTCTCGGTATTCCAGTCATGTTGTATGCAATGCTGACAAGAGACTCAAATGCATGCACTCTGTAAAATATGTTTGAAGTAAAGTACAAAACAAAAACAAAAAATGGGAAAAAAAAAACAATGCCTCTAGCACCCAGAAGGGGGTGGCACTAAAAATTTAGGTGGTTTAAAATCCTAATCAACTCTGATTGTTCAAAACTAATGTCATCTATGGAAACAAATTGGAAGTACAGGTTATGCAAATTATATTTAGATATGCATCATAGTTATATATATAAATTCACCAAAACAAAAGTCATCAACAATTTAATGTTTCTCCCATAAACCTGACCCATTCACTATCATACAGTGATTACCTTTGACCATCACATTGTGATAATAACTTCAACCGGCGAACACTAACTGTACACATTCTTACCTCTACAACTTACTGTAATATTGCTCAATCTGAAAAAAAGAAAAAGAAAAAATAAATAAAAAAGCAGCAGACTCATAATGCAAATTTGACACTCAACAAAATATATATCACCTGGAATGATAGCATGTTTATGTACAAAGTGTGGAAAAAATAAATGGACAGATTACCAAGGGAGAGGGAGGCGGAGTTTTGGATGTTTTTCAGAAGTGATTAAGGTTATGAAAACACTTCCGACTTTCAGAGGATTTTTTTTTTTTTTTTTTTTTAAGAGTGTCTTTTATAAACTGCATTTTTTTTTTCTGTGTTCGACATGTTTTAATGGAAACAGTTATGTCATCTTTAGTCAAGCAGAAATATCCAATCTTCAATTGTCAGGAGAAGAGTGTACCACATGAAGCCAATGTTGAAGCTGGAAGCTTCCAACAAGGGGTGGGTTTTTTAAGACAGGGGAATTTTTCTTGAGCTCAGAGTGGTGAAACAGAACAAAAGAGTAGAAATGTGCACCATCCTGCACCTACTATTAACTATGCCAATTCCTTTAGATTTGTTTTGGACCTTTAACCTGGAATTCCCACTGTACAACCACTCATCCGAGAATCATCCATTGTTGCAAGATGGGTGAAGTTGGAAGAATCAAGTGGGGAAAGAAATGCGAAAATCATCCATCCAGGCAGGAAAACCAGAATTTTGGCAATTTGCATCTGATTATCACATATCACTCCACTAAAACAGCAACTTCAGCCATTAGACCATTTTGAGTAAGTCTGTATACATAATAATCTTCACATGAGGACATCCAGCTGTCACTCACACTCAGCCATGTACAAGCAATAAGTCCTACACCTCCAATTTTCGCTAAATCAAGAAATCTACAAAACGTGGTCTGCTGAAAAAGAAAAAAGAAAAACTACACATAGGCTAAAAAATTAACACGTCTGTCCAAACTAAAACAAAATAACAGAACTGACAGTAATGCAAAATCTTTGACCTAAGAATGGACAAAGTCTGTGAAGGAAATGAAAGCAAACATGCAAAAGTAGTTTGAAGTACTCGATTATGAGCAAGTTTTGCTGGGTCTTCTATGTTTACTTTATGAACACAACTACAGATAACACTACCAACAATTATACACATACTTGCAGGACAAAAATAAAATAAGCATTCTATCAACAAATATACAACTTGGCATTCATACCTCCTCCTCAAATATCTGTGTACTCTTTACAGTCAGTGTGAAATTAAGCCATATTTCAGTTGAACTCAACTAAATTAAGATCAATCAAACACACACACAATCAGCTCATTTTGCTCTTTACTTCTACTCGGAGACAGCAGAGTATGCATATATTTCCATCTTCTTATAGTTTCTTACGTTTGATTTAATTTAGTAATTGCAAATATACATCATTGTCACAAAGGGCTACAAGACTCGAGAAAGGTAGATAATCACACAAAAGTTAGCAATTTTCATCACTTACATTATTGTCCTTACGGTGATACACCGACTTCCTCAATGATATACCTTAAGTTTGCATCACAGTTCAAAATTCATGATTCTGCTTCATTAGGTTAGTTCTACTGCCCGTGAAAGACCAAATACTTATCTTATCTTGCTATGAAATTGCATTCCACAGCAAAAATTGCACAGCATTGTGTCTTTCCCCTACAGAAATGAGATAGGTGGATTGTTTCTGTGGACAGATATGCAGTGATGCCCAAGTGCTGTAAAGAGTTTGTGAGAAGAAATGAAAATGGCTGAAAGAAGTTTTGTGCATCACAAAATTTAACCCTCTCCCTAATTTGCAGTTAAGTCCTTGTGATCACCTTTCATCTTCTCTGTTAAACAAAAACAACAAAGCCCTTCAACTAGGGCTTGTTCATATGAATTCAGGCTTTTGTCTTGAAGACGCTTTGACACATTCCACTCACCTCGGTGAGGTTGTTGAAATGGCATTTTTCCCTTGATTCTGATCACACATATGAAAAACAATGAAAGGAAAAAGAGAACCGTCAGCCGTAGCATCGAACCTGGCCAGCTCTATATATGATATAGTATTTAAGTTGTTGATTATGGCATTACCTGTGTATCTGCCTTCTTATCCATTGTGTAGCTGTTTGATATCACACTTAGCACCATACAACTACTGCTACGTAGTAAGCTTTGACGAATGAATTCTGGCCTCTAACTTTATTCTTCTTTCATAATTCATTGAGTGCCCCAGGCATCACCCCTTTGCCTGAAATTAGACCATCATTTTCAGCACACTGCATCCACTGACCAAACCCACCTCTCCTTCCTCTGAGAATGGCTACATTGAATTCCCTAAACATCTCAGAGGCATAGCAAATGATTCGCCGTGCAATGGAACCAAAATGCAAAGAACTAGAGCGGAGTGCAGCAGAGCAGAATGAGGAGGTGCAGCATTGCAAGTGGACGCCATTGGGTGTGGTCCCTTTACTAAAGATGCTGGGTAGGCCCTCTAACACAGTCTGGAGTGATGCCCATGGATCCCGTAGTAAGCTCTCTTAGTAATAAAAAAGTGCAAGGTATCATCGCTGTCGCACATCCGCCTCTTGCAGTGGGGGGGTCTACTGCATTCTCACGCTCACGTCCTCGGTCTTCGCACCGCCGTTGGTTTCCGAGACCTCGATGTACGACGGGGGCGGGAGCCCGTTGGTTCCATTCTTGTCCTCCATCACCTTGGTCAGCTCCATGTTCGGCTTGTCCTTGGTCCCCTCATTGCTCCTCAGGTGGGTCAGTTTGGGGGTGGTCAGGACCGTCCAGCGCTGCATCGGGAATGGACAGGAGAAAATGGAATGACAGAGGGGCATGGATGGTATTTCAAAAATATCTGTGGTGATATACTCTGCAATAATTTTATGCTCATTTTGATCTTACAATGAACACACAGAAATACAAAGCCCACAAATGGTATTCATACTCTAAAACTTGAACCAACAGTAAAGCCTCAATGTGAAGTAAAATATCTCTTATAAAAAGTCTGTTGTTTTTCATTACCACACTGGAGGACAACTGTGTACTGATAAGAAAAAGGATTGACCATCTCCAAACTACCTGATTTGTCTGATTTGCAAGTCATTTTTTTTTTTTTTATCAATTATGAAAATCAGCCATGTCTACAATCTGTTCACTTTTGGAAATAATGCTCCCAGATAGATACACACCTATATCAATTTTACAAGAAGCATCATACTTAAATGGCCTTGAAAGGATTAAAAAGTTAAAAGATGGGGCACAATAAACACACCTCTTTCAGGGAACCAGTGCTGTTGAAGAAGAGCTGGAAGCAGAAGTAGGATGGAGGGCAGATCATAGAAGACAGAGCCATGAGCCAGCCGATCGCATAGCCCCATTCGGGGTACACATACGTCTCATTGTACGTCAGCGGGCTGTACTTCACCAGGCTGAAGATGAAGATGGCCTAAATCGGACAAAAAGAGGAGTACTCTGTAAGCAGGTGTAGGACAATAAATTTTCAGTTATTTTCATCTTGTCTTAACCCTATAATAACCAGGCCAGGCTTTTTTGGGGTGTTCTGTGGCCGGGGGAGGGTTGATTCAACCCTGTATAAAAGGTCGTGCAGCGTCATAACAGTATGCAAGATTTTCGCGAAAATGCTGTCAAAAGATGTGTGAGACTTGAAAGTAAAAAGTCAGCGAACGGCACGGTCAAGCAGATATGATATTATCACACATCATTTTGTTCATACTTCATTTTGTTTTGTTTTGCCCCCCCCCCCGCCCCCCCCCCCCCCGCCCCCCCCCCCCGCCCCCCCCCCCCCCCCCCCCCCCCCCCCCGGCCCTTTTAGGGTTAAAATTTGACAAAAATGCTAAACTCAAAATTATAAAAACTAGTAGCTGAAATGGAATTCTCATCATTTCTTTTATAGAGGACAAGAGCAATCCAATATAACTTTAGCTACAGATGCAGGTAAGAACAACAACAAAAATATACATGCATAAGAACATTTTTTACAGCTTACTTGAGGAAACTGCCACTATATCTTCCTTCATGATTCAAAGTTCATGAGAGCGTAGGGCTACAAAGACAATGGAATTCTGATTCTTACAGCACTCCTTCTATGGCTTGTCACAAACATAGATGTCTGTCATTCATTGGGTGCAAAATACACATGATACTACTGTCAAGTCAGACCTTGTAAACTAAACTGACATGAGTGTAAACTGTAAAACTGACATGAACGAACAGACAATGCTCACAAGCCAGGCAGCCTTTAATGCACGCAATACCAGTTTGGGAAGTTATCTTTAACAAAAATTGCGCTGCGTGATCCTCTCGGAAGCTTCGTAGTTTGTCTTTCCAGTCTCCTCTTTCACTTTATAAACTTCCCTCACCCCTACCCTCACCCTCATACACCCCCACCCCATGCACCCATCCCTCAAGAGAAAGTAGTGGTAACACTAAAGAAATCAAAAACAGCTTGATAAGTAGCTGTCAGCATGGCAATGCTCTTACTATGGAGAAGCAGGGAGTAGTGACCATCCAGGTCAACCTCAGGTACTGGCCGCACAGGAGCAGACCCTTGAAGTCACACATCGTCTTAAAGTCTCTCAGGAACCTATCCGCTCCTGCAAATAGGCGACACACGAAATGGATAAAGAGAATCTTTAGTGAAGAGAATCACTTCACATTGAACTGGATATCTTCAATGTTAGCAATCATACAATAAATCATGGACTCTGTTGAGGATATTTCAGTCACAAAAGATGGCTATTCAAATTCATGTCTTTCAAAATCTGAAAGTAAAGACCCAAGTTCATTTCATTTCCTTTATTTCCAAATTCTCAGAATAATGCAACAAAGTGAGAACTTAGTTTATGATGGAACTTTACCAAAGATTGAAATCTGAGTGAACAATGCCTGATTTTGCCCACAGCCTTGCACAAATTAGATTGGAGAGTTACATGGCGCTACATGACAACATGAAGTTTATTTTAATAACATTCTGATATAATTTTTAGCAGGCAGTGGATATTCCCAGATTCCTAGGTATTTGAAACATGTGGAGAAAAGGGCTGTGTACCCCCCAGACTTACCATACACCCAGCCTATAGCCATGCTCTCGAAGAACGAGACAAATAGCAGGGCACTGCCGCTGGCGGAGTAGGCATCAAACAGCTGGAACACATACATCCCTCCCTGCATGTGGGGGAAGACAGAAGGGAAAACTATCAATGTGGATATGAAAACAACTGTTCTGAAGACTTCATCACTGGGATTGCTAACATAACTACAGCCATTTTGGGGCAGCATTATGCCGTCATGTTCCTGGTGCTCAGAGCCAAGCTTTGGCAATATGTGACCGGCGACAACGGTTTCAGGCAAGAGTCGGGCATTTTGAAAATTCATTTTTTCATTGAATCACATTGCCCATTTCCTAAGCTTTGCATTGATATAAAACACTTGCATTCTTTGGCACCATAAGTGAGCATGGAAAGCGAAATAAAATGCACTTTTTAAGTTGTTAGCCTGAAAAAATTGCGAGAAAACGGGCTTTGAAGATTCACCTCTTTCTCAAAGCAATGTCCGAGCGGCGATGCGTGGTGAGAATCACCCATCCGTACGATGGTGCCAATCAATGTTAAGCTCCGCCTCTAGCAACCACATCGCCTTCTGATTGGCTCACTGAGAGAGTCAAATTTCCCGGGCACCCTTCCTAGGAGCTCAGCGTATGGAGCCGAAAAACAATGCGGTTCGCTCGGGTTTGTTTTACCATTACGTCTTTCAATATGGCGGATACGATAATTGCACGTATGGTGTACATGTGTATGGGCGCACGCATTACGCAATGGCATCCACACGCCATGACCATGTGCATGTAACAGGAGCTGGTGGCGAATCCACACATTTACAAATTGCGTTTTCATTGTTGTTGATTTGACTTTATCATTGGCGACCCTTTTGTAGGCAGAAAAATGCCAGTGCTGGCAAAGGTCACGCTTCCCGTGTGTTTTGCTTTTACAAGCCGTGCATATGTTGCCTTGTTCGGTGGTGTTAATTATACAGTATTAAAACAAACAAACAAACACGACTCGTTAGTTTCGTGCGATCTTGATGTGTAGTATTTGAATATAACTGGTTTCATGTGACCTCTCCTTTCCTCTCATCTACCTTCCCTTGAGTCAGTCTGCTGTCATAATTTTTACTACATGTACAAGTAGACTATCGTTTTTTCTTTTCACACGATTATGTCGTGCTAAATGATATTTGCTTCACTTACGTTGTCAAACATTGCGGTAGAATAGTTTGGATAGAAAGCCAAACGAAGAGCACGCACTACAGAGCGAGAACAATGGAGCATGTAATCATGCATGCGTGGACAAAGCATTCCCCAAACACTGCAACTGGTGTCTCCGAAAGCCGAATTATGTAAATGTGTGTGACGCACCAGCCAATCGCATGCGAGACCTTGCGCCGTAGCAACGCTGGGGATATTGGCGCGGTGTTCGAAAGAAGCTCGAAACTGACGAGTGCGATCCAACATAGGGTGCTTAAAATTCCATTTTCGATAGGAAAAACGTAGTCTTATGCTATGAAATTTAGTGTAGATGTAGAAAACATATCAAAGATTCGATTTCTGCAAAAAAACCCGAATCGACAAAAATAATGGTAAAGATCTTTGTACCCCACCTAGGAGGAAATTTGCTCTTGCGACTTTTGCCTGAAACCGTTGTCGCGGGTCACA
This sequence comes from Diadema setosum, assembly GCF_964275005.1. NCBI lineage: Eukaryota > Metazoa > Echinodermata > Echinoidea > Diadematoida > Diadematidae > Diadema > Diadema setosum. The sequence goes on along the minus strand of NC_092685.1, from coordinate 40,902,106 downwards.
TATGTTACCTTGGTCAATGGAATCAAGCCGGCATCCACATCACAAGCACTTCAGCCTCTGGGTAGCACTCTAGCCATGCAGGTTGCCATTGTCTGATATGCTATATTTAATTTCAGTACCTGATTGTGGACATAGTGGGCTAGCCAACCGGAAAGCACAAGTGTTGTGACAGGGCTTGAACCATTGACCTTGTTATTCAAAATGCAGTGCAGAATCCACAAGAGCTACTAGACCACAATACTGCCAACATGATTCTATGCCTGGTTGGTTAAGCTCAGATCTGACTAACATCGCTGTTGCCAGGTTGCATAGGATTAAAACCATGGAAGCTCACTGATATAATGGATACTTCTGTTCATTCTCCCTTTCTTTTTGAGGTTGATCAATAATCATTCACTCTCTGAAAGACTGCATCATTATCTCTTAAGTATCTGATTTCTCTGCAGCAATAAGAGCAGGTAAAAGAGAACATTCTGACATCCCACAGGAACAGATATGATGAAACGTACTCAACATCTCATTGTAATTTACACTATCAATGCAGATATAACTGAAAATATCAGTCACTGGCATCAATTTTCCAGACTGTAGCATGAAGACCATACATAGCATGTAGTTCACTGCTCTTTCATAATGTTTTTGACTTCTCTTAAGCTTTCACGTGTGGATATCACTCATCAGCAGCCTACAGAAATCCAAAGTTCTCTGAACTGTTCTCTCCACCTATTCAGTCAATATTCATATATAACATATGCGGCCCTATATGGCCAATGTTCCAACCACTCCCAGAAGTCATGTAATAACATCACCTCTGACCCAAACCCGTACTTCTCACACACAGACACAGTGGGCACTGGATGTCGGCATTGTGACATAATTGCATGGCTTTGGATCATGGTTCCCTCTTTGGCTTCCCCTACATCAAAACAATACCCCATTTCCTGATTCTATTCTCAACGAGGTTAAAAATGCACAGAAAAAAACTCTTGATTAGTCTCTATTGGCAGTAAAGCACACAGAGGTACTGACAGATGGCAAATGTAAAGTTACAACCGGTCTCCAATCATAACATTTCCTCACCAGGTCCACATTCCACCCCTTTCCAACCCCCTTGGTCTAGGACTCCCTGCATAAGCCTCTCCCTCATAATACACTGTATATTTTGTTTGCTTGTTTTTGTTAGTTTTTAACAGTGAATCGCTATTTACATGTACTTGCAGCAATTTTTTCTTGCATTTTGACGATGGAGGATTATGGATGACTCTTTCTTCAGAATGGAGGGTAGTTGAGTTGAGATCAACAGCATCTACTTTTGCACTGGACCACTTATTTGGGGGCATGTATCAATGCTTGAGCGCACACAGTTATGTAGATGCTATACTAAGCATTGTGTCTACGTATAAACCAACATTCTGTGCCCACTTCGTCCATACAAGTCATTGTGCCACACCTACAAGCACACTTTATGAAATTTTGTACACCATTTTTTTTTTCTTTCCGGTTATCAAATATGGAGGCAATTATGCCTGACTGGATTGAACGGCAACGTCTCACGTAATGTGAACAGAGACATGTTTTCTTGTACCGTTATTAATTGATTACCTCAAGCATGTCTGGCAAACAAGTATTGTATCTTTGCGATGTGGTTCATACTTCACATAATCAATCATATCATTATCTTCTTAAGCCCTTGACCAGAAATTTACTGCCCTCGATGAGAATATATTCAGCTCTTTTAAGGAGTGCCTGGGTATAAACAGTTTTGTTTGCAAAAAAAAAAAAAAAAAAAAAAAAAAAAACATTCAGCAGCATGACAACACTTTTTTGTGTCATTTCTTGGTATGAGACTAAAGAAGTGCTTCAGTGGAGGCAAATATGCTGAACTTTATTCTGCATTAGATGAAATACTTGATTGAAATAGTAGGGGGGGGGGCAGGAGAAGATATTGACAAAGCAAACAATGAACAAATATAAGGTACCAAGGTATGTCTTTTGAGGTCTCTGATTTCCCATGAACCCATATTTGCACTTTTGGCATGAACTTGCTGATCATGTTGACACAAAGGGTAAAACAGTGGAAAATTTCCACACCCCCACTAGACTCTTAAAAGTACAAACTTAGATAGAGGTGGGGGGATATCCATTCTACTTTTTAAGAACTCTCTTGACCGACGATTTGGATGGGTTCTTTAACTTTAAAAGATGATTTGTTAGATGTCTAACTGTTAGTTGTTTTGAGTGCTGTTGATATTAATCTTGAATGATTTCGAAAAAACATGAAAAAGATACCACCATCCCAAGATAACAATTTCCAAATATATGTAGTCGCAGTGCTTCTGTCCATACATCTTGCATAAATACGACTGCTATCTGCCCAAGCAATGCTGTAGTTACGTGAAGACTTTAGCCTTTCCCCTACAGTTCATGTGCAGTATTGATTAATTTGCCAGAGGAAATAGTAACTGCTTCTTTCAAGATTAAAGAACACTACTTTGCTGAAGTCTGGAGCCAGAAATTACCAAGAGCAACCCTATCTTGAACCCCCACCCTTATATTGCCTTCAACATTGTGTGTATACTGAGAAGCGGGATACAGGTTGGTGATGACATAGCAATTAAACTGATATAAAAAACTATTTGCAATGGTTGTAAAGTCATTCGGGGATATTGGAGGTCATGCACAAATTGTGTAATGTCATTTATGCAATGGTCATAGGTCAGGAATACTGAAGCTGCAGTATACGAAACATACGTAATATCTCTCAATCAAAAAATGTCTGTGTTTCACTCGAAGATAAATCTTTCATTCACATTTCTGTATGTCCACCCAAGCAAAATTTGTGCAGAATTATATCTGGTTATATTTGGATTAGCACCCTTTACGGTTTTGGGGTACACAATGGCTGATTGAGGACGGGTCAAAATTCTTTCAGACCACTCAGCAATCATTCGTTATGCCACACCAAAATCTGTTACAATCAGTATCATCATGATCATCTGTTGCAAGATGTGTTGTGCGGTGAATCAGGCCGCTGTGCATTCTTGTTTCTTCTGTGCTATATTGTGAGATTTTGTGGGGTAGGACCTGATAATTCCAAGGAAGAATACTCACATAGGTCACCATTGGCAGACCAGCTATTAGGAAGAAAAGACAGGTGAAGAAGGCAAAGTATTCTCGCCGGTTGCCCTTCAGCAGGTAGTTCGGGAACAGGTCGATGAATGCAGTGACAAAGCCTTCCACACCGACAAACTGTGGAGAACAGCAAAAGAGTTGTTTGATTAAATGTTTGATAATCTATTTTCCAAAACATATGCATGCACACACACACAAAGAGAAGAACAACATAATATGACAAGGAGCCAAATGTTGCAGAAATATAAACTTTTCTTCTTTTTTTTTTTTTTAATGTATTGGCAGCTGAACAGTGTGGGACCCATAGCATTTGAATGCCAATCTCTGCAGATAGCTCCTCCTCAAAAACACACGAATGAATGAATTAGACATCAGTGCAGCAAAGCCTAGTCCCCTGTTTATCCGTCACCCAAGACCTGTGCAGATGTAAAAATCAATTCTGATTTTCTATAGTATTGGTAATATCTATCACTATAGGTGACTGATGATAAAAAGAGATGTGATGCTATGCATCAAGTTTCACTTGCATCTACTTGAAATCAGTAAGATAACTCCTTTTGAAGTTACTTTCCAAATTTTTTCTTTCTTTGACACAATTCTATTACTTTTGAACCAGAGCCATGGATGCAGAAGCTTCTACAGTAAACATGCAAACAGACATATATACAAACAAACCAACATCTACATGCTTGCAGTTGGGGTATTACATCAGGACATTGTACAATGACTCAGGCACTTTATTTTTCCTTCCCCACATACCCCATTCACTAATTGGTCAAAGGTAGAATGATATCTTATGAGTACATCTCAACATCCTTAACCACTGTAACTGATGTAACAAACTTCCACAGGTTATCCGAATGCAAATTTGTTCATGATGCAACAGCATGCATTTCTGTGCAGTTACATCATAAGCTTTATCTAATGTAATCACTTCTGTGAACTTCTTCAAGTGAGCCAAGGTAATCAAACTTCTATCCAGTCACTCTAACTTTACTGGAAAATACATGTACAGCACGACCTTTCTCGGAAGCTTACAGGCTGTGTACATACACCTTGTAGGTCTTGCGTTGGGTTGGTTAAAGCAAACCCACCATCCAACAGAGCTCGCACAAAATTCATGGGTCCCGTTCACCAAAAGGTTGTGGCAAACATACTGTTTACTCTAACTTGGACCCCCTAAAGCCCTATACATCTAGCATATTCAATCTCCTAAGCAATTAGCCTGTTCCTCAGAGCCAGCAAAGTCAGTGTGTTTGTTAAACTCTCTTGGAAAGTTGGGGGGAGCCTGGGTTGCAAACAGTTTCCAGAGGCTGGACAAAATCAATCCTTGGTGAATTAGCGAAGGCCTTCATGATATCACATAGACAGCGACAAGTCCTTGCACAGGTGTGCCTTAATCAACTTTTCCTCCCGCCCTAATTCAGCATTGACACAACCAAAAACAGGCACTGTTGGAGACGGAGATGACGATGATGAAGGACAAGGAGGAGGAGGAAGATGGGAAGAAGATTGAAAAGGAAGAGGAAAAAGGAAGGAGCAGAATAGATGAAGGAGAACAGGAGGGTTTTGTAAGAGAGCCCTATTTGTTTAACCCATTATAATCCAAAGTTTGGCGATCTCTGTGTTTTTACAGCTTCCGTACGTTAGTATTGCACTTTAAACAATTTGACACTAGCTATATTTCCCAGATGACCAAGAGAGGGTGAAAATCATGTGGAGACAAGCAAAAAGGACATTAATACACAAAACAGGTTGTAAGTTGTCTGTGGTCACAGTAATCTGATCCACGTTACAATCCACGCGATGTCAGTCTTCCCGTGCATATGCAAAACATGAATTTTTGCCAAATGCAAGCTCCAAAGTACAAGGATATCTTACTCCATACTGTCAGAGCTATTTAAATAACTTGGTGATGGTTCAACTTTATGAGCCGGCTCCCCAATTAAATGTACATGGTATATCCTATGGAAAAAAAAATAGAAGGAAAGTATACCATTGTTGTCGTATGTGGTCCAAACAGTCATTAATTCCACTGAATTGATTGTTCTATCATACCCTACAAATTACATGCCCTTCAATTTATCACTTCAAGGTGTTTTGTGTATCTATGTATACATCATCATCCCTATAATTCTACCATCCACCTTTATAGCTAAATTCATCTCTAAAATACAAAAAAAAAAGTGCATTCCTTTTAAATAATTTATCCATGTGCATGTAGCATTGTATTGGCTATTGAAAGAAGGAACTACTCTTTACTCTCTATTGACAACACTGAATTATGACCACAATTTTTTGAAAAGCTGAATTTGTATAAAATGAGCCCATCTTTGCTTTGGCTCTCTAAAATGACACTTCAAAATGCAAGCGATACTCTCCTTAACTTTATAAAGTCATTCTGGTGTGAGAAAGACCAAAATCGTAACAAAGGGGAAGCTTGTTCGGTGGAAACTGGCCAGAAAGTGATATGGATTGACTTGGATATGAAGGAGGAGAGGAAACACGTGATGTTTACATGCGTTCTTGAGTAACATTTCTACCCAAACACTGTGAATGCTTTGTTATCGTCTGAATAACCGGGAAAACAATGCAACATTGGCACATGCAAGTCAGAGTTGGGGCTCACACTGTGCATACATACGAGTTGGATAAATGCTGTTGAATGAGTGAAAGGTTGGATTTGATACAAATGAAAAAGGACTTGTTAGATCCAGGTAATAATCTATTATTTGCTTGAGTAAAAAACAAAACAAAGCAAAGCAAGGATGGAGCCATGTATTTAATACTAAAGTTCAGGGTATCTCTGATATTGCGTTGATTTTAAGAACTTTACACAATCAAAGAACTAAAGTGCCCAATAGATTAACAAAACATGTTTCATACTCCGAATCCAAAGACGATCACGAGGATCATAATAAGTGTGCTAAAATGGCGTACACTAAAATGAAAAATTGTATTGATACTATAAACAGCCACTATCATCATTGCTATAATTTTTATCATCATTATAATCAGCATCACATATTTCCTGTACTTATCACATGTTGTTATTAACACAATCACTACTGGTGAACATGAAGGGCAAAAGCAACTGATGTTCAAAGAATTGGTATTCACATTGTTTCTTGTCTTTGTTTCATTTTTTTTTTTTTATTGTGCTTATATCCAGCAAAGTCATATGTTCTGGTAGGTAATATTTTCAGTTTGTGACCAGACAATATGCTACCCTGCCAACAAGGGGCTCTTAACTTAAGGCTTGCAATCACTGGAGTGACCATTGTTTTAAATAGCCATTTCCAAGGTGATAATGACCAGAGCTGAATCAGAGTCTAGTAAAAATTATGCATGGGCCATCACTTCACTGGGCATGCATCGTTCCCCCAGGGGACACCTACAGGCCCTTGTGAGCCTGCTTCCTGAATAACAGGACGGTCAAAAAATTGGACCGACATAATAGCTTTAAAGGAGGCTGCTCCGTTTCTCTTGCAAGTAGACTTCTAATTATTGCAAACTTTTCTTCAGTGCATGGCAAATGGCAATACAACTTAGAACTGCATGTGCCAATATACCTACTGATATTTACATGGAGTAAAAATGAATGCCTGTACAGTTATGTACAACTCACCTGACTTATTTGGATAAATACAGAAATGAAATATATCTAAATTGACCCAGTTAATCAATTTTCTCTATCATTGCACTTGCAAATTGTACTCTGAAACATTAAAAGTGGGCTGGGGGGGACCCATACAATCAATTTGTTTTGACAGATTCTCTTGCACATAGAAGCATACAAGTGGAGCCACCTGTAGTGTAATGGATCTGGATCGAGTGTAACTATTCTCTTAAAAACCCCATAGAGCCAACTTTTGTTCATTTGGAAAATCCCAGGGATACACTCTCTCTCTCTCTCTCTCTTTCCTGACCTGTGGCGTGAGAGTACGACCTCGCATAATTATTCTAGGATGCACTGGATGTTCCGAGGGGGGAAACGCCCCCTTGGCAACAATGACTCTGGGCTCCAGAGCATATAGACACAGGGGCACTGCCTGGCAGGCTCTCTAAACAAAACCTATTGCCCGCACGTCCTAGGGGGTGTATGCACTGTGGGGAGTATTTGGGTACGGAGCTTCTGCACAAACAAGTTGCTGTTGTCGACATGCAAGCTTGGCTGGATGCAAATTCAGAGCAGACAGCACTGGAAGGACAAAAATTCATTCTCATCCTAAGGGCCGGTTCAGCCCCATTTCCTCCTCAGACTATGAAGGCCATAGCGCTCTGTGCTTGGGTTTAACCTTTTTTTTTTCTTCCTTTTAACATCTTCAAAGTAACAAGTAGCTCCACTGGGCCAAGATTATTTTAGCAACTAAGAAGAGAAGATAATATCATGGCTTTCACAAAATGAACAACCTGATTGATCTATCTATATATTTTTAAAATCTGCCACATGAATTTGCAGGTTGATTTTTTTTTTTTATTTGTACAGATCATCAATTGAATTTCCTTTAAAATGCAGGTAAAAAGAAGTCAAGGCACATGACAAAGAGTTCAGCATTGGAATGGCCTCTCCTAGTATTTCTGATGTCAATTTCTAGTCTCTGGTTTACTATATCAGACACGGCATATGATCAAAATGTTCAAAATCACTACTGGTTTCTATCTTTGCAGAATGGTTGCAACAGGCTAATCTATCCACTATCAACTATTCATGTTTGTGCGCTGGTTTAGTGTGGATGCAAATTACATTCACTGGAAGATGCTCAAGACATGTACATCGGCAGAAATGCATTTCACCATTTTCACAAATCAGCTCAATGCAACTGCAAGTTATTCTGTGTAGGCCTACACCTTGATCTTGCAAGAAATGCCAAAATCTATTCAAAAAGTGAGGACTTGGCGCATCGAGTCTAGGTTTTGCATATTGCTTCTTTTTTGTTGTTGTTGCAACTTTATTGTGTGCACTGTAAACTGCCATGTCATGCTGACAACTATAGATTCCTATTGTAAAAGAGCTGAGCTTGTGGGCTGTCTTTGTTTGAGAGTGGAAGATGTGAAGAAAAAAAAAATAAGAAAGAAAAACAGGAAGGAGAAAAAGACCAGGAATGGAAAAGAGGCTAGAAAGAGAAGAAGAACAAGGAGAATACAATAAAATGTCTGAGAAGAAGAAAACAAAGAAGAAGAGGAGGAAGAGGAGGAGGAGGAGAAGTAAACATGCATCAAGCATGGCCCATAAAACTGTAAAGTGCATGCAAGTATTGACAAGTACGTGTACACATTCAAGTGCCTCTCTTTCTTTTCTTTTCTTTTTTTTTTGGGGGGGGGGGGTGGCAAGGATTTTGTATTCATCTTCAAAGTAATGCTCTCCACAAACAATCATTCTGATGAATAGAGAGCCTCTGTGATCTACGACTGATAATGCATGACAAAGGAGGGGAAGAATTCTGGCTCCTCTAACTTTGAAAGGCTGGTGGTACGGAGAAATGGAGACACCTGCCTATCTGTGTTTGTCACACACTGAAAGGTACTATACTCTTCTTTCTTGACCGCCCCCCCCCCCCCCCCCAAGAAAAAAAAAATTACTGTTATTTTCTTTTTCATATTTTGATTGGCAAGAGACATATAGGACAGCACAAGTGATATGTTTTGGATCATACCAACTCCTGATTTGAAAAAAAAAAAAATCATTCTTTAACATTTCCTCTCTTCACCTCCTTTTTTAAAAAAAACACCAGAACAATCTTGCTGTATAGACTTTGTCTCGTAGTCAAGGTACAATAATTCCATATCATGTAGATTAACATTTTGCTTTCACACAAACACACACACACATACTCACACAAAAATCACAAGACCCTCAACATCACCCCCCTCCCCCCCCCCCCCAAGGGAAAAAAAAAATGGTGAGACAGGTTTTTCTTTTTCTCACATCAAGTCTTTTTCTTCTATTTACGATTGAACCATTGAAAAGTGGAAAATAACCTTGTCCCACATCTAGGGTGATTTTATTTTTGCAACAAAAAGACACATGATCCTATACATTTAAAATCTCATGTGCAAATGGGCCCATGTCCTTTCTGGGCACGAAACAAATGAGGCCTTCGAATACAAGGGATGTCACGGTCTTTAGGACCACATTTGCTCGTCAATGATATACCTACAGGACACCACCTTCAAATGAATTACTGTAACTTTCACTTTGATTTTACCAATGGGGTGCTTTACTGTTACCTCTCATGCCGAAAAGCCACCAAACTCTGTTAATATCTCAAGAAATACTTGTCGCAGAGAAATGCACCAAGGGAGTACAACAGGTCAATACCGTCATGGGGACTACTAGTATCATGAGGAACACTTCCATGCAAACAAGTGCCAGAGGTGATCCCATAAAGACACTACTCCAAACACATTAGAAAACATGACCACTATCTCCATATCTTTTTTTTTTTTACTACCTTTCCTTTCTTTTCTCATGTTTTCTTGAAGACCAGGGTTGTCCCTCTGAATTTATGTCTATTAAGATTCAGACAAGAGATTTTTCTTTCAAATTGCTTCCTTCTCATAACACCTTGACTTGCACCTGGTTGTCAGAGTAAGATTCTGTGTTCTAAATATGGACAAGGACTTTTGCAATCAAATGTGGCAATCAAATTAGGGCACATGGGCAAAGCTTTTAACTGTTCCAAAGTGTTACCTGTTCCTGTTCCTACAAGGGAACTGCAGAAATTTGCCTGGTAACATTGCCTGGAATTTCTTATCCCTGAATAATCTCACGTCCCTATAAATAAATAATAAAAAAAAAAAATCATCCCTCAAAAATGCTAAGTAAACCAGGTGTGATTTTGTGCCCTGAAACATGGATTGACATTAGTAGCATTAGATGTGCCTTGAACTGTGGTTAAATTCATATTTTTCTTTCATTTCATCCTTGTTTTTAACTATTTCTTCTTTATGTGATTTTTGTGGTCTAAAGCCCGATGCCACTGTCCGAATTTAGTGTTGATGGATGGCCTGATGAATAGATAGGTGTCAACTGTTCAAAACTGGTGGCACAGGAGGGGTAGGGAGGGGGTGGGGCAGGGGAATGGATGGGGGAAGGGAATGGAGAAGAAGAGAATGATCAAGCCCCTCTCTCTTTGTTGTTGTTGTTGTTGTAATGGATGAAAGACTGATTATATGATGGAAATGTATATTGAAATGATTGGGTACATATGTTGATATTATGCATTCACAAATGATGCAATTTGCAGTCGTATAAAACAATTTGGGACCCAACCCCATGTCCACTGCCACTTTTGCCTCATGCACTGAGCCACTTCATTTATCTATATAATCAACTGAAGAGGAAAATTACCAGAACCATTACACGGCCCCCATTTCACTCTTTCTCTCTCGTAATACTGTAATCGGTAAATAATTTGACATAAAAAAATACTGGCAATGACACGCTATTGACTCGGTCATCATTTGGAAACTCTTAACTGGCCATGATGGGGGAATCTGGAGATAGCTGGTGGAGATACGCATCCCACCAATGACTTCCCACGTTTCCTGCCCACGCACATTATCTTTCCCACAATTTGTTTCAATGCCCGATCGCTGCCGTCTGCCGGTCATGCTGAACCCATATATATACAACATGTTTCGACGTGACAGCCTTGAGACTGGTGTTACGACGCAAACATCAAATGACTTCTTGGTTTTCCTCGCTTGTGTGCGTGTGTGTTTGTCAGCGTTTGCCATCAGAGGTGAAACAATGCACTCCTGTCTCTTTGTTGACGACCCTGGAACACATCTTAGAAGCATACCGTCGCCTCTTGTGTTCAGCTCGGTGGATGAAAGCCCAGCAAGCAGCCATCCCATTCATCCTTCACGCACGATTACGCCTTTCTCTCACCTATACTCTAATGTGTTTTCCATCTACCTTCTAATTTGTACCCCCCCCCCCACACACACACACACACAATTAAGAACAGTCTGTTTCCTTCGTTACAGCCAGAGGCAACTCAGTCTTGCTAGCAATATAAGTATAAAGCATCTTTTTTTAAAAAAAAAAACGTCATACAATGCACACTGCCAGGTATCACCCTACGGCTACAGAATTCCTCACTGAATGCATAATGGTACCATGAAGACAATTTGATCTTTTTCAAAACGATCAACAAATAATTCTCCAGCAAACTCTGATCAAAACAGTATTAAAAAAAAAAAAAAAAAAAAAAAAAAAACCCACATATTTCAGCATCCCCTTTTCAATATAGCCTGCACCAATGCATGCATGCATGTCCCAAATACAAACATGATCAGAGCCTGCGGTTACAAGTCCCGTTTAGCTGTGCAATGATGTACAAAAAAAGGACAGAAATTTGTTATCTCGTGCATTTTGAATAAGTTTGCAAATCTTGACACCGGTGCTAATTTATATGCCCAACTTGTCATTTTTAACACCATCAGCACCCTTTGATCTGTCTCAGTGTATATGTCTGTAATCGTACTTCATTTTTATGTACGAGTATGCTATGTACAATTTTCCATCACCTTCTTCCACACAGCCCAAAGAGTGATGCATATCAACATGAAAAAAAAAAGAATCCTCATGATCATCCCTCTTTTAAAAAATCAAAAGCAAATACCGACATGAACTGCAAAAGCTTCCCATTGACAAGGATTAAAAAAAAAAAAAATCACAAAAACCCTAAACCACGTTGATCAATTTACCCACTGATAACAGACCATAAACCAGGGAAAAAAAACACAATGAATACATTGACACAGTGGGTGAACCGGTTCTAATCTGAAATGACTTTACACTAGTTGCTAAAGTACACAAAAGCGCAACAAAAGTCGTAAAACATTATCATCTGCATCGATTTACAGTTTGTATGCCTACATCCCACTATAAAAGTAGCTGTAATAAGTTCAGGAACTCTACAGACATATAGTTAACAGAGTACTACTCAGTACTTGCTTAATGCAGAAGCAAGCAAGGACCTTTGAGGTAAAGGATTTTTAACAATGGTGAACTTCAGTATAAGTTATGACCATGGTATCATTTGGGTGATGACCCATGAAAAGGAACCCTCAAAAGATCTGAAAACTTGGAAGGTGGAACGACTTAATGCATCGGGACATCATGAATAACAAGGGCATAATTTTTTTTTTTAAATTTTACTTCTGTTTGCAATGGTATAAAATCCTTGAAACTGTTTATTCAGTCTTCATACTGGCGTACCCATACTTCTGTTCAAACTCCGTAAAGCTCTCTTTTTCTCAGATCAAGTCTTTTTCTTCTTTTAACGACTGAATCATTGTAAAGTGGAAAATAACCTTGTCCCACATCTAGGGTGATTTTATCTTTGAAGAACTCTTTTCAAACCTATTTGAAATAACCGATTCGAAATGACCTTACTCCACATTGCACTTGTCATTCAGTGGGTCAGAAAAGGGTGCAAAAGCAACGACAGACAGACAGACACACACACACACACACGAAAGACAAGTTTGTACAAAAGGTACAAAACCACAACTGATTGCAACTTCTTCATATCAAGTAATAATCTGCAATATACATGCATTGTCTTGAAACATTTCCATCATGCCTGCATGTGAGACTCCCCCCCCCCAAAAAAAAAAAAAAAAAAAAAAAAAAAAAAAAAAAAAAAAATGGCATCAATCCAAACAGAAAAATTAATGGTCAATGATTTTGACCAATTCTTGGCCGAATACAGAAATCTGTTCCTCCTTGGGGTATACACTTCACCTTAAATGCACCAGTTTGGTTTGAGGATGTTTCCATCTTATCTTAAGTACAGATAAACCCCCAAAATAATCAAAAACTCCATTGACTTCCCTGCTGTGGTCACACGGCCACTGCCTCTGTACACTTGCAAGTGGCAACAGAACCATTCTCCTACATATTTACTCGATAAGGTTTCTCTGCATTAGCTGGATCTTTCCGAGTCTCATGCCCCATGTAAACAACCTCTACTACCTGTAGACAGCATTAACACCTCATATCAGATTACACAATGTGAACTTTGGAGGCAATTCCCACCATCAACATACCCGTATCACCTCAATTACATGTGATAGTAAACTTTACAACCGAGCATGTTCCTCTGGCATTGTATGATTGTAAAAGGTGCATATTCTTTGCGCAATGTTAACTAACTATGCCGCCTACATGTAAGTCCGCATTTCTTAACCGTTGGGCTGTGTAGCTCTCGCAAGTGGGCCACAATGTCAACCAAAAATCATATTTAAAAAAAAAAAAAAGATTTGTATTCGATTTCACCAGGCCTTGAAAAAAAAAAAAAAAAAAAAAATTGGTAGGGGCCGAAGTGGGTCTCAGGTTAATAAAGGTTAAAAAGCGCAGAAGTAGTGATGGTCTAACAAAGATACTTTTCTTCTTTTTTTTTTTCCTTTCATTTTTGCTGTATGCATCTTCATGGTACAATGAACTTGCTGTATGTCATACCTATTAATCACTGCAGATCAGTGGATTTCTGCCAGCAAACAAGCTTAAGGTAGGCAAAAGGTCATGCAGTGAATTGAAAAGAAAAAGATCTCAAACTACCCATAAATATGTCCCAGGCACAGGCCTGTGAATCACTTTATGATGGTTCACAGAAAACACTGAAAAGCGTGACCTCAGCTTAAGGACTACTGGTAAGGCCAGTTCTTACATTTCATTTACCTCTGTTATCAGGATGGGACACCCTTTTGAGATCTCATAATACACTCCTCCTAAATCCTCCGACCTAAACACAAAAGGTTCCTGTCAGAAGTCGGTATTTTATAAGTGATTACTCGACTAGAAAGCAATCCCACCTTAAAAGCCCCTTAGGGAATACTATCACAGTACAAACTTGATCTCTCTCCCCTCTTGTGCACCACACAGAAGCACCAAAACCACCTCTGCTTGAATGGTGCATTGTACAACTTGTTTTCCCCGTTTTTCATAACTATTTTACGTACCTCACTGTCAATCCCCAATATGATGAGCATGAAAAAGAAGAGGACAGACCACAATGGCGAGACGGGCATCTGTGATATACCTTCGGGATAGGCTATGAACACCAGGCCAGGACCTAGATGAGCGCAGAGTTACAGGGAGAACAAAGGAAAGGAAGATGTGGCCGTCAGAGGCTGGACATAGCTTCCTCTACAAAATGAAACAAAAAACAGGTTAAATATGCTTCAATATACCACACAAAGCTATGGAGAGGTGACTATACTTACTTTTGCAGTCCTTGCGAGGAGATGAAAACATTTAGTGTATGAAAGGCGTTACTGGACATGCAAGATTTGATGTACCAAAGCAAACTCAAACCAGATAAGCTTTATGGTTTCACCACGTCAAGCTACGTTCCCGCAAAAGGGTCGGTATTCAGCCCACCCCAATTCGGACTAGATTTTGAATGAGGCAGGTACATCATGTAACTGTATTTGGAAGGAATGTTGGAATTCATCAGAAGTGATGGTCAACAAAATGATTCAAATCAACTTGCTTTGGTCAGAGATATGGCCTAGAACAAAATCGGAATAGAGAAATAAAACACATATGAGTTATGAATTTGAAAACTGGATATATTTCTCGAGGAGCATGTTAGATGTTGAATAGACACCTTCAAAAGAGAAGAAAAGGGTTATCAATGAAGTTAGGTGCAGAGATAAATTAATCATTAGATGCTACAAAATTTTTGTCTGAACCAATGAAGATGGTCGTCATGACGACTATTGGGATGAGAGAAAGCAAACAAATGACTCATTTATGAATAGAGATGAAATCAACCGATGGCTTGTCTTCAATTTTCGTTGTTCCATCAAAATTAAAAGATTTTGAGTACAAGAAACCAAAAGAGGCTATACAATTTGGGGTTCGACAACTTAAGAATAGATGGAGACAACTGCCTTGGGGTAACCCCTCTTTTTTTTCCCCCTCTTTGTGCAAGAGCTGCACTTATGAAATCATGTTATGGCCACAGACTAGACACCATTAAAAAGGAAGCTACAGTCTCACACAATTACATGCTTGTAAAAAAAAAAAAAAAAAAAAAAAAAAATGAAAACACAGGTGGTGTTGTAGAAGAGAAAGAACAAGGTGCACGGAGTGCTAAAACACTCACAACTTCTAAAAAAAAAAAAAAAAAAAAAAAAAAAAAAGTCTGGTACAAACTCCTAAAAAGGGGGCAACAGTCTATAGCATAGTACAGTGGGGAACACTGGCATACATCATTGTCACTATGTCTCTAGGAATTCAAAACTTTCTCAATGGCGTTATTTTCACGCTAGGGAATATCTTGAGGTAAACTTGTCTGAAGGGGATATCAATATCTGAAAATATATACATTATGCATTACAGCATTATTATATTTCAGAAAAAGATAAAAGCGAAAGACATGAAATCTACTGGATGAGAATATTTGTCATATAAATATCCATTTAATGCTATGAAGGGATCCATCTTGAACAACATGTGGCCTCACCAAGGGACTTAATAAAATCATCAGCACAGGTTTATCAACACTGATAGAAGTTTCTTTTGTTGTATATTTCCTACATCTGCTTGGAATTATTAAATGTTTACAATCTGGAATCATTTAAACCATTTACAGTCTGGAATGACTTTCATAGACTGTTACAAAAGATGTTCAAATTCATGAAACTTCAGAACGAGATGACTCGAAAGACACTAGTCACACAATCACAAGTTAATATCGCTGGGGTGAAAATGAATTGGAAATAAAGTAAAAGTGTTATTGCTCCTGTTGGAATCCTAACAATATTTCAAGATTTACATCAACAGTATATAATGAACGTATTTTCTCATTTCCTCATTGAAGAAGATGATTCTGGTTTCACGATACATCAGACAGCTTTCTGTTCTAGCAGTTGGAAAATATCAGCATGATGCCCAAGTAGGTATAACACTGCACAAAAGTGATGGCATGGCAGTTGCATCAGAAACTGGAAATAATTTGCCCGTGTTCTGCATTTATGGACTTTTCTTGCGGTACGTTCATAGCCCGTAACTGACGTTTTCTTTCCACCCAGCCATCTTTTTGGCCGGGCTGGCTGCCATAAAGTGTGGTTACGTACTCACCACATACTTACCAAGGGAAGGGCAGAGTGCCGCATAGGGTACTTTTAAACTATATGATACACACAAAACGAATGAATGAAAAAAATATGTGCCATGGGGGCACATGTTGTATTTGGAATAAAAGATCATAGCTATTGGAAAATCATTTGACATGGGGAAGCTAGCGTGACATGAAGGAGAATCTTCGTTCACCCTAAAATTCCTGTGATTGTTTTACGTGTAAATGCCCTTTTGCTGTTTCCAAAGCTCACTCTATATTGTGTATCAGTCTCATTTTTGCAAAATCTGCACTGGCTTTTGAATCCAGTGTAGTCAAAGGTTAAAAAATTTCTTCTTTTCAATGTCATCATCACAGACAAATGTTTGGTAGGAAACTAAAACAATTGTTATTAGTGTCTTTTCTGGTACTTATCAAAACACCCCTCAGGGAGGGGACAACTTTGCAATTATCAAAACCAACTTTCAAAACAAATTTAGTGGTCCTTACTCAATTTTTGTGATTTCAAACATGATATTAACACACCATGATAAGCCCTCGAGTAAGAAGCAAGAATAGGAACAGAGCCATCACAAATTTGGAAGAAAAGAATGAAGTCTAGAATAACCAAATGAATTCACAACTCGGCAACATGGAAGCAGCAATTCTGTAAGGGCCAAGATTTCACAGCACAGTAATGACCATATAACCATAAATCTAATAAAAAGTGGAGTTTATCCCAGGGATATATAATTGCAGTAAATCCCATTTTCCACAGGTATTCAAAGGTTTGAAGGAAAACATTCAAATTCACTCACGACTGTATGATTAAAGTTATACAATGTTTTCGGCTCCCTTTTTGAGGGATACAGCAGAGTGACAGTGCCTTTTTATTTCTTCAGAATAACACTATGCCTTTGACAATTGATGCTGCAGAGGACTGGCATCTTTTCTCCTCAGCCAGTGCATCCATTTGAATGAAACATTCCTCTCTCCTGGCCTGTTGCGCATGTGCATGTCGAGTTGTGATTCCACCAAATTGCATCAAAACTTTGTCTGTCAGCACGTTATGCACGTCTAATAAACATCACCAAAGCAGAAATTCATTTTGACCAAGAATTTACAGGTTGCAAAGGTCTCTGAAAAACCAACTCAATATTGCATTGGTATATTGACAGTTGTACATCTTCGAATGAGAAGATGGATATACTGATTTTAATGCTCTAACTTAAATCACATGCATGTGATATTCAAGCCAAAATACAAACGAACATGACCCACTATGTTCATCCCTCTGGACATACCAGTAAAAATGCCACTGAAACAATATAAAGTTTTGAAAATTATTGTATGCTATATGGCACAGCAAAGCAGACTGGGAAGGTCAACACCATGAACATTGACATATGATGAGTACATTTGTGTTAAGATATCATCATGCTGTATCATGAGCGTGTGATCAAATGCCACGATATTTCAAATCCGTTAGGCAACTCTTTAATCCTGCAGTATAGAGACCGAGTACCCTTTTTATAATCCTTGATCTATGTTTACAAGATGTGCATTCATCCCATTGAAACAGCAGTGAATGTGGCATTCATTGGTCTGCACAATGTTGAATCGCAGGTGGATGTTGTTGGCGCAGTACGGGGCACTGCAATATCAGCTGTTCATTACATTAGAAAAGCAGAAAGTACAAAATGATGCATTAAAGTTGAAGACACTTTGGTGTTTTTTTTTAAGAATAAGAATGCAGAAAGATGCATGAAGAGCGGCCATGAGTTATTTGAAGAGGCACACTGTAGCATCCAATTCTTCAAGGCATGTTCAATGTTGTATCATATCAGATCAAAATGCACTTTGCAAAATTAACATAATTTTAGAGTTTTTTCTCCTTTTTTTTCCCAAATGGTGCTTTGGGGCAGTCCACAACAAGCAGATAAAATATGGCTTCACCCAATTGTATACAGTTAATTGATTGAATGTAGCAAACTCAGTATTTATAACAGTGCCTTGATGAGAGGACAAGGTGCATAATGAGACTGCTAGACAATTTCATGGTAGCAGTACAACCAAAACGCAAGATCTTCTTTCACAGCAATTTGATTTGTTCACATGGAACTTTGTTTTGAGCAAGAGCTTGTGCGATTCAGAGGAAATAATATATATAAATATGTATATCCCAATACAGATATGATTGAAAATACATGCCATTCTGGGCAAATCAGATGTAAGAAGCCAAACACTACATAGGGCGACGGTGAAAAGCTGCCGTACGTTGAATGCCAAGCAGTTCACATGTCTACAGCACTAAAAACTGCTTCATCATTTCAAAATCCAAAAGTTCTCCTGAAAAAAATTCCCATAAAATGTCCTCCTGAAAAAAATTCCCATAAAATGTCCGTCAAAGGTGAATTTCTAGCCAACATTGCCATAAAGTTCTCAAATGGGCGACAACACCGGGCAAGTCACCGCATCAAAAGAAAAATTTATTCCCTCAAAAACTCACTTCAACCGGCAAAATGCAAGCTTAAGGTAAAAGGGGCCCGTCAATACATTCTGCAAAATCGCTACTCTACGCAACTGGGCAGCCCTCCTGATAAACTGCCATAACTTTGTACAAGATAACTGACTCTCTCGATCATAATATACAAGTATCATATTTCCTGTGATGGGTTGATGGCTGCTGTCACAGATATACATGTTAGTGAATGGTGTGAAATGGATAATTAGGTAAATTTCACTGTGTCTTTCAGCCTCAATGATTTAATGATTGTATATGGGGCTAAAAAGTGGTTACGTCTCTTGATTAGTATCATAATTAATCATAACTGTTAGCATATTTCAATAGCCATAACATAGTATGTACCTAACAAACAATACCTAATAAGTTTGAAAATATGAAATGCAAGTAAAGAGCATTTGTATATATATGTTTATGCAATTAACATCTACTCCATATGATGGTAGTTACTTCAAATGCCAGTCATATTCCATACTGAAACAAATTTGAAGCACATATGGGTTTAACGTATTAGATCTGAATGTCACAAGTTTTACATCCTATTTGCAAATTGGTAATGAAACAAATTACATCTATTGAATTAGAGTAGAATGTTCAGCTTGCAGTCACACAATTGGCTTTATCAACATTTATGTGTGCGCATAGTCACAAGTGATGAACTGTATTTCTCAAATACAGTGAGTTATATACATATTGCTGGAGCCACTGAGATATATAATATAAACTACTTTGTTGCTGAATGAGAATAAATACTTGGTGAATTTAACACTTGATGTAATGACTGCATCAACCGAATAAATATGAAAAAGAATTTATCAAAAGTCATTGACATATCCTTTGCTTTTGTTGGGCAGGGTACTAGAGTATGCATAGGAAAGTACTGGCTAGCATCTTTTTGTCATATCTCTTTGGCTTTGAACTTTATGACAATATTGTGAGATGAGACTAGATAAACAATCTTTTGATTTAAGTTACAGAAATGTCCTTGACTTGTACCACATATGAGATCTAAATGTGTGTACATGATGGCCATTGATTGTCCAGTATTGGGTGTCAAAATGTGAGCCTGTGTGTGCATCCTTCAACCTTGGCAACCAACATAAGTTGTGAAAAGGTATAATTTAGAGCTTGTGAGGGCTCTTGGTCCAAAACGTGAATGCAATGTTCATGGAAAATGCAGAAAGTTCACGCCCATTAAGTAATAATTCAATAAAAATAATAAAAGTTAATAAGATAATAAAATAATGATAATCAATACAAAAGATAACCGAGCAGAAAAGCTTGCTTGGCCTTTTGTCACTATATGAAATACCTGGGTGTGAGATCTCTCCACCTGTCGACAGCGTGGTGGGCGAGAGATCGTCACATTTTTCTGAACAAATTACCTGACGTCGCTACATCTTGAACTTCAACCCCCTGCCTTCCAGCCATGAAGCCCAAAACGGAGAAAATCACAAAACCAGAGTACAGACTTGTGCCACTGTTAGTACAGGCGAAAATGACTGCATCCCTAGATTCAAAGATCATGGGGGGAGTAGAGCGTCAGAGACAGACAAATGGTGAAGAGACGGGAAGTTCACAAACGCCATGGCCGGAAGGACTACCTTGGACTCTTTCATCATCGACATCAAAGAAAAACTTGTGCTTTCATATCCTCTATTTTCACTGAAAATTTGTTTCTCTTGAAGCTTCAAATCATATATATCTAAAGACAAAGAGCTAACCAGAAGACTTATCAATTCTGTTTTGTTTTTCTTGTACTCATTTCTGAGAAAAGAGTTGAGAATAGTGCTTCCTTCATCACAATAAGCTGACGTGTGTGAACTTCCCCATACCAGATAACAATCAATGAATACTATATCTTTTGACTTCTAAACACCTGTAAAATAATTAAAAATAAATGTGAAAAAGAAAATCCTACTACGATAAAAGTGACATAATCCCTAAATGCAGAGTAAACCTAACCTTCGTTTAAGGATTCGTGGGGAAGAACGCTGTGCTTACCTTACGAAGTTGACATTAAATTTATTGTAACTGCCAAGCGCAGCCATGGTCCCAAGACCAATGGAGTACGAAAAGAAAATCTGGGTGGCAGCATCCATCCAAACCTGCACAAAGAGAAGAAACAGGACACACAAAAAAATTAGTAGGGTCAAGTGTGCTATGAAGCCAAAATTTAGGCATTCAATATCCTTCTCGTAGAATCTCATATCTTCTCGTTCACATCCTCTTTCTCAAAAGTTAAGAGGATTCTTACTGACAGAGATAAAAATCACAGTTTTGCATTCTATTATCTGTTCACATTGACACAACACACAAGCTGTACTCAAGACAGCAAAGAACCACGAAAGTAACAGACACTTCTATGCAGTCTACATAGAAGTATTTCCCTTGTGTGTCAAGCTAGAAATATGAACACACAATTTGAGTAAAGTTTGTTTGCGGTAACAATCAAAACAGCACTGAAGAAGTGTCAGTGTGCAATTATGTATTTCTCACTCACGGGTGTGACTTGCATACTGCTTGCTACACTATTTTGGACTTGGGTGAGCAAGACTCTATAGTGTATTTGAAAACTTTTATTTCTAGGGGTCAAAATCAAGATGATTAGATCAATGGCATTAAAGTAAACTGTGACTGAACTTCACAACATTGAGTGTGACTGGCTATATCAATCCTGAAAAAAAAAAAAAGAGGAGGATATCAGAGAAGTAATTTGGTGGGAACTAACACAGGACAGTCATGATTACATGGCAACATTGCTCATAGCTTGATTACTGATGCAACAACAATTGCGCCACAGTATGAGACACCATGCATTAGACTCTTGAGCTGGAAACTCTGATTCCTATTACACTCCTTTGCTTCAATATTGTACGACATTGATACAAATAAATGCTTGGGTGGCACTATGCTTGAATTTTCAAATGTCCTTTGTTCTGTGTACTACACTTTGTATTTTCTTATTTTTATGGTGTGCCCTGCCAAGATTTTCACAAGATGAACAAATACAGCATGGTAAACTAAGTATGCTTCTGTAAGGAACGGTTGAATTAATCAGAATGGATATGATTTATTGAAGGCTCAGCTGTGAGGTCATATCCACTTGTTTAAGTACATGCCGAAAATTCTATAAATGCGTATAACATGACTGGCACGGGACTGATTACATCTCAAAATGGTGTGGTTTTGTAGATTGCACAGGACTAATCTATTCTGACCTAGCTCGTGTCAAACTTCTTTTGCCACCACAGGCTATGCGTGTCACCGCAGTTCAAGGGATTTGGGAATTGTGAACGCTTGCTGCTAGTCGTGACTCATGCGTTCCGCACCAGAGTCCTAGCTAGCTGACACGCTTGATCATGAGAGTGGGCGAAAGATAGTGGAAAATTTTTATACATCCCGCGGGTTATGCGTGCTCGGTGGTATCTCATGTGTCAGGAAGCATTATACAAAGTACAAACCGCAGTTGTTGTTGTTGTTGGGTTTTTTTTTCTCTCTCTCTCTCAATACTCACTATCAAGAGCACATCAACCTTGTGAGCTAACATTCAACACATAGTCTTTAGGATGCACCTTCCTGCCTGGATTTTAAAACTTAGTCCAGAATGACTTGTGACTAGAGTGCACAATGATTAGATACCAGAATATTGAGTTGAAATTTCCATTTGCACTTGAAAATAACCTCGCAAACAATGACGAAGACTTCAATTTGTGGTAGACAAGAATATTTGTTTGGTTGCCCTGCCAGAATTGTATGCAATGAAAGCTTTGACAACGTAAAACAGATGATGCAGGACACTCTGATAGCCCCTTCACAGAGGGTGAATATAAACATGTGGGAAAGCGGCAAATCACAATTACTGTGCTTATTGACAAGCAGCACAAGGTACAATACACACTTTTAAGGCAAGGTAGAAGATGCATTTAACAATGAAAGACATGGGTGTAACAGAGCTTTTCTGGTTCTTTAGTTAACATTAAATTTTGTAGGCCTTTGATCTCTGCCGAGCATGAATGTGTCATTCAGCATGTCAGTAATTATGTCTCAGATTTTAGACTTTGTTTGAACACCGCTATTTTCTATCATGACCAGAGTCTTCCATGTGATAACAAGCTGAAGTTCAGGTTCTGCAGTAAAGCTCCCCATGTCTTGTCTCCCTCCCCCCTTCCCCCCACCCCGTCTTCACAGACATCAGCAAACACTGTCACGTACTGTCTGCCCAATTTGATGCATGGAGGTTGGGGGCCTCATTGCGTGACAATACATTAAAGAATAAAAAAATCAACATTGATGGTAAAAAAGGCCTGGTAAATAGTCGCTGGTGCCACCTACCTGACTGTCACCTAGCCTCGTGATGTTAGGTTTGAGATAGAAGTAAATGCCATCAACGGCATTTTCCAAGGTGACAGCCCGTATAAGCAGAATGGTCAGCAAGACGTATGGAAAGGTGGCTGTGAAGTAGACTACCTGTAAATACAAAGAGAAAGAGAGTGAGAGCTGGGTTAAGACATGATATAAATAGACATGTAGAGCATGACCATTTACACAACAAACTGAAGACATGTTTTCCAGTATATACATGTAGTACAATTTTAGTACATAAAGTTAATATATAGCTTGCAATACGTTTGCCACTAGTGTACATTCTTGTCACTACACTGAATTCTTAAAACTGATAAATGTTATACCCATCTTAAAACAACTAGTAACAGGCTCTGAATCACTGAATCAGCCTAAATTGTACACCATGTATATTTTACAGCAGCATTGTTCAGAGCACAAGAAATCAACTCCATAACTGATAAAATGACTGCAGCTTCACAAATGACGATACCAGGATAATGATTGAAATCCCTACTGTGACATTAAATGGCGCCCTTTCAGTGTGAATGCTTGGAAACATAATGGCGACCTTTCAGTGTGAATGCTTGGAAACATATTGGTAGTGGACAGTGAAATGCAGCAAGACATAATTGGCAACCATGGAACTGTCATTGACATTGATATGCCAGATATGTAGAACATTTAATACTGCAGGGTAATCATTGCTTTACCACTATCACAGAGAGAGAGAAGCTAAACTGCTTTGGCAGTGTGATCATCTCAATCATCACCAAATGTTACAAACACGGAGGTACACAAATCAATGGAAAACAGAATCAATTGTTTCATTTGCCTTTCTTTTCTTTTTTTTTTTTTGGGGGGGGGGTGGGTTAAATAATAATTGTTTTGGTTTTAATAGGAGTATTCAATAAGGGTTAGGGGAGGTATGCAATCTTTATATGATCTTGAATTCATCTTCATTTTGTGTGGACCGATTTATAACACAGATTATATGCAACAGTGGCTTTGACTTTTTCACATACATTCTTGAACATTAGAAGTTTCCCATGCTGGTCATGACAGCCACAAGTTTCCATCAAGGTACAGTAGCCTGTTATATTAAGGGGTCTTTAAAGGACAAGTTCACCTTCATACATATCGATTGAGTGAATGCAGCAATATTAGTAGAACACATCAGTGAAAAAGTTTGAGGAAAATCAGACAATCCATTCAAAATTTATGAATTTTTAAAGTGTCATTGCTGCCATCGCTGGATGAGAAGACTACTAAAGCTTGTGATGTCACGTCTGGAATGATGTAAAGAAAACTCAACATATTTGCGCTTTTCTTGCATAATAAAAGAGCCCTTGACTTGCCTCTTTTAGAAGGCAAGGGGAATGACTTTACCCTTAACATACATCAGTTAGAAGTTAAGGGAATGTATACTTTTTTTTAAAGTGATTTTTACAAATTCCCTTCATTTTTCCTTATATCGTTCTACGCATGTGACATTACAAACTGTAGCACACTTCTCATCCAGCAGTTACTGTACAGAAACTCTAAAAATTCATAACTTTTGAAAGAATTGTCTGATTTTCCTCAAACTTTCACTGATGTGTTCTAGTGATATTGCTGCATTCACTCAATCCACATGTATACATTTTTTTTTTTTTTTAATGAAGGTAAACCTGTCCTTTAAAGACTGGACGTATGGTGACAAAGCCTCCCCTTCCCCTTTCTATCTCACACACACACACACACACACACACACACACACACACTCGCACACAACACTTCACATGACACAATAAATCAATGTTTGTTTTTTTTTGGTTGCCCAGATGAATGACTTATTTCACCACTTCCATTTTCATTTACATTTACTTAGGAAAAAAAAAAAATTCTGAGCTTCGCTCCCACACCACCTTAAATGGGTGGTGTGATCAAGGAGGTATGAGAGAACATACCTCCTTGGTGTGATCCACTACCACTAGCATGTGACACAGAGCGTATGCATACTTGATTTATGTACGCAATGTATGCAATCACGAAACTCTTTATTCAAATATGACATGGTGGTTGAGAATATTTTACAATGCTTTCTGGGCATAAAGTGCAAAGGACATGGGAGTGGCGAGGAGGGTAATTCTTGACACACATTGAAAGGGTGCTCACACATCAGCCAATGGCAAACTTTTTACACCTCATCCAGATCATTCTCGACACCCCAACAGATGAAAGTTAGAGTCAGAACACCACCTTCCCCTGCTGATGATCACGTGGATAGATTGCCATTTTAAGAAGGACGCAAAAGCACTGCTTCTCCAAGAGCAGATATCATTAGCAACCTCATCGCATCTCGATGGCTTAACACATTTGACAGTGATGCTCTCTCTGGCATTTCATCAGGACGTAGTAGAGTTCTCATTGACAAAGAGTCAACTCATTGCAGCCACTCTTACAGCAGGGGTACACTGGGATGTTCTGAACACTTGTCTCGATCTCAAATCATGTCCAGCTGATAATACAATGTATGCAGACCCAACTACCATTGCTTGCCTCATCCTGGTATTTAAAAAAACAAAACAAAAACAAGTGGGGGAGGGGCACTAGGAAATTGTTGGAAATTACCGTGATATCACCCAGGGCTACGGCCTGTCCTTGCGTAAAAAACAGGAATTCAGGCTGATACAACAATAACTCTTCAGGCCAGAATGAGGGCAGTGAGACATGGTCAATTTTGTAGAGGCTAAACGGGAACAAAATCCTACACTCAAGTTCACTTTGGTTGATGCAGAAAGTCAAGACAGAAAAAGCAGAAATCTTCTCAAACTTTGACAAGAATAAAAGAAAGGCATGAAATCCTACAGCTTTGCAATGAGTCCAATGAATAAACAATACTAGGTTTTTTTTTTGTTTTTTTTTTTCATTGAGCAAATCATTAATGTCACTTCCAATGGTGTGTATGGTCTCTTTTCAATTTTCTTTGTTCACATAGTTAATCTTTTTCTTTCTTCCTTTTTTATTTGGTAGGCTTTGTTTGGAAATAGGCAGGGATCTCTTTCCCTTTTAATTTTTCCCTGCAATGGAGTTCTACACAAGTAATGCTACAACTATGCAAGGGAGCTCCATGAGAATGCAGTTTTTGACATGTGTATTTCAAAATGTAAAAAAATATCATTCTATAATTGCTTTTGTATCTCTAGAGTTTAAGAAAAGAATTACAAGTTACTAAATATTCACCAAATATTTGTTGAAGGGCCAAAATACCCTGGAATTTATAAATTAACTATTCTACATGCAACTTTCTACACTGCAGCAGGGCTACAGCATGTCTTCTTCTTTTTTCTTTTTTTTTTTTTTTTTCATTCTCAGAATGATTTTATGTCTTGCAAGAGCACATGGTAGGATAATGGAGAATTTCATATTCTGGAGCCTAGACAAGGCCAGTGACGGTATTTTTCCACTGGCAGAACCCACTGACTCAATGACCCGTCACCACTCCTACATTCTCCCAGAGCAGGAAACTAGCGAGTCCTCGCCCATGATTTCGTCTGACAGCTTATATGTCCGTCACCGTGCTTGCGTTGACGTCGGTTGGGGAATCTTGGCAGTCGTCCAGCAGGGGACTGCAGTCTATCATCTTCCCATCACCCTCCCTAATCCCTCCCCTCCCACCTCCTCCCACCTCCCCCCCCCCCCCCCCCCCCCCAAACAGACAGTATATACATGTACATGTACGAGTCCTCCAGTGGCATTATCAGCATCATGCACCTCTGGCTCACTGGTACCCATTTAAACTCATGCATTTTTGGTCAGCTCCTGGCTCGAGCTAATATGGCCCGCGCAAAGCATTAAGAATTGCGTTCAATAACTGTAGCAGAGCCGCGCTACTTTTACGATGACCCATTCACAAACTCTGCACATAAGCATAACTACGTACCATATTGGTAACTGAATGCGCGCTCGGGCAGAGGGCTCGCCAAGTAATTGTGACCTTTGACCATCCAAGGAATTTTGGCCCGAGCCGGGCACTGCTATCATTCATAAACTCTTTGATCTTTTTATATTTGACTTTAACTATGTGCAATCACTTTGTTTGTCGCACAATTAATTCCTGTGAACTTCACGGTGGTGCGATCCCAGCACCTCGTGTTGGGATCGATGATTTTGATCGGTATCGCCTTGTTAATCTGACTGTCAGTGTTGGAGCTGTTATTTGGGGGCTAGCACAGCACTAGCACAGAACTTGAAATCACCCAATGTCTCACCAAGTTCAATGATTCTCTGTCTGTGGATTCATTCCTACATGTAATGCTGGAGTCACATCTCCGCCAAGACAGGAAATGGCACATCACACACATACTTTCTAGTTCAGCAATACCTGCTCAGAGCTACTGAGGGCCTTCCCTGCAAATCTACACACCCCCTGTCATGAGTTGAAGGTCAAAGGTTAACATCCACTCTGATATTGCAAGAATGTATCTCGTGGTGTCATGTTCACATGTATTCGGGGAAGGAGTCACATCATACTGGCAAAACATACAGTGATGATGCACTGGGGGTTTTGCCTCTGCATATAACACACATGCCTCCAAGTCTGTCGACAACACGTCAGTGAGGGTGTTGAAGGGAAGTTGCACATAACTTGTGATCGATGGATGAATAGTGATAATGCCAGGGGAATATCACAGAGTCTATCATAGTCACTGATTTCTGCCCACAAAGGAAGGCATCAACAGCAATGCCATATAAATCTCCCTCCTCCAGTATAAACTAATCCATAGTTTTAGAAAAGTATTCTTCTCGTAGTTTTATTGTACTATTGCTCGTTACAGAGGGCATTTTGGTGACAGTCAAAATGCAGCTATACATTGAGGGTAAGACTTCCGGAAGACCAAAATGTTTAAAAACCAATAAACTGATGATATCTCTTCACATATTATATGAATATAAATATGATTATATGTCTTTACAAATCTACCTATTTTTTGTCTGATACTTTTAGGGGTACATAGTCTCAACACAGATGTTGCAATTTTGCAATATTACCCATCACAACTTACTTTGGATATTCTATAATGCAATTTCTTCAAATGGATGAAACACAGTTTTACTTCCAGTGATTACACTGATAAGAGAAAATAGGGTGGTCATTTTATGATTTGATGGGACTTCTTCAAGTTACCTTTCCAGAGCTCTTGACTCCTTTGCAGATGCATAGATAAATGAGGATCCAAGCCAGAATCAGGCACAAGAGAAGCTGCCAGTTCATCCCAGCCAGATCATGCACCCCGTCCGACAGATGAATCTGCAGCACTTTGCGTCTGAAAGAAACAAAACAAAGCAAGGAGTATGAATAACTTCTACATCCATTACCTGCAAAACTAAAGCATTAGAGCATTGAAATCACATCTAAGTTGTAGCTCTCACTTGGTATGGCAAGGGGGTGGGGAAGGCAGACTTTGTGTGTTTTTGTTTGTGGGTGCATAGGTGTGTATGTGTTTGTGGGTGCATAGGTGTGTGTGTGTGTGTGTGTGTGTATGTTAAAAATGGGTTGAGAGGTACAACTATATGTGTACCACCATGTGACCAGGCATTTATTTTGCCTGACATGCAATTTTGCTCATGGCTGGTCGTTAGTAAAGTGTATAATGACAGGTCATCAGCACTTTTATATCACGATAGTGACTGGGTTACAATTGTAGATTTCATCATTTTATTTACTTTCATTTAAATAACATTTAAGAGATTTGTGTTTCATAAACTTTTATGACAAGGATCTGCTCTATCACTTTGTAAAAAAATAATTTACATCATTTTGTTTGACCATAGTGCATATGTACATGTAGTTACCCACACTCGGTACCTTCAAAATAGTTCAAAGGTATCTTGTGTGGATAATTTTTACTGATTCCCTCACTGGTGCATGTAAGTTATGAAGCGGTGCCTGCTTCTACCTGATTCTACACGCGTGCACACACACACCACACACACACACACACAGCATCGTTCAAGTCGAGGTCAAAATATGACAACTGATAAGAGAGTTGACCTTGTGTTTGATGACAACAGGAAGACAACACAAAATATAACAAAAGATAAATAAAAAGAAATTTAAAGGCCCAATATCTTTTATTGCCCAAGCCATTAATAGACGAGCTGCTTTTTGACAGGTGCAATATTGTGATTTGACACAATTGCTGAATTTTGGTGGAACATGCCCAAGTAACAGAGGGTCTCAACAGGCATTTTCACATCAGCCCGATAAAAATCCAAGCTCGAGATATTTTTCGTGATCGCAAAATTAGCGCGCTATTTCACTTCCCATTCACATCAGCCCGAACATTATCAAATAGAGCGATAGTACGCATTAATCATCCTGCTACGTATTTTGGAAATTTCCCGAGTTGGACTCGAGAAATTTTCTCAATCAATTAGCGTGCTAATTTGTATTCACATTATCAAATAGCACGCTATTTCGTGATCGGGTTAATTTCCCAAGTCAGAAAATAGCGCGCTATTTCGAAACATCGGGCTGATGTGAAAACGCCTACATTGTAATATTCTATCTTATCACTTATTGTTGCCTTTGCAGCCAACAAAAAACTTGGGCTTGGATGATTGGCATTCTAACCTTTTCACTCTCATTGATGAGTGCTTTTACAGTGTAAATTTTGTCACTTCATTCAGCAAAGGAGACGAGCAAATGCTTTAAATTGGAATGCCATGCATGCAACTGACTTTGGCACGTACACTATGGTTATAGCAAAAATATTTGAAACAGCAGATGTTGAAGGTATGTTGTCTTACTTGTATTTCAGACAAAAGTTGTCTGCTACCAAGCCAATGGCAATTAGCATTACACGTTTCAAAAATAAACTGCTCCCCCATCCCCAATCAATGGAGGGGAAATGTTAAGCACAATACAGGATATTCACATCATTTGAGTTGGGCAATAAAACAGATAAGGAATTCAAAGATTAGAGTTACTACAGGAATGAGAAACTGTACACTTTCACACATTCTAAGGGCATTCACTATATAATGCAAACCCATGCAAGCATACACAATCAGCAGATGGATGTCAAGAACATGCCTCAGCACATATCACTTGTCCCTCCTATAATTTTCTTAATTTTTGTAGCATAACTGAGCACTACAAATTAAGCAATACAGTAGTAAAAGAATAACTTTTCTTTACCCACTACAGTGGGTCAAGAAAAAGAATGTTCTTTTCCGTGTGTGTGTGTGTGTGTGTGTGTGTGTGCAGTGTGTGTGTGTAAGAGATATGTATCCACTCACTATGTTGTTGTTAATGGTCAAGTCTACAAACGTGTATACATTTGAGTAGACTATCTCAATGGGTGGAATTTCATATCATTTGTGGACAACTATTATGCCATGGTTTATGATTTCAACACTATCAATACCTAGTAATTGCAATCTCAGTAGGGCATAATGGTTGCTATTCCAGGCGCTGGGAGGAAGGGACTTGGAGGGTTAAGGCATAATCTACTTAATTTTCCTGTGTACAAGGTCATTAACTGATTCACATCCCCTAGCCTTTGGCGACAGGATGTGGTCTTCTGGTGTCCCAATCTACAATTGTAGGTACACTTGTATCCAGTAACAGCATTTAGACTGTATAATGCCCTTCATCATTTATCAGAACCTATCTAGCAATGAGCAAGCTGAAAGATATTTCATTGGTGGATACAAGAGCGTAGCACCCATCAACAACTGGCAGAACTTCCAACTGTCATTTAGGTCAACCACATGTACATGTAATGGTTAATTCATAAACATCCTGGTCAGTATGTCACACCAGAAAGCTGACGAGACAGTGATTGTATACTAGTATGTGCATATCGCATAATTGAGTCTGGGAGGGCTTGTAAAAGCTGATCAACCTAGGGTATGAATAATTTCCAACTGACATTAACAATCATGTCATGAATTTGAAACAATGCCTTCCAGTCAATTTGCACCTCTAGTAACCACTATCATGCAGAGAATTTGGGCAGAGGGATCATGAATGACATACAAAAGATGGTGAATTATTCCTTTCACAAATAAACTTTACAAGTAAGTTTTTATAGTGTTATCTTTCATACAAACATAAAACTGTCTGTTCTATATCAAAAGTTAAAATGTAATATCTTTCATGACAGTAAACTGACCTTAACAATGCAGACTACACTTATCATGCAGACGAAAGTCAAGAATTAAAAGCAAATTGTTGCAGTATGAGTTTACAAAGGCCAATGGACTTGACTGGTTTCAACAACAGCAAACACACACAAACCTAACAACTATAAAACAATCATGGAGCATCAAGTACACATGTCCTGCTTATCAAACAAAGGCCAAGAGAATTAGGAGTTGTAATCATTTTTTGATGTGTCAAACTGCACATTTGGCTTGAATGATGCCGTAGAACATGTGCATACAGAAAATTATTTCTACAATATCTGGTATCAGCTAATTTCCCATTTGTATCAGCCAAGATCTAGTGGATAACTTGGTGCGAGCATTTGAAATTGCTTTCTTTGTTAAACACAAGATAACAATCACAACAGCTGCTTTTCCACTTTCTTTATAGGGGAGTGCAGATTTAATGCCTGGAGATGAAGGCTTACAAAAATTTTAAGCATTCAAAGGTCATGGCAGAGAATCAAATTTCTGGTGAAACAATAAATTTCATTTGGTTAAAATATATTAAATGCAGTGTATCCTGCTATTAAAGTATCAGATAAAAATATCTTTATCAATACTTGATAGGCATTCTGATGTATTATGCTGGTTCAGCATTCAATTTGCTTATGGTATTTTTGAGCATTAAACATTATTTCCAAGATAAATTTTGCTGGCAAGATTTTCAGCATCAAACAATATCCAGAGTTTGCAACAAAACTTTCAAAAATTGATTGACTGCAAAGGAAGCAGGACTAGGGAATTATCATTTTACACTGTTTTATGCTCTTTCTTCCAACACTATAGAGCACTTTACATATAATTTACCAATATGTGACAAAAATCCTGGTTTAGATATGAGTTGCTCACAAATGGCATATTATGCCACTAAAACAATCAGTTGATAAGCGGAATGAGAAACCAGTGCCATGACCTTGTCAACATACTGTCAACAGTTTTGCAACAAACAATCAACCCATTTCTGCTGTTGGTCAGAAATTTTCATCTAGGATGTCGGGATCATGGGTTGGTTTCAAAATCACTAAGTTAGGAGGCCATCATCACACAGCTGTGTGTGAATTCAAATGAGTCCAATATTGTGGCAGGAAGACATGAGTCCATGACATTAAAATTGGTTCAAAGCTATTGGTCGCCCTATGACCAATGATCTCATTTTGAAATCAGTGAAAATGATCAGTATTATTGCGGGGGGGGGGGGGGGGGGGGGGGGAGAGAAAAGAAAACATTCAGGCCAGATGTACATGCATGATCTAAATTGGCGTTCCTGTCATTGTTTAAGGCTAAATATTTGTTCCATGGGGAAGGGGGGGGGGGGACACCAAACATCCAATTCCAAGTCACACTTGTACTATTTGTAACCGCAAAATGATCTTGATTTCAACATTAAAACCTGTCAAGATTTGCCTGACTACATACATCATTGATGCAGTACAAATATTTCTAATGAAGTAAGCATTGAGAAGAGCCTTCTATCTAATACACAATGATATGAAAATGCCATGTCTACAATGTCTACATCAACCCAGTAATACGTCCTAACTTTAAATCAAGGTGCATGTGTATCATGAACAAAGAAAGACATCTGTCTCTCATTGGACGATTAGTTTGCTTGTCATTAAGTTGTTACTTCATATCCATCTGGGCACAACTATGCAGTGTCGTGTGTGTGTGTGTGTGTGTGTGTGTGTGTGTGTGCATATAGTGTGTGACGGGCCGATCGCGAGTGAGAGAAAATGATCCGAACTTCATGAACACTTGGCGCCTTACTTCCTGGCCCAAACAGAAGATCGAGGCTGGTGGGTAATTTATACTATAATAACTTATCGTTTGAAGCACGATACCCACAATGGGGCTCAAACTTTGTTAAAAGCTGACTCCACAGTAAAAACATTGACTGACCAATGTGACTATAACTATCAAAACAAGAGTCTCAGATTCAAAACAGATATTGTAGATTTTATGAAGATGTGCAACCCTCATACAATGTAATGCACTTTACTGTGGTGGCAGTATTTAATATGCAAATTTGTGAGAATTTGGCAGATATATTCATTTATTGGGACAAATACTAAATCACTTTTGCTTGTAAAATACCAGCAAGTATTCTTCTATTAGGTCCTTGAAAACATGGTAATTCTATAAAATAAATCATAAAGTCCTGCCTATCAGAAATGTCAGTTCGAGAGCAAATCTTTGGACCCCGTTGCTGGTAGGTTGGAAAATGTAGAATTATAAAGCTCAGGTGTACTTTCAGTTATATTTTGTGGTGGAGAGTAATTATTTTTTCTGAAAATAAGAAAATTAATGTCAATTAGAAACCTCTGCAGGTAGACAGTCTGAGAAATAACACTTCTGTACAGTGTTGCATGTATGTATAACAAAATCTCACCAAAAAGATTGTTGAACACATTTTCAAGGAAAAAATATTGCTATAGGGACTTGTTCAAATGAAAAATACAGGGTTAGCATAATATCAGTCTGTTGAGGCTGTAGTGGGTTTGAAGATCACTGGATTTTCCTCGCTGTTTTTGCTCATCTGAGGATATTAAAACACATGCTGACAGCTGATGTAATAGCCCGCAGCACCTATTGTGCCAGATAAAGTACACTTCACTATTGGCGAACTACCTAAATGTTATCAAAGCATACTCAAGCACCTCCTCCACAGTGCACACATGGTTTACAAAAAGTGATTAACAGTTCTCCAGCAGACTTGTTCTTGGTTTCTGTCAGACTAACTTATGGTTAGAGATTTGTACGGTATTTCCTGTAATCACAGTTTCACATCTCGCATTACTTTTTCCGCATCCCTTTTCACTGATTCTCCAAAGAAATAATAAAACAAGATGATTTTAACGAACATGGAAGAGACCTTGATAGAGAATCAGTTGTGGGTAGTGTTGTGTTTTAAATCTGTAATTCCACTCATTTGCCTCTCCCAGTCTTAAAGATAGTTTGTTGGAAGCTGCTGATGGGTATACAACATCTAGAAATCGATCAGGACTTACTCCCAAAAACTCCACAGTGGCCGTTTTGATGGTCTCATTGGTACAGTTCACGCTGCTCATCTGTGTAACTTCGACGTCTAAGGGAGTGACGGTGGTGGGTGCGATAGTTGTTGTAACGGCCTCCGCAGTCTCGTTAGCTGCATTAGTGCCTGGAACAAAGCAGCAGGGCGTGTTCCAGATGTTGTTGCAGTGGGACCAGGCAGCACGGAGGTGAAGGACATGAACATGTAGTACAGCGCCCAGGCCATGATGATGATGTAGTAGGTGTTCAGGAAGAGCAGGATGACCACACTGGCAATGCCAATACCTGAGGATGGGACAGCATCCAAACAAGATTGTTTAATCAACATTGCATCATTGCATCGCACACGTGTAGGAGATGTGTCCAGTTGATGAACTGCAGGACAACTAAATGACAACCTACACAGGTATCCAACCGAGCAAAATTTGGCTTTTTGGAGTCCTATAACAGTTCATTGCTTCTAGTTAACACATCTTTGGCTTTGAAGCAATTCTCTGAATGGCTAATTTCTTCACATAATCATGTACACACAGGTGCATAATATATAAATCATCATATACCTACAGATCAAAGGCATCAAGTGCGTCTAAGTTGGGGGGGGGGGGGCTGTAGGCAAAGATTACAGCCTACTACTGGTTAGTTTGCAGGCACAAACCCTTGTTGGTCGTATTAGGAGTCTGCATGAGCCAAGACTAATACACGCATCACTGCACTGCAGCCTCTCCCAAAGGGAGAAGCTACAACACAGGGCCGAAGTGGTGCATATAGCAGTCTTGGCGCAGACTCCTTTACGACCAACAAGGGTTTGTGCCTGCAAACTAACTACTGGTTGGGGTCTGTGTCACACTCACCTCTGAATATGGGACTGATGCCCCATGCTGTGATCCCACCCTGGTTGGTGTACTGGCCGAGACCGATCTCAAGAATCAGGAGAGGGATGCCGGCGATGAAGAGGCAGATGAAATACGGAATCAAGAATGCACCTAAAATAAGTCCAAATAAATACAGAGAGAGACAGAGATAGAGATTTTAATTTTTAAAGGAATTATTCATATTTGACTGGGGTCATTTTTTCCCCTTGATGTACGAGGGGCCTTCTGTTGTACCACCCTGCTGGTAAAAATATTTTCCAATGCTTCAAATAAATGTAGAAGGAAAAAAATATTCATAGTATACCTGCATTTTTCATGGATATTTAATCTTATAACTTGTCATTATGCTGGAAAATGACCAAAATAAAAACACAACACAAAAATTATACATAAAGAACTAACTTTTGACCTTGGATGCCAAGATGACTTGTTTTGAGGTCATACGTACGGTAGGTGAGAAACACATGTGTTTTATGTATCCTTCACTCTCATTGACCATCCGGAATGGAGGCTATAATTCATTTCACACATGCTACAGTGGAAGTAATGCAACTAATGTCGGGATCACAAGGTATGGGTCAATTGAAGAAAATTTTTTAAACCTACAAAAAGACCCACACCCACGCTGATCCCACACAGAGACATCACATCTATATCCAAGTTAGTGCTATATTCAGGTACCTCATATAGCTACATCTTATACAGATGGCTTAACAGAAAAGTACAAGTGTCAGGTGCACATTACAAAGGGCTTTCCTGAAGGAAATTGAATTAGACACTGAAGCATCCCTGACTAGGTCAAGTTATAAGTATGGTCATAACAGATGAACCCAGCGCATGACCCCATTCTTACTGTTGAAATAGAATCAATCTTCACACGGGGTGATACAGGGGATACGCGATACAATCTTCTATTGCTTGACAGCATGCATATAAGCATGCATGTACAGCAACAAAACCCCTAAAGATTCTGTTTCTGTAGCGGTGGTAGCTGAGGTGGCTGTGTGCATATTGCGCTTGCATCTATTGCGGGCTAATCATTGTGGAAGCCTGGTCTTCCACCTTGCTTGCATTCTCACTGAAATATAAGAGTGATCGTTTAGGAGGCAGTCTCAAGAGGTGAGATCCAATGACAAGGTTCTGGGACTTACACGTACACTCTTCCCACATATCTTAATCAAGAGGTAACCATCTTTTGCAGTGAGAAGTGGGTACTGAACTACTTTCTTTATAGTATCAACGCATTGGTTTTGGAGATATTCTTAATCTACATCTGTGTCTGCTATAGATGCCTTATCAGTTCTACTTCTTAAACTATTTTGATAAAGGGTATTGCATAATAAACAGTTATTTGAACTATATGTTGACAACGAAGGACACAACTGCAAGTTCTTGAAGATGTGACTTGTCTCTCTGATCTTAATTGCTATAACTCAGCATAATAAACTGTATCAACTTGGAAATTGTACAGAAAAACATACGAGAGCTTCTTGATAGAAATTTATACCATTCGACAAAAATGGATACCTTTCACGTTTTTATTTCTCTCTTTCCCCAATGTTGCAGAGATTGGGACCATTTCACTGTTGCAGAGATGCAGTGAAGTGCAACATTTGACCTCATTAAGAAATAGAAAGAAAACCTTTATCTTCCCCTCTAAGCATAATGCAATCTCACTGGGGGTGACTTCAGGGTTATTCAGTGACTTTCATGAATTCATCAAATACCTAAAGAGATCTTGCAACAAAAGTTTTGCAGTGCAAACACCAAGGCAATATATATATATATGACTCTTATTAACTGGTAATTTTCTAGTTTTTTTTTTTGTACACACATCAGATACAATTGTTACTAGTTTCAAAATTGAAGCTGCATTTGATTTCCTCCATCATTTTTCCTCTCAAGTCTCAGAATTCATGATTAAGTGCGATCTGGTGCAGCATACAGATCTTCATTATCAAATTTACTTATAGTGTTTCATTTCATTTGGGCCCTTTGGCATTCATATTGCAAGCTTTTTCATTTGAAGAATTGTCAAAAGTCTCACAAATTGCTAAACTTTAAATTATCAAATTGGAAAATATTTTGGAAGATTCCTATTTCTTTTTAAGTGACAAACTTTTGTAAATTTGATTTTTTTTTTCCTTTGCAGGTTTGCAGATTTTATGAATTGAACAAGTTCCTATAATCTTTCTGAATAAAAGATATGCAGTGAAATTCAAAGCGGCCAACTGAATGAGAAGATGAGAATATGACTTGAAGAGTTAATGAATGAAGTAGTGCACAAAGGTAGACAGTTTTTGCCTTCTGTTCCTGATGACATACACGTGTACAAGTTGAAGGCATAAGATCCTGGCCTATTTCACAGGTTTCCTTGACCCATCAAAGAAGGACTGATTTTCCTATTTTAACTCACATTTCCCATTCACCCGAGCCCCGAGAATACTTGGGACTAGTCTTCAAAGGGTTAATACCTATGTTACAGATCACCCTCTAACTTGTAACAGTTAAAAAAAATGTTCAGTGCACCTTCAATGCAACTCCATACAAAGGACATACATATACACAAAAAGGAGACAAGGGCTTGGGGTAGAGGGCACATACAGTTTACTACGATATAGGATAACAGTGAATTTGACAGTGACCTTGCTCAATTAGAGGAAAAGATTCACTACCTATTAATCAATGGCACAGCAAATCTGGGGCAGCAGACTTTGGGGTCACCTTGAAGGAAAATAGTACACTGACTGCTTGGATGCTAAAAGGCCCACGAACAACTGAAACAATTTGATTAACTAGGAAAAACTTACTATTCTTTTTTTTTTTGGGGGGGGGGGGGTGGAGATGGGGCAGAATTGTATCTCCACTTGGTAACTATTAAATATGCAGCCACGCCCACTGATTAAACAGATTTTCTATTCCCCTCCCCAACTTTAACAATTACACCCCTCTTCATTTCATTCGTTGTTGTCCCCCAAATTCCCTTTCCAACTTCAGCGAGCTTTTGTGTCATGACATAATAGGCTGCCTTTCAAAAACCTGGCATCTAGGTACTGCTGTTAGTACTTGTCCTTGGAGCTGATCAGTGCCAGTGCCTATTTATCTAAAAACCCCTGTCAATATTTACTCTCATCAAAGAACCCCTCAGTCTTCTGCAGTGGTTCCACCCTACCTACTCTTGTGATGCAAATTTGGTGGGGTCTTTTTAACCCTTTCAGACATACTTATTTAAATCACAATGGAAATCTAATGCAACACATCTGCTTGCAGTCAGTGCAGTAACAAAGCACTGATTGTACTGCGACTATTGCATGGTTTTTTGTAACAGCACTTGCATTTATGTTTGACTATGGGTTTTGTTTCACCGAGTTCCTCAGTAATTGCCTTAGTCCTTAAATTTCGAGGTTGCATTTAAAATCTTGACAGGCTCGGGGTAGCAACATCTTTCAAAGCGGGAAATTTCTTGCAAAACAACGAAAATACCCGTAAGTAGAATTTGGTGACAATGTTGGGTAATACATGATTCAATATTAAGAAAATTACATCTTAAATGAAATCTTGCCTTTATATTTTCCATCCTTTTTGAGAATGTCATGTTATGTCTCTTTTGAGAGATTTTAATGATAAGAATCTCAATAAAATCCATTACTTTCAGACAAATATTCATGATCAAATGTGTGAAGTCTGTGTCTGTGTCTTTAGGCATCAGTTAAATTTCATACGATGGTAGGGTATTACTTACCCCCCCCCCCCCCCCCCACACACACACACACAAAATCCTTTTTTCAGTTTTGAACCAATAAGCCAGTTCGGGTTAGCTCATGTAGAGATGGGTACAAATGACCCTTCTTCTTTCTCAGTTGATTAGGCACTCCACTAGTCTTCAAACAACAGAACGCATTAGCTTGCCCAACGTACTATGTAACAATTCATGTATTCATCAGTCATATTCAAACAAAGGATATACTCGCCTAGACCAGGTGATCAGAATGATCCATCAATTGACACTTCGGAAAGCATCCATTTATTTTGCATTAAATGTAATGACAATCTTCTTCTATTGATATTGCCAAATACTGCTTTTGCTGCCAGGTGGATGTGATGGCAAGCACCACTTTAATACAAGGATTACTTGAATATTCATTGCATCACAGATGCTTATCTCAGTGAATTTAAAAACCAACATGCTCTACTGGTACAAATGACCTTTTTCTGCTCATGCTCAAAGTGGAACCCCAAACTGGCTTATTCACACTGGGCTATTTTCAGCTGAGCAAGGCATGCTTGACAACACATCTATTACAATGGTTTCATATCTGAGCATGATACTGTCTGTGCTATGACATGACTCATCTGTTCTTTTAAATATAATACAGAAAGATATTAATACTGTTAAATAATTCAGAGACCCTTACCAGAGACCCCTTTTAAAAAGAGTAAACTATGACCAAATGTGAGAGGGGAAAAAACAATTTAAATCATTCTGTGTTGCCCTTTGTCCTGCGATGTTACATTTACATACGAGCTCCATCAGATTTCATGTTACTAATTATGATGTTTATCTATCGGATTTCATTTTTTTTTTTTTTTTGGGGGGGGGGGAGGGGGGAGGGAGATGTACAATGTAGTATGGCTGAAGTACGTCTGTAGGACAAACAAGCATGCACTTGCTTATCAGCCGGATGTATCATTGACAAGTGTTCCTTTACAGATAGATTGACATGTGGTAATCTACTTGGCCAGGTTCAATAAATGTTAGAACATAATACATCCAAATAAAAAAAATTTTAAAAAATGGGAAAAAAATCACAGTTTCTTATATGGAAAGCTAATACAATATCCTTCCTGTTACTGGTGTAGCCTGCAAATTTTACATAATGAAGAGAGAGAGAGAGAAAGAAAAAAAATAAGTTGCTTTTTATAATACACATCCCACCTGCACTAAAGCTGCAAACTTGTATGGACACTTGTACATCAGTCAAGATATTGGTTTTGAAATCTTTAATCTTAATATGTATACATTCAATAAAGACTGTATAGGGCCTATTCCTGTAGAGTGTAGAAACATTGCTTTGTTTCAACATGGTTTTTGTAAACAAAAAGAATTGACTGAAGTGCATCAAACATTTCATGAAATTATTAAGTTACCTACAACCTGTCAAGTGCACTTTGATTTACACTGTTCATTTTTCCTGCATTATGATTAAAATTTCATCAACATAATTTGTTTGAAATGCAAGGTAGTATTCACGGCCTAGTAGTATTTGATCTTGGGTTATTCCTGCAGCAAGTGCACTAGACATGTGGTTTTAAATGATCTTTCTGATTCCTCAACTTTCAACTAATGTTTACAAGTAATCGCTTTGAAGAAAATCTAAAAGTTGCATGAAATTAATGTCAAAATCATTTTCAGAAACTGTCAGTTATACCCTGTGTACTGGTAACAGAATGTACATCATTATTCAAGACCCTATACATGTACATGTACAAAACAACCTTGACATCAACTTAACTAGCATCTTAAAATCACTAACAATGCATAGACTCCTATTCAGATACCAACATCAGTTATCACGTTGGCATTTTAACAGAGAAAAAAAAAATACAGACATGTGGTTGATCTTGACATTAATATCTTTTGCTATAGTTTAAACCGAGCACTTTGGTTTCATCATTCTTGTATCACAGTAGACCCTATTCTGAATGATCTGATGCTGGCGGTGACTGGCTTTTCTTTCCATAGTCACATAATCTCAATCCATCACAAATTACTCAACCAAAATAGTGGTTCTGGTGATATTATTTGAACATGGGGAACACTGGTTTTGGAGCCTAACCACCCAGACACGTGCATGTAGATCCTTTCCCCAAAACTTAACCTTGCCTTACAAACAAGTCAAACAACTGACCATTTTCTGCTCACAATTTGGAAGATGAATCCAATGAAATAGAGCCCAACATTATAATAGTATACCAGTAGGCCTATAAAGCAGTAAAAATAGAATCTAGAGGCTGTCAACTTGTTGGATTTACACTTTACAGAGAAGAAAAGTAGGTCCTAGACATTATATTAATATGATGAACTGCAAAGTGTATGATTGATTGGAATTTATAGTTGTGAAAACTATTTACATGTTGGGACATCTCTGAGACTGAAATATTTCATGGCTGGATAGCACATGACTGTATCACTGCAGTCTCTGTACGTGTAACGTTAGATCTGTATCATTTGCAGGGAACACACCCATCTGGTTCACTGTAATGCAATAACGCCATTAACGGTAGTGTAAAAAGTAGAAAATTTACACTAGAAAATAGAATCTAACGTTACACCTTAACCCTAACTTGATATGGAGTAGGCCTATTGTTAAGTTATCCAAGGATAGAAAATCTAGCAGTACTCCATACCAAGTCAGTGCTAAGGTGTAACGTTAGATTCTATTTTCTAACGTTAGTGTAAATTTCTAACGTTGGGCCTACTTCTAACGCGTTAATACTTTCCCTTTGTTGCTAGTAACGTCCGGTTCTATCAACTGAAAACGGACTGTTAACTTGTACATAAATGGAAAGTCTGTTTATCGTAATTACCTCCTCCATTTTTGTAGCACAGGTAAGGGAACCTCCAGACATTTCCCAAGCCGACGGAGAATCCGATAAGGGCGAGAACGAAGTCAAGTTTGTTGGTCCACGTGCCTCTACTCTTCAGCTCGCCGGAGCGAGACCCGTCCTTTCCCTTGCCCTTGACAGCGGCGCCGTTGGCCGTCGGATCATCTTTCTGTGGGGAAGGAGTGATATCAGAAGTAGATCCTGAAAAATTTGTGTTGTCCTGTCCGTTCATTCTGACTGATGCATAGACAAAGTTACTCGCGTATAAAATCCAGAGTGTGTTAATATTCGTTTCAGGGTTAGGCTGAAATTTGCGTCTGTTCCGAAAGAAGTATTTGTCTCTCCTTGTTGAACAGTACTGCAAAGTGCAATAGTCAGACCCAACTCCACACCAGAGACTTCCGAGTTAGTCTTTAGTTACGACTCGAAGAGGGAGGAGTCAACCAACGGTACTTAATCGAACACCTACAGGTGGATTTTAGGGGCGGAAACAAAAACACCACAAAAAACGACTGACAAAAGACGCGGTACGTATGATGATGTCGTCAAGCAGGTGGGATGCACAGAAGCACTATCCTAATGGACATGAGAGCTGTTGCTATCTTCGAGTCTCGGAGCTCGTCCGCTGCATGCGCTAGCTCATAGGATGGGGGGAGCTTACGGGTTATTGATTGGTCTGCTAGCTAGCTGCGGGTTCTCCCTTGCTAACTGCAGCTGTGATCAGCGACTGCTTTGCCTGTAGTGACACTTGATTACGCGCGCGCAATTACTGTCTAGCTAAACAGGCGTAATGATGGCATGAATAGTAATATAACGGTAAACACCGGTTGAGGTGTCGCTTCCCGTAATCCTTCGCTTGGTGTTACCAAGGAGGTAATGGTACCTCCTTGGTGTTACCACCTGACTGAGTTGTACCTGCATGGTACCCCGCCGCCAGCGCTCTAATCTGCTGTGTCGCCTTACAATTTGCAGACGACAACCGGTTGAACTGTTCAACTGCTGTTCGCCGCCGTCTACGAGCACGGACAAGGACACGCGAGAGGCCTCGCACTGGATTCGATTGCCAATACAGTACTCAGTACTCGATTGTGCGTGGATGTCCTCGCGGTTCAGAGAGCTAAAGCGACGAATGTTACGGTGGTCATGATGACAAGGCGGTCGTCGATGACAAGGCGGTCGCCAGCCTGGAAAGAGATGTCGATGTCGGGGGAAGGCTTTATCTCCCGGCTTCATCTAGATGTACAATCAATAAATCGGACAATCGCTCTCCATTTTACGATATGAAATAATGCAATTTCTGTAACTAAGATGGTCAACAAAAACTGTTCGTTTGTTTGGTTTGTTGGGTTTTTGGTTTGTTTGTGTGGTTTGTTTGTGTGTTTGTTTGTTTGTTTTTTGGCCGGGGAGGGGTGGCAGGGGTTTTGTGTGTGTTTTTTTTCCTTTGCAAAATCAATTTTTAGTTTATTTCTATTTATTTCAATTTCAATTTATTTTCACAAACCATTCACATGCAACACAAACCCCTTATGCAAACGAGAGACCCGCGGGTCTAGCGCTCACCTGAGTATCGCAAGTTCACCTTTCACGCAGTCATTAATCTAAATAACATTCACAGCTCTACTAAAATTTGACCAGGCATTCTCAAGTAGAAGATGAAAATGTACAATAAGGGCCCAAATTTTTTAAGATTCCTTAATTTGGGGGGATTGGGGCCCCCTGGGGCCCTCTGGGTGGGGCATGGTGCCCATTTTGATAAATTGAGATCCTGACCCCCTAGGGATGCTACCTGCCAAGTTTGACGAAAATCCATCATGAGGTTTTAAGGAAGAAGATGAAAATGTACAATTCAGGTCCCCATTTGGACCTTCCCAACCCCGCCCCCAAGAGGGGCACCCCTGGATCTGCTATGAACAAACTTGAAACTACAGTCATCAATGTACTCACTCACTCCTGGGTGGGGCATGGTGCCCATTTTAACAAATTGAGATCCTAACCCCCTAGGGATGCTACCTGCCAAGTTTGGTGAAAATTGGTCATGGGGTTCTCAAGAAGAAGATGAAAATGTACAATTTAGGCCCCATTAGAACCCCTCCCCACCCCCCTCCCCTGGGTCCCAAGGGGGGCACCCCTGATTCTGCCATGAACAAACTTGAAACTATAGTCATCAATGTACTAACTCATAGTATTAACTTAGCTCTATCACTTCTGGTTCTAGAGAAGAAGATTTTTACAGATTCCTTAATTTGGGGGGGGGGGGGGGTGTTGGGCCCCCTGGGGGCCCCCTGGGTGGGGCATGGTGCCCATTTTAATAAATTGAGTTCCTAACCCCCTAGGGATGCTACCTGCCAAGTTTGATGAAAATCGGAGTTGGGGCTTTCAAGAAGAAGATGAAAATGTAAAAAGTTTACGGACGACGGACGACGCACGACGCACGACGCACGACGCACAACGGACGCTGGACGAAGGGCGATCGCAATGGCTCACCTTGAGCCTTTGGCTCAGGTGAGCTAAAAACTAAGAGAATCTCTACAGTAAATCATCGAAAGCGAATGATTCAGCTTTTTCGTAAACATTCCGAGTCTCTGAAAATGTCTGATCATTTTCACCTGGAAATTTTGTCACCCCATGGACTTTCACTGACGAAAGTGAATATTATTATGGGCTTACTATTTCTGGGATCGATCCTTCTTTTACATCTAATGCATCTAAAAACAAAGTTCAGTGCAGTTGGGGGGGGGGTATTATGATTAAAAATGGTTAAGAAACCACAGGAGCCTACACATCTGTTTCATCCCGAGTCCGACGACGCACTCGATGGCGCATTTCTACATAAATACGGTTCAGATGCCAATCATGGCGATAGGAACCGCCCCAAGTACCCCCAACTCGAGTAGCCCCGCCTATATAAATAGCTATTTGGCCTGACCTCAATTTAGAATCTTACAATGGTTACTAGTACAATGTACACACATTGTATAGACCCCTATGCAGAGGTACGTGTGGGTGTCACACCATGTGAG
Source organism: Diadema setosum (assembly GCF_964275005.1). Lineage (NCBI taxonomy): Eukaryota > Metazoa > Echinodermata > Echinoidea > Diadematoida > Diadematidae > Diadema > Diadema setosum. The sequence continues at coordinate 40,857,297 of NC_092685.1, read as the reverse complement.
TGAATGCGCATGCTCGCCATAAACCATACCCCTTCATTTGCGGACGAGAAAAATTGGGAAGGCCACCTAATAATGGGAGGGGTGTATGTAACTCAGGCTCTGGAAACAAACTACAGTAGTCAACAAAACCTCATCCATTAGTGCCCGCACGATTTTTGAAGGATCGCGGGGGTCGAAAACGTGAGAACTTATCACGAGGCAAATACATGATGGAAGAAATGAGACGGTAAAGTCGTTAGAATTCACATAGGCGTGACAAGATTCCAAAGGGCTGTTTTTATTGTCATTTTATTTTTTTCATGTTGGAATCAGATTGATGGAAATTTACAGTTCTTTATTGCTGTCTGACTCAAAGCACACGTTCAGATCAAGCTTTGACCCCGTTTGTGAGTTGTTATCGCTAGAATGCGACATTGACGTCTTGGCTTACAGTACAGATATGCCTATAGGTATCCAATTTTTCAGGTTTGATCACTGCCCTATTCTAATAGTCTCGTCCTATGCTAAACACTCGTTTAATACCCATAGGCATACAATACTAGTAAATAAAGCCATACGTTTCAGAATTCTATTAAAACGCTATTACCATAAGTATGTTACTTTTCTCATGAAAATGAAAAATTTCGAGTGATGGAATTCATTTAGTACGCTTTTGTTTTCTGTACAAAAGTGCAATCTTGTCATGGGTATAGGCTAAATCGCATTCTACAAAATGCACTCATCTTGCGCATTTTCGCATTGTGTGGACAAACGTAAAAAAGAAATCAACGAAAACAAATACAAAAACAAATTACCATTAAAGACAACAGAGAATACACCGGTAAAACCTGAATCTAATCTGATGTCGAAAAGTTTTATCAAGCGCCCCCCCCCCCCCACACACATATTACATTACAACACACGTCGATGATAGTGTTTTTGTCTCCAACTCCCCCCGTTAATTTGTTTCTGCTACAGTACCTCTGATGGAGCAAACACGCCAAAGAGTTGAGCACAATACATTAGCATAACATTTTCTGTCTCTTGTTGCTGCTTTGTTCCCCTTTTCTTGTTCTTTTGCTTTCTTTTCTTTTTTTTTCTTTTTCTTTTTTTTGCCGAGGAAATTGGAAATTAAGTTGGATGTGTGCATGATTGTCTATAGAGGGCGACATGCATAAAAGACGCTCGCAGCTGCTCAAGTGATGACCCGCAAAACATTGTCACTATACGTGTTGAATGTGCGATCTTTCGTTTTGCGTTCATAGGTTTGAGCGGCTTTTTTTTCTCTCTCTCTCTGATTAACTGTGAACGACAGTTGTAACGAAACTATGACTTGGGGAAAGAACACCAAAAAAAAAAAAAAAAAAATGTATCAGCTGTGTATTTTGAGGTTCAATAAACACCAGATAAAACGACCTTTGTTAACATAATGTTGACACCCGCTAACTTCGGGACGAGTATTTATTATGACCTAATGATGCCCAAACAAAACACCAAACATTTCTTTCCTTGAGAGAGCAATCACATAAATCGTTGGAACACGGTTTCTACATTTCGAAATGGTTACTGTAACTCGATCTCGGGTGCTTCGCTATCGCTCTGTTTTGCTGCAAGCATTGACGGGCGATCGTCAGACTGCAGGTTAGGAGAAATCTTTGTCGAGCTTTCTTATTTCTCGTCATCCTTAACCTCCTCATCATCCTCATCATCGTCATGGAAATTGTGACAATGATAATGATGATTAGTACTATCACTATCATTACTGTTATAAGTGGTAGTATGATAGTATTACAGCAGCAATTATGTACAAAAAACGATAATATTCATATTATGATATGGTAAAGTCTCATTTCACTTCCAAAATGTGTACAATCAAAGGTCGCTGAGCGGTGTGATCCTTTTTTTTTTTCCCGCAGCTACATGTAGGCCTTTCTTTTGTATTTCAGAGGAGGGAGAAGGGTATTAAAGTCTAAACATTAAACAGATTGATTCCGAGATAAGAGAATCCACAGGAACATGGGTTATGAATTTAGGTGTGATTGTAAACAAAATACGAAAAAAAAAAAAGAAAGGGCGTCGTTACAACAGATATGTTGTCATAATGACTTCAGCTCGTGTACATTCTAATGATATAATGACATCAATATGAAAGTTAAATGGAGATTTGCATATACCGCAAGGGTGATGGAGAGTGGAAAAAAAAACATAAATCTTCAAAACAAATTCATGAGAAATGCAAGACGTAAATTAATGCAAGAATGTATAATATCGTGACATATTTCCTGTATAACTATTCATAAAATCTCGCAGCAAATTAGTAATTGGCCCACAGTACATCTTATCAGTCTACTCTGTGCAATTAAATTTTCGCGCAAAAGACGCGAAGCTGACAAAACCTCAACGTAGTGACTTTACCATGGTCACGTGTGAAAAGCTATACAGAAAAGGGGTAACATACGGCTGTTTTCAACCGTAGTCTTCATAGAGCACAGAGCAAAGTGCAATCATGGACCTAACAGAAAAACCTCTCACCGCCTTAGAGACGATAGGTTTTCTCGCTGTTCGTTCGTCGTAAATTGGCATTGCAGGCAAACGGATCTCTCGCATGGCATCGCTGGTCGTTGACGGGGCCCGACGGGGCTCGGCAAATGTCGACTGCGACTGTCGGCTGAAGTCGGAGGAGGTCGCCGACACCGGCCGAGAGCCCCGCCCGTAGTCCAAGAAACCGCGATTGGTGTTGGAAGGCGGTCGTTCCCATTCCGTCGGGGTCGGGATGGCATACTGCCCGCGAAGGAGAAGCAAAGCTTCGGACTGTGACATGGTTCTATCGAAAGAGGGTTTGTTTACTCGCCACGACGATCTATGCAAAGGTCAATGAACTCCCAACATCAATGACTGTATGATCAGCTCCCTCATATCCAGCACGACTTCAGATGTTCGTCAATATCTCATCTACACGAACGCGATTCAAGCCGTGTTCCAAAACAGACGAAGAACCAAACTGTATAGGCTATTTTGTGTCATATGTAATACAGCTCCGAAAATTTTTGAATGTTACACGTATACCTCATAAAACAGGTAGCTCAGCTAGTTTATAACGCTGCGCTGATCATTTGGACTTACATCCATTTGAAGTTCTATTTGAGATTTTGTTCACGCACGTCCTCAATGCAGTGTTGACATTTTAGTCAAACAGCAGCAGCTTCCCATCGGGGAGAGACAAGGGACACCCCTCCAGGGGTGCATGGTTTGCCTTCACTGATAGCTCTGTAAATTCATTGTCGTCGCATCAATCTCAATCAATAAAAAATGACGGCTGCGCTTAACATGCACCCGTGGGTAAAATTTTTTACTGTGGACACGAAGTTTCAGGCGCAGCTTGAGATCTCTAATCTTCAACAAACAACGGGAGGTCATAAGGTAGGCCCCTATACCCTTTTACCAGTACCTCGGCCTCGCAAACAACCGTTCTGTAATCATGAGCATAAGGTCAAGCATGGAAATTTATGTCTCAGATTGAGGTGATCGTTGAACAGGATGGCTTGCAAGATTCAACCGGTGCTTCGGGGAAGTTGGTGTAAGATTCCAATGTCTATAGCGTTTATACGACGGCGCTGTATTACACGAAATCCTCCTCTTGTTGTAATGGCCACGCGCATGTACACCTTTCAAAAAGACACTTAGTATGGTGTACAGTATAGTGTAGAGCGCAGCCCCGCAGTCCCAACGCTGCCTTCAATGGCTGCCTTCCGAAAAAGGAAGAGGCCGCAGAATGAAGTATCTATTCTCTAACCCATTGTTCGTGTTTGCTTCAGCGCGTCGTTCCTTGTAAGGGTTGAAAAGACGCTTGGGAACCCATCAATATTACAGCATGGGCAGAAGGGAGGGAAAAGAGGCTGCTAAACGACGGGCGAGCGTTTTTTTTTTTTCCACGAGAATAAATGTGATGAGAACATTACGATTTTGTTATCGTGGTGTATAGAGTAAAGTGTCGCATTGTATAACTGCTGTCGAATGCGCACTCAGCACTTACGTTTTCATCACAAGAGAATCCAATGAAACAAGAAAATAAGAGATAACGACCAGGTTAGCGAAGATTAAAACAAGGTAATATAATTCTGCGCCGGCCGATGAAGACAACTTGCTATGATGGCAGCTAAAGGCTTATTAATTTTAAAAACGATAACCATGTCCAAGTAAAATGTGCAGTGCCTAAACTGTACTTTCATAATAGGCATTCTTTGTCTCTTTAAAGTTTCAATTTTTTCTTATAGCATTAATTTTTATGCTTAATTTTCCTTCAAAATGTACAATATTGCTCCTTTTATTTACTTTTATTTCGAAGTACAATACACAGTAGTATTGTCCTTTCGTGACCCTCAGTTTCTCCCTTACATTGCTTCTCATTTTGAGCAAATCAGTAACCGATATGCCAATGTAAACGGCCATGTGCAGTTTTGCATCCTATTTATGAACACAATCACGTCAAAATTCGCAGCCAACGGCAACACAACAAATCGCGGATCTTTTTAAGGGCAGTCCAGTTCTGTGTTTTTAACCACCTCTGCAATAATGATAAAGAATCAAGGCGCAGACGTCTGCACTTTGCTCTGAAGTCGGTCATTATTTAACATAAAAACTCTTTCCCACGACTCGCTATTATGGAACAGCGCCATCTACTTTCGACAGGATTTCATATCGGCACATGATCCTTTCTGGTGTGGAACGACATCAGCATAAGAGGACGCTAAGGGCACGGAAACAGCCAAGAAAACTTGAAATTTTCGGCGAGGTGCACTTATATTCCGCACGTTTAACCGACAACTCTAGCACTAACAACGCCGCCAAGTGCCAATAGCAGTTTGAATGATGCTCTCAACAAAGCTCCGGAAATATACAATGAAAGGTATGCTGTCGCACCTGGAATGCAGTTTGGCCAACGAGTAAACGTGGTATAAAACAACAACAAAGTTCAGAATACATAAATAAATGGATTAATAGATAAATAAAAGATTGTGTACGCAACTAGCTAGGTTTTCACAGAGTCCACTATACTGACTGTTAAACTGTCAATTATGAATGAACTCTTGCAATGTCCGAAGTCATGGCACGCAGTAAACCTGCCCTTTGCCCCGACTTTGACGAGCAACTCGCCATAAGAAAATTGAACAGCGCCACCTCTGTTCGACGGATGCTCGCATGATACTCTACTAGTATACGACGGAAACGGCAAGCAAGTAGAGACTGAGCATATGCATTTGGACATTATAGCATTAACTCTATGACTGCCATATGCAACCTGTCCAGGGCCCCGTTTTATCAAAAGATAAAATCGATTTTAAATTTCCTTATCACACAGACTGCCATAGATTTACAGTTGAAATCAACTATATAATCAATTTTAACTCTTCATAAAACAGGGCCCAGTTCAATGACATTTTTGAGTTGGCAGTCCCCAGCCGGGTTTAGCGTGTGCTATATACTAGTAGCTTTCTCTCATTGGCAAACCTGCATAAACTATATTATTTCATGAGTGCGGATTTTTGTCCGTGGTAAGCATAGGTAAGCCTTGGCCAGGGAGGTGGATCCACCTCCCTGCCTTGGCTAAAATCACGATGATTACAATTACAGTGTGTACATTAAATAAGACTGGACAAAGACAATATATATATGTTTTATAAATAGATTTGACTCTCTTAAAGGCAAAACGAATTTGTGCACTTATTCGTTGTGTAACCTTCGTTTAATTATTCATCAGGCCGACTGATCTTTGGCGGCAATTGGTGTTGACCCGTGACAGGGTCGGGGAATTTCGGACTTTTGGAATTTCGGAATTTCGGAATGATCTATTTTAACTGGATGACTGAGACCATTCACAGACATATTTTTGCTGTCTTTTTGTTATTCTACGGTGGGTATACTTGGATATTGCCTATGGCTAACAACATTTTCTTTGGATCGTCTGGCTATATCTTGTATGCAATGTTATTACAGTAATTTTTGTTTTTCCCTCTTTCATAAAACTGCGTTATTCCTCTTTACGCTATTCGTCAAGGCAACAGAAAACCAGCATGGCGCCAACAGGAATTATTTTTATCCTCATTATTTTAGTCGTCAGTTCTTTATTATTCTGAAGGAAGGCACAAATGAGATTTTACCAAGACGATAGTGGATGAACACTTACCGGCACAGCGGCCCAGCCGGAATCCTGCGAGAAGACGGTCATTTTGCCTTATATTCTCCGAAAACCTTGGGTCACTGTTTCGTCCTCCTATTTCTTGACACAGCTTTCGTCAACGCAACCTGGAGAGAGGTTATTTGGATAGGAGAGTGAGATACGAAGAAAGAGAGAGAAAGACAGTGGTAGAGAGAGGGGGATAAAGAATGAGGACATTGAACGCACAAAAGCTTTGATAAATAAAGAACACAACAATACTGTCCAGAACAAGACAAAATGTCCATGCACGGACAGCCCAATCCTCGAGACCCGTTAATCCGATTCGGGAGTTGAAATGAGCCATTCCTATATATAAAAATGGTGTATCGCTTTTTTTCAGTTACATGGATGTTCACATACCAATGAGGTAAAAAATATACACTGGAACGACTAGTCACCTGTAGTTACAAAAATGTCTGACTACCTGGACCAATCAAGCGAAATGACATAAAACGCTCAGTAAGCACATCACGTAGACCTCTCTCGTTTTGAGTTAACTATGTCCAACAGTAAAGGGATACTGGTTGAGATGGGGATTCAGGTTCAACATTTTGTGAGATAATTAGAAACCACTTACATGAAATACTAAAGATTATACCATTTTAAGAGAAATTTCAATTTTATTTTATGAAAATTGGTATTGACACAGATGAGATATCTAAAAACAAAGCAAAACAAAGTGACGGCCCTATATAGTATATTAAGGTGGGACTCGCCTTTTATTAGGACCACTTTGTTCCTGGATATCTCAGCCGTTTCAAAACCGATTTTCATCAAATAAGATTTTTATTCCTCGTAGAATCAATAATGTTTTGTAATATTTCATATAAGTGGTTTCTAATATCTCGCAAAAAGTTAAAACCTGAATCCCCATCTCACCCAGAACTATGTCATCCCTTTAAGATGATCTGGTGAAAATTTGAATTGAATTCAGCAAATAATGTAAAAGTACTAGTGGGCGATACCGGGAGAAGTTCCTTTGTGATCCAACAACAAAACGGATATAAATAAACCCATTTTTGGTCTCTTCTGATACAATCGTTTTTCATAGTCCCAACTTCACAAGGCCATATGAAGAATATACTTCTGCATGCTTTATCTGGCATCAAGAGGGTAAGCGGCCTTGATGGAAAGAAGAATGTAGTAAAGCCTAGTGTGAAACATTGTCTAGTATTATGGAGTGCGTTGTCCATAACCGGTCACAAACGCTGTGCCCATAGTCCTCTAGCGATTGCTATAATACACAGAAGCAAACACTCTTCTATTTCTTGCCTAAAGAAGACAGCTTTATAATAAAGACAATCAGATAATGTGAAGGAGTCAATCCCCTTAAAGGGATAGCATAGTTTTGGTCGAGACCTAATTTCAGGTTTCTAACATTTTTGGGTGAGATAATGAGAAACCTCTTATGAAATATGAAAGAGCATGTAATTCTATGAGGAATTCAACGTTTATTTGATGAAACTTGGTTTTGAAATGGCTGAGATATCCAAAATGAGAGCGACTCTAATGAAGTGTGGGACCCACACTTTATTTACGATCGCTTTGTTTTACTTTGTTTTTGGATGTTTCAGTCATTCCAAACCCGATTTTCATCAAATAAACTTTGAATTCCTCTTAAAATGGTATGCTCTGTATATCATAAGTGTTTTCTTGGTATCTCGCAAAAAGTTAAAAGCCCTATTCTCATCTCCACCAATACTGTACCATCCCTTTAATATAGGTCATGTACCCTGTGAATTCACGGAAATGACAGAGTGGTCAGCCTATGGAAAAAGAAGAAGAGATCTTTAACACCTGGATGACTCATGCACACCGCATCATTAACATACCGAAGAAATCTGATGCCAGATCCCAGCCTACGTTAACACTCCGAGATGTAAGTCACCTCCCGAAACCGTTTTGATTATGCAGAACACACGCGTCATGAAATAATGGCCAGAAATTGCTGTGCATTATGAAAGCAAGTATATTGCCCTACAATTAATTGCTCTCGAACCTGCGGGTATAATTCATACTGTTCTCTAAAAATAGCAATGTCGCTGCGTCTTGCTACTCTTGATTGCCGATCTGTGTATTAGACCTACTGCCCAACTGCGTGCATTAAATATTCTACTATGAGCACGCTGCATGATACACTTAATTCGATCACTGTGAAGTTGGCACGTTTCGCTTTGTCTATTGAAAAATGCAGTCATATTTATGGGTAGTTTAGTCTTTGCGAGGACTTAGTAATGAAGTATCCAATATACCAGTTTACCGACATGATTATAATATTTGTGAATATAGCATATGCTTAACAAGCATGTGGTTCCCGCTTGAGGATCGCCTAAAGTAGCAATTAATGTTTACGAAACTTTGAGCAAAATCATCGAAATGCTTTGAAGTAGGAGCATTTTTACAAGGTCACCCCCTCCCCGTGAACAAATCGCTAAAGATTTGATGGCATTTAACCCTGTTCCGACATTCATCCCGGACATTCTCATGCGATAGTTGTTGATACGTCGGGCAAGCCTTTGACAAATTGTGAGATCGAAAGCTAAATGCGTAATTAACTTTTGAGGGCATCAGTGAACCAGCCTATTGGATGCATAATTCTTATTTTGACACAGTGATATTGTAAATAGTATTACACGTCACAATGCACTGTATGAAACTATATATTTCATAAAATACGAGACGCGACCAATGTAAAAACTAATCTGAGTGACTTCATGTATATCCTTTTTGTGTGTATACTCTTGGTTGTTTTGAAGGCATTATTTACTACTTGCAGATGAAACAAAAACCCAGCTTTAGTGCCTCAAAATAGTTCTTAAATGTGAGTTACACTCTAAAAACACAAATGTTGAATTAGCATTTAAAAGGGTCGAGGAGTGACAACATTTTCAAAGTGCTGGTTTTCCTGCTAGATTCAACATTTGTAATATTATTTTAAAAGTTGGATGCAACACTTCAAAAAATGCTGTCACTCCTCGGCCCTTTTAAATGTTGATTCAACATTTGCGTTTTTAGAGTGTAGGGATAGAAACAATCAATGTAAAAGTGTTAAATAAAATGTTAAGTATTGTTAAATAGGCCTATACAAAATAGTTATAATAGAATTGCTTATAGAATAAAGCGTCTATACAATGGTTTATTGAGGAAAATAGTGATATTTCCTTGTATCTTAGGCTTTATTGCAAATTATGGTACGATGTTTTGTGATACAACTGACCTACACGCATGCATCAATTGTGATAACTCGAACACATTTAAAATCACTGCTCGAAGTGGTAAATACATTTGAGTTATATCTTCAGTATAAGAAGGCAATAGGGTAGCTATATGATTTTAGTGAAAAAACGTTGTTCAGTCCATTTCATGACCAGTCGTTTGTTCATTATGGGTAGACCCTACTGTATATATCATTACCTCACACAGCTAGGTATGATCAAACAATATGATTGTTATTATTATCGAGCAGATGAGGGAATGTTACTGTATACGCGCACACTATCAAAATGCTATCAAAATTCCAGACTATCAATAGTTTAAAGGTGACCTTTCTTTAAGTAAGACAGTCATTTTAACAAAGTTTAACCCAGGTTGGCTGCAGCCACATTATGCAAAGCCTAGTAGTAGCTAATGTGGTGTGTCACCAAATCGCTACCCTCCCTATATTGCCTTTTGAAATAAAAATTGCAATATATATATATATATATATATATATATATGTATGTATATTAGATTATATACAGTATATATATATATATATATATATATATATATATATATATATATTTCTATAATGTTGATAAGTTAGCAAAATGGGCAAGAGTTTACAACTAAATTTGTTACTCCTAGGCTATTGCAACACAATAATTGCAGGATGCAAGTTTCACTGTCTGAGTTCATGTAAAAATAGAAATGTATACAATCTAAAAATATCACGAAAGTTTATACTTCAGACTGTGCAATACCAACCATGCACGGGTCTTTCTCTATACACAGATTCATCATTGCTTGGTTATTGCAAAAGAGCAAAATAAAAAAATAAATAATGCGCACGACCCAAAAATCTCTCATCTAATTTGCATATTATCATGTGGTTGCTATTGGTGATAATTTCTATCTGGCTGCCAACATGAGGTAATAGACAGATTTAATAATATAATCAAATTCCATGCATGCTTGGTTCGCAAGATATAGCCTCAATAACAACTACAGAGCTTGCCTTATAATAGTTCAATAAATTCCTGCATAGGAAACTCAGAGGGAACAGGTGAAAAAAATGGTTCGTTACTATAGGTATCACGAAAAGAAACACTCAAGCATTTTAATGCATATTTACAGAAACAGTCTATTGAACTAAATCGAAACTGTCTTCAGAGTGTTGTATTTGCTGATATCTCTTAAAGATATCTCAACCAGTATTTCGAAGATTTGTAGAGGAAATCCACTCCAAAACGAGTAAGCTTCAAAAGAAAGAGAAAAAATATTCATTACAGAACGATACAAAAATGACAAAAATCGGATAAGAAATAAGGAAGATATAACAGTTTGAAATTTCATTTTTTTTTCCGAAAACACTTCTTGTCCAGTCGTTATGAAAATTCAAATCAGCAAGTTCACGATGATAATGCTCTCACAATTTCTAAGTCATTTCATATACAGAAATGACAAAAATCCAATGTTTCAGCTGTGTAAATATAAAACTTGCCTTAAAACCATGCACGGAAAAAAAAAAACGAACAATGTTAACTCTGATATATATCTTGGTATGGGAGCATGCTCTTACTTGTAAAAACATTTTCCAAATTTCTGATATAATATACCTGAAAAAATTGTGAGGATAAGACATATTCAACTCGCTCATTTTGAATATTTTAAGGACTGGTCAAGAAAATGTTCTCCGAAAAAAAGTGAAATTGCAAAATGTCATATCTTCCTTTTCTTATCCAATTTTTGTCATTTTTGTATCGTTCTGTAAGAAATATTTTTCTCTTCCTTTTGAAGTCTATTTATTTTTGGGGTGGATTTCCTCTTAAAACGGTGGTTAAGGAACACTCAACTCTAGTTCCAAAACTGAAAGACCTGGCAGAGTTGGCATCTTGCCAATGGCCGTTCCGGGAAAGCATGGAGAGCAAATACGGATATCTTGTACTTGGAAGGCGCAAGCAAAGGATAATGACTGTTGTTGCTTGTTCGAACTGATAAGAGTTCTCTGCATGGTATTCATTTTTTTTTCAGGTGTCTACAGCGTAATAAAGCCCAAGTTTTCATGAAAAACTCGAAATTCCACTTCCTTTTTATTGCTGTTTTATATTCTTTTTTCTTTCACTATTGGGAGATATTAAACAAGACAAGAATATCATTATGGGCAAGTACCCTTATAATGAATGTTAAAATTGTTGAACATATTCTTATTATTCTTTTTGTTTGTTGCAAAATGAACCATTCTCTGATAAACATCACTACAAAACTACTTAGATGCATCAAACCTTATAACAATATTATTGTCGACAAGCATACATAATTATTATCAGCCAATACATAATTGTATCAGTCCCAAATATTTATATTTGTGTTGAAACTATCATTATCACTTGGCCCATGGCCATACGGACTTTGCTTTCAATTTGCTTGCCAACAAGATACATAAAATGAAATGAATCCACAATATTTCAACTGTAGCTTGAGCATGCCACTTTGATACGGCATGATAACTTTTAGACGTTCGAACTAGAAAGAAATACTATGTAGGACCTACTATCTATGTATTCTTCATTCAGGAATTTTCCTCGTAAGTATACGACAACAGGCCTTGGTTTGTGTATTCGCACGGTCATGCGAGCGGCCTATAGGACATGTACATAGGCCTATGGTAATATATGTGTTTCTTATACGTCATGTTTTCAATTCAGCAATCACAAACTGCAAGCTCAGTCTGCCAAGAAGGATGGGGTAGGTAATGACCACGCCACCAGGCCCCATACCACCAGAAGCGTTGATTATACATCGTCTGTGGATGCGATTCAAGCTTGTGTTATTATACAGACACATAACAGCATGATGATAAACTCATAGTATGCTGATTAAAAACAACAACAACAGCAGCCACTACAACAACAACAACAACAACAACAAAACACAAAGCATTAAATGAACAATAACGGTTAGGTCTATGTGTATGTGGAATAACGCCAAGTGATATATGAACCTACCAGTGTCAAATTCCAGTGGAATTTTCCACGGTGTGTTATCAATGTGAAAAGCGCTTTTGATAATGAACCCAGTACAGGTGGGATGGGGGTTGCATGAAAACAATATGATCAAAGCTTAAAAGAGGTTTCTCACTATCTCACCAAAAAATGATAAAAACCTGAAGTTAAGTCTCAACCAAAACTATACGATCCCTTTAAGAGACGAATTACATTCAATACGGGCCGTATTATGGTACAATAATCAGAATCACCTATGGTTCACCTATGGTTCACCTATGGATAATCGTGCATTCTTAAAAGACGATACTGTCAATGGATATATCTTCCGAAAGAAACCAATTAAAAAAAAATGTTTTGTCGCACAACCTTTATCTCAACCATCCCCCCCCCCCCCCCGCGAAATAGGATGGTGGGGGCGGGGATAAAGTTCATTTCATCGAACAAAATTGACCCCCCCCCCCCCCTTAAGAAAAAATAAAAATGTCAGAAAGGGGTGTGGGATAGAATCGCGAAAAAAATTTTGAATCTTGCACCTTGCAAGTAAACCGATCACTTCAATTATTGACAAGGCACGCGCTACTGTGTGCATTATGATAATTATGTAGGCTAGTTTATTGTTTTGCGGGTGTAAGTGCGATTATAATTATACGACGTTGCTGATTGCACGTTTGCGAAAATTTTCCGTGCATGCGTGTACTTTTGCGTCCTTGAGTATGACGGGTGATCAATATTCATGTGTATGTTACTGAGTGTATGAAATGGTTGTGATGTTAGACTCATATCAGTCCCTAGAAAAGAGAGAGAGAGTGTGTGTGGGGGGGTGGGGGAGGGGGGGGGGGACTCCTAATGACTTTCGCACTGAAAAACAGAGGGGTGAAAATCGTGTAAGAGACAACCACGCATGCCATATTCACATTTTTAAATCTTATAGCTGTTTGTCGTTATCCAATTTGCTAATAAGACTAAAGATTCAGTTTTACACCACGCCAAACAGGCTTTGGTGAATATACAAACAGACGAACAAAAACGTGCTGGGGACGTTTTCATCAAAATGCGACTTTGAATAATAAAAGTTATGGATCTCCTTTACTAATACACTAATTTATTGGTTGAATCAGCATTTACACATGTTTTATTTTGCTATATATAATGTAAAAATGTAACAATCGTCTTTCTTGTTGCTTACAATACAGAGGAACTTAAACAACCCTCCGTCCCCCCCCCCCAAAAAAAAAAATGGCTATCAGTATAGTGATGGAAAGGTGTGTGTGGATGTCAAAGGCGCATGCGCCTTGAGAACTAGAGTTATTTAAATTTTGCTCAATTATAATAAAATAATACATTATTGATGTGAATGTCTGCATGTGTATGTCCGTGCATGTGCGTGTGTGTGTATTAACTTTCGATGGCATCAATCGAGTTGTCTTCATATGACATCATCTTAAGCAGTAACTGTTGTTTCAATCTGCATTGTTTTCCTCAGGTATCCATTCGCAGATGAAAACCATCCGTTGATCAAAGAAACACAGAGCCTGTGGTAGGTAACCGCGTTTGAGTATTAAAAAAGAAAGCCAATTTCAGTGCATTCATAAAATATAGCGCTCTAAAATCTGTACGAACAGACTACAATAAATGAAAAGCCAGACGTTTTGTTCAAATCGGAAATACATTCAACAAAGATTCTTTTCTAATAGGTCTACGTATAACAACTCGTCAGATCTAAATGCAGTTACTAAATAGTCAGATATCTAAAATGCTGGGAAAAGGTTATGTGAATGTCAACTATAAAGATGACATTCAGCTGTCTTCTGTATGGCAAAATAAAACAGACAAAACAAAACAAAAATCCCGTGAAATCCATGCGACATGCCCCTTGTTGCAACCATGATTACACTATAGCCATGATAGCAGTAGCTCCCAATGCTAAACTGACTCTACCCTAGTACCTCCTTGATTCTACACTGTACATGACATGAATGGATTGTATTACCAACGAGAGGGTAAAATGTCCTTGAAGTAGAGAAAGCTAAGAACGTGCAAAATGTTGGCCCTCATGTTGCGTTTTTTTCTTCCAAAGCCAGAACAGTAACAAGGGGCACTCTTTGAATACGTGACAGAACGACACGACACGAATGGGAGGACGAGAGAGAATGTCGTCGCCGATTTCTCGCTTCTTTTCTTATATTATTTTGGCGTATTAGCGCCCCCATCTGTTTCGAGGTCACCAAGGTTACCGCGGTCAGAGGTGACGGATGCACTGGAATGGGATTGTGAGAAAACTGGGCCGTGCCGCGGTTTACCCGCAGGTTTGCCACACGGCAATGTCATAATCGAGGGGGGGGGGGGGGACACTCCCCCAACGTCAGTTTTGAAAGCTTTTTGTATAAAATAGATAAATAAATAAATAAATAAAAATTTAAAAATAGATAAATAAAATAAATAAACAATGAAAATAAATGAAATTAAAAAATACAAATCATAATCATAATCATAAAGCCAAACTTCTCTAGAATTTACAGAATCAGACTTAGGTACTTTTTTTATCCCACCTCTCCTTTTCGAAGACATTGCTATCTCAACCACTGATAAACACGTTTAAAGGCTTCTGACAGTGCCAACCAAGAGCACAATATTTCCTGTTTTTATTCTCGATTATACATTCTTATAAAGTGTGCAGAACCGAATATATCAACGAGGTAAAATAAAAAGTAGAGTCCTCAAAATGTGTACCCTTGCTGTTAGTTGTTGGTTTTTTTAGTTGTTCCCCGGAATTTTCTGAATGTGATGGTAATGTTTTTTTTTTTTTTTTTGCTTCTCCTCTCTTTTATTCTTACATGATGTAAGTGATTATTGATTTAGCTGTTGCCAAATAATGCTCTCGACTTATTTGCACATTAAACTCCAGCTCATCACATAACACCCATACGTAGCCATTGTCATGGCCTAAGAGCACGATTTCGTTGCTCTGTGTGTTCATGATAATGTATGTTCGTCTGCAGCAGATGGAACAGAGGGTATTAATGTTTACTAAGTCTTCGATCATTCGGAATATTAAACAAAAACAAGTATTGGGGCGCAGTATGATTCACCCGCAAAACTACTCTGTGTTTTGATGCAATCCCGATGCCACTGGGAAGGCTTATAATCTAACAGCTCTTTGGAAACTGTCCATTTCTATTCAAAGTTAGTAACAACTTTTCAGACATTCTGGATAAGGTAGATGGACCAGGAGAGAAGATAACCACAAAAACGTGAAAAGATGTATAATAGGGAAGGCCTATCGCTAATACGTTTTTTTTTTGTTGTTTTTTTACACCACTAAAACACTCATTAAAGGGAGTTTTTTATTGAATAGAAATGACTGCTCGAGCAGTATATACCTAAATGAACTCTTTAAATTATACTGCACATTCTGAATTCGATAACACTACCTGCATATATGTAAAGAATCGAATGCAACGACCAAATTGTAGCAAAAAAACAAACAAACAAACAAACAAAACAAAAAACGTGCTGATATTCCTCTGTGTCGGTGTGATATGAGTACGGTAGACTGGACTATGGTAAGTATAGTGTAGTGTGTGGTAGAACTCCTCGTATTTTTCCCTATTATATTCTGATCAGGCGTAATCAGCTTTCCTTCTACACAAAATGATTGTCCCAATGTAGTTGCAGGTGCAATAATGTGTATCAATAGTTATCCAAAAACATATAGGTAAAATTCCCGAAATCACTCCCAACAAATTGTTATCTCGAGTTATAGAAACACCTGGAATCTTTTTCTGGTGTACTTTGTACCATGTACGAGGCAAGGCTATGTTTAGTAAATAGACCAATTCAGTTTGGGTATATGTTTTTTTTTATGGTATTGTTTAACTGGGGCTTCAGGTATGCCTGTCAAAAGATGATTAATGCACTGACATAGCAACGCACCTGGCTCATTAAATAACTCATTGAAAATGCTTTTGTTCTTCTGTGGAAGCCCCCCCCCCCCCCCACCTCCCCCGTTATGGCCGCCATAAAAAAAAAGTTCCAGTGCTCTGAAGTCGGATTCATCTATAGAGAGCAGAATAACCTAAATTACATGTTTGTTGAACTACAACCTCATAATAATTTGACTCCCGACACACCTCCCCTTCATGTTTAGTTCGACATATCGGGTTCTATGATATAAAAGAGATAGACAGATATGTATGCCATAGTAATTTGATAATCTGTAACGATTTCAGTCGTCAAAAGACTTGAATTAATCATTAACTGATGAAAAAATATAAATGATTTGACAATACTTCCGACAAATCAATAGTCTTGCGAACAAACAAATTTGCTTACATCATGAAAATGATACATAACATAAGCCCATAGTAATATCCATGTGCTGTTGTAGGGACATTTAATACGAGTAGATGTTAATGAAGTGAGTCATGTTATTCATAGAAACATGGCGCTGGCCTCCGAATAATGAACATCGTTCCGGCCACGTTCACACACGGAAAATGAAAGGCAAGACCGCCGTTTCTTCCATTATGAAAACTCACCGCGGGGATGATAATTCAGAGGGCGGTGATATCCCCTGGATATCCCACCATCATTCAGAAGTAACGACGGTGTTAATATCAATGGCAAGCACTCCATACATTCACGCACATCTGAATGAAATCCCATGAGAACAATTGGTGATTTTTTTTTTTTTTTTTTGGGGGGGGGGGTGCTCTGCTCTCGACAATATCCTCTGAATTTGCTCATGCCGCTATTGTCCCAGAATGATGATACAGCTTGTGAAAGCCAACACACAAGTTGTAACCATGGAGCTCATGTTGTAACTTAGGTGCGTTTTGTTCTCACGTGGGACACGCACCAATAAGCTAGTTCACAGTCAGCTCATGGGCACATGGGTACCCGACCTTTCTTTTTTGTCAGTTTGGTAGGCACTTCACTCGTTTTCAAAGCGGAATTATGCATGAACTTGCCCGACGTAACATTACTTTTTATGGAATTCAAAGAATGAACTTGCGTATAACAGATCAGCCCGACCAGAATGGTCAGTCAATTTACACTTCGGGAGGCATCCATGTCTTTGTTTTGCACTGAATGCATTCAACAACCTTTTTCTATTTTGTTTTTCTAATGTTGCCAAATACCATATAGGGCTTGCTGTCAGGTGGATGTGCTAGCACGCATCTTCTGTAAGGCTGCGTTCACATAGAAGTATACTATTCGGGTATTCGGGCTCGTTTTTCGAGGGCACGCGAATAGCTTGAATCGAACGATAGGATTTCCTCACACCGGTTCACATAGGAGGGCACTATTCGAAAGTACCGAATAGCTGCGAAAAGTATAGCAAAGTGGGAATCGAACTTGTTCGATTTTCTTGCAGCGTATACCGTCTCTCGTTTATGAAATAATGACAATTTTGGTCTGGATTTGCCCGTTAGCAAAAATAAGCATGTAGACTGACATTCTGATGCAGTTTAGAAATTGTTAATAAGATTTGCTGGGATGTAGGAGGAAGAAATCCTCACTGCATGGGATGGTGAGTTGACGGTGCGGGTGATGGTGTATTCGGGGCCCGAATAGCGAATACCGAAGAGCGAATAGCGAATAGCGAATACCGAATACTTCTATGTGAACGCAGCCTAAGGATTACAATAAATCATTACATCACGGATGCTTATCTCAGTGAATTTAAAAGTCAACATTGATTGTACGCCGATGACCTTTTCTGCTCATGCGCAAAGCTGAAATGTAAAAATTGAATGTCCATCTCTACAGACAGGGGACGGTCCGGATCGTTCGTATTAAGAGATGCATGACACTGCATTCTATACACCAGAAACTCGCAATATACACGAAACTCAGATGACGCGCCAAACTCGGCCGCAGGTGAAAAAAGCAGTATACATTTGTATAGTGATATCACATGGTCGTATACAATGTACTTCAGTAAAAACGCGAAACTCTATCACGTGGTAATATAGGCAGAAACGTTGAGTGCTGCTGGTAGAACGGTTACAGCCACAGAATCGGCTGCAAAAGCAGAAATAGCGGTGTAGTACTGATTGTTATACTGGATACAGTAGTAGAAACAGAATTGGGTAAATGAGCAGAGGTGGGAATATCACCAGTAGTACATGTATATTAAGTAATAATTGTATGTTGTAGCGCAAAGGTAAGATTAATCTTGTTGCCATCGGAATAATTTGGGGGCGTTTTCCCACTCTTCACAATCCATATAGGAACACGCGTGACTAAAAATCAATTGTGTGTTACATTTTTTACCATAAATATTAGAGTAACAATTTCTTTGAAATCGGAATTATGATAAAGATCTCACTGTCTGCAAACGCTTGCGGCAAAATCCTACGTAATTCATCACGAAATAATGGTGCCAAATGAGAAATACATTAAATTTACCCCCAAAAATCTCTGCCAAAATTATGCTGTGTAACGCCCTGAAGGTCTAAATCTAACATCGGGTCATACTCAGTCAATGAATCAGGACTAAAATTGCCTTCCAAATTGAACCGTGTTTACTTTGTAGTATAGCAGTGCAAATATCAGACGCATGCCTTCGTGTGCACACAAAGCAATCCCTCAACAACTGCGACAAGAGAGATTGGTCATCACTAATATACGGATGGAAAAAAAAATATTCTGTTGTACTTAACAGCTCTTAAAGGGATAACATAGTTCTGGTTGAGATGGGGATTCAGGTTTTAACTTTTTCTGAGATAATTTGAAATCCCTTATATGAAATAATAAAGAGCAAAAACAAAGTAAAGCACACGGTGGTCCTATATTATAGTAAAGGGAGGGTCCACCTTTCAAAAACAAAGTAAAGCACACAGTGGTCCTATACTATAGTAAAGGGTGGGTCCTCCTTTGAAAAAACAAAGTAAAGCACACAGTGGTCCTATACTATAGTAAAGGGAGGGTCCACCTTTAATCAGGACTTCTTTGCTATTGGATGTCTCAGCCATTTCAAAACCAATTTTCATTAAATAAACTTTTTAATTACTCTCAGAATCGTTCGCTCTTTATTATTTCATTTAAGCATGGCTTCTAATTATCTTATTAAAAAGTTAGAACCTGAATCTCCATCTCAGAAAAAAAAACAAACAACTATACCATCCTTTTAACATTCAGTATTGCCTCGCCACAGCCATCTCCCTCATAGCTCCATGGTTATACCTCGGCAAAGAATTATGCCTGTTCATTCACATTATTTTTAATCGAAATTTTTCTTTGGGGACATTGTTACATGCTATTCCGTTAAAGATCGATGCATTTCACTAGTTGGGATACGCCTTCATGTACAGTCAAACCTGTCTATAGCGGTCAGCCAAGGGTGACGAAAAAGAGTGGCCGCTATAGACAGGTTATCCGACCTTTGTGTGCACTGCTTGTGTGTACATGTATGTGTAAACCTGTATATGCACAGGTGTGTTTCATAATTATAATGCCGGTGTTTATCAAGTTGGTGCACAGTGTGTATACAGTCGTGAAGAATACACTAATGCATTATTATGACTAAATGAGTGATGAATGCAGCGATGGCGATCACTGAACATTGCCAATGAATGACTGACACGGCTACAAAGAAGAAAAATACGCTGAATTATTACTCGGTTACGGCTCCATGTGGGTCTGTGGCCGCTATAGACAGGTTAAAATCTACCGCAGGACACAAAATTTGTGGCAGCTGGCCGCGTTAGACAGGTGACCGCTATACACAGGGTCTTTAACAGGGCTTTTCTCTCGGGGGGATTTCTCAGTGGCCGCTATAGACAGGTGGGCGCTGAGGCAGGTTTGACTGTATATATCAGTTGTTGCTACGTCGGGCCATCCTCGTACAGACTGTTACAGTTGGAAAGGTCTTTTATGTTAAATGTATTCATTATATTTGAATACTTCAATGAATTGGCCAATATTCACACATTTTTGTTCTCTCCATGGTAGCAATTTCTTAGTTTTCAGGGCAAGATTTTAGAATACTTTATACTTAATACTTTCCGACAGTGCCTCTTGTTTGTAGTCCGTTTTTTAGTACACTGTATATGCATATGCACTGCATTAATGAAACAATACTAATCTTATAGGACCTTATATGGAATGCAATACCCTAGCGCATGTCGACTTGGGTTTGGTATTATTACCCCCTGTTCATAATGTGGCCAAATGAATATCTAGATAGGCCTATGTGCAATGATAATGTGTTAATCTATATTTAATAATATTTCTGCATTTTTATTCAGATTATTTGGATTCGTGGAAAATCTTCCAAACGAAGATTCCGTGGATGATAATCTGGCAATCCCTGCTAAATTGCTTATCATAATAATTATGAAGATTAAGAAAAGACATTGGAATTCACCTTCCGCTATAGACTGGGCATAACTTACATGCTGTTTTCGTCTCACCGCCCAGTAATAGAGATAACAACTATGCTCAGTCAAGGCCATAAAGGTGCATTGGAATGATTTAGGGGTGTTGTTGTTTTGTTTTGTTTCGTTTGTTGCTGTTGTTGTAATCATTAACATTTAGTTTAGCGGTGATAGACAGATGACGTTGTCATCGACAAAACCATGGTCCGGAATATTTTTGTAGGCGTATTAAATCTGAAGAAAAGGGAAGAATATGATAAAATATGATATTGCTCGTATTTACATATTCATTTGGCCACATGGTTTACTGATGATCGGGGCATAATAGGACTTAAAGCAACGCAAGTAAAAATTGCATTACACAGGTCCTTTAATATCAGCACATGCCGTTTTTAATAAGCGAAGCCATAATATCAGCGGCACTTGTGAAAACCGGTATAATACAGTATAAGTTCCACATGAAATGAAGACAATTCTCTTTTATGCATCGGCGAGGGACTCTTCCATAACAGACCTGAGTAATTATCGAATCTTAACTAGTCCTTCTATACGTCTAGACAGAATGGTCAATCGAGGCATGTTGAATAAAGCCGATTACATTCCAATGGTACAGTAAGAAGATTGTTCAGAATATCGTCCTCCAGTCTGTTCACGAAATACATTATTAGCCTTCCAGTTTATGATTGTCCACTGATTTTCCTGCGTAAAGACCACAGACAATGTCACTTACCCCTCTCTCTTTCTATTTCCGTCGATGTATTTATGTTCGATATAATACCAATCTCATTTACATACGGTTGCCATGCCAACCACATTAGGTCCCCTTCGGCTAGCGAGATCTACAGCGATAACATCTGAAGACGAATTCCGATACAAAATAAATAGAAACATGGAGCAGGTGAATATTGCACATTTCACACCAGGAACATCCGTGAATGCAAACACTCTTTTGCCCTCAGGCCATGGAACTACCGTACTAGTAGTACTGTGTGTCATTATGGAGCTACACGAAGATGCAGGAGTATCACCATGGTTTGGCGGCGCGGAGGTACTACACAATGTACAGGCAAAAAGCTCGCCAAATAGTGAGTCCTGCTACAGTATTATGGAGTACATCCATGGTCCTATACCTCCTTGGGTATTCACACAGTAGGCCTACAGTGTATTTAAAGAGGGTTGCCGCATCACTACCGCATTCGGTAGAATGGTAAAGAGCAATATGCACTAAGTATATGGTCGGCCTGCGGGTTCCTGTTTTGTTTTGTTTTTTTTTTCTAAGGAAAGATTGGCCTTCATTCGAAACTCGTGTCGTCTGCACGAGTACTGCATGCCTTCACTTTGGCGCGCTTTTGTCGAAAAGCGGGGCGGGTCAGTCGGGTTCATGTATAATTGTGGTTACTGGGGAGTACGTCACGAAAGAGCTTGGTACAATCCTGTATGTTATGGGCACACGCCTGCACTGAGCACGTTACAATGTGGACGTTTCTTAGATGACTATAATATGAAGTCATTTAAAGTAACAAGGCATCAATCAATGTGGCAACGGTGATGCTTTTTATAATAAAATTCCTGTTGGAGGCCTATTGGAGTGTCGTTCAGGTTGTTTGATGTTAACAAATTCAACTGGGAATGGAATAAGAATGAAATAATTGAATTAACGTACTGAGTTGTCATCGCTTGTGTGTGTGTGTGTGCGTTGATATGATTTCCATTAGGCCTATATCAGTGTATTCTGGAAGGAAACACTGGATTTATTTCCACGGCTAAGTCAAAACAACACTACATTGCTCTTCTCATCAAATGACTACTATGCACATTATTAAATAAATCGTTTTATTTTGTTTTATCGTTTTGACACATCTTTGGTTATAATATTTATACATGCATGTTGATATTCCACCTGATATGATTTCATGTTCTCAGATAAATGAAAATGAAAATGGTGGATACTCTTATGCTATTCTCAAAGACAAATCTGGTTAATTTAATATTTTCCCAGCGATCACTCTCACTAAAACGATACGATTATTTCACCAGTAGGCCCAAGCGTTTATTACAACAATCTGAGTGGTTGATGAAACCTACTTAATTATTCACTCTTATATATACTCGTATATTTGAAAGTTGGATTATCATTGTTGTCGTTATTGTGTGTTTGTTGTCCTTTATACTTTGCTGTTGTTTTAACCACTGCATTTTAGTGATTAAAATTGATGGAAAAACTAGAATACTGAATACGTAAGACGTAGAAATTGGTTTGAAGCTTAATGTTACAAGAATATATATAAACCTATTTAAATCGTGTAAGAAGAGTATAAATGGATTCACAACACATGGTCACGAGACCAGAATGGCTAACATAGCAGACGCCCTGCTATTTAATATAGAAGATTTGCTGGCACTTATAGTGCCGTTACTTCCCGTTTTATTATGTACGGGTTCTGCTATATCACTGCATGTGTGTTTATTCCTCTGCTGTGACGTCATGGATTTCGATAAGAGATAAAAAAAAACACTCTTCTTATTATCTAACTCAACAGGTAAGCTTATTACTTAATCTTTTGTATTCTGGGTACACACACACACACACACACACACTTGTTATGTACATAGAAAAACAAACAAACAAACAAACAAACCAAAGCACCCATACTAAATAAAGCAATAGTTAACTCAGAACATGAGGACATGAGGGGAAAATACCGCTACAGCACGCATGTGCTCAGTATACATACACATTTACATACACACAAACCACACCCACACTCGTCATTGCTATAGACGTCTAGTATAGTAAAACTAGATAAACACACTAATTTGTCTCAGATGGAAAGTAGAATAATGTGTGCCTTGTTATATGCAGCATAAGAATTATCTTGTGATAGAGTGCAGGGGAAAAAATACTATTTTAGTCTTCCAATCAGTGTTTAATACGATCGTAATGAAAGTCAATAAGTTATCAACAGCAAATTCACCAGCGGGTTTCCTTCCGGAATATACGTTTTCTTTCGCGCACAATTTCCTTAAGCTTAATAAAGTCTAATGGAAAATTACAAGCATGGCCAGAGTAGTCACGCTCCGAATGAGGTACATAAAATGGCGCGCCTTGATTAAACTGTTCCAACCTGGTATCATCGTGGGTAAATTTATCATGCATTCACTGACACATGACCAAATCCCACATCTTTCTTGTTTTTCTTTTTTCATTCTTCGTATAAACGACAGCTGGGAGGAGTAGGAGGAGACGCCATTGAGCAAGCTTTAAGTAAATTTCTATGCATGATCGGCCATCGCCATGACAAGGAAACAAATCACGCTGCGATAGTTATGCATCGTTAGATGGACAAATATTGTACGGTGTATGTAATGTACGTGATAACGCTATCACTCACAGTATTTGGATAGACTATAAAAAAGATTAACTATGTATATTGCCTTCATGGATTGTTGCGAGAGTATGAATGCGCTGCACCCTCCCCGACGGAAATGCACGGGTATAATAATGAACATACCGGTTTATCAATAACTGTGTATACACACTTACGTTCTTATTGCTGGACTGGAATAGAAGCGCGCGAACAAAGAGAAGTCTGACGAAGACACGAGGGTTGGATCAGGATAGGCGAACCGATGGAAGTAAAAGGCAAGAAAAAGAATGTATGGAATTACAGTTTAACAATATATGGACGGATATTGTAGATGAAGTCTGTGGTGTCTTCACAAGGTTTCTCGCTCTTTCCATGTGTATGATAGCGTTCGGCGACCCACAGGCACAGAGTGAACAGCAGCCACAAGATAAAAAAAGGACGTGAATCGTAAAATTCACTCGCACACAGCAATATTACAATCGAGAAGGGCAAGCTTCAACGTCTCGTTTAGTGCCTGTCGGGTTGTATTTCGACAATTGATACACAAGCAAAATATTGTGATTGTCAATGACAAAATACACACAGTTATGATTGGCGCGATATAATCGGCGTACGACAACCAACAGCTTCAGTGAGTACACAGCCCAGCCTGTTTCCGAAAGCTATCTTGCTCCTAAAAAGCGATGTCATTACAAGCTCGAATGTGTACGGTGTACGATGTTCACTCGTGGTTTCCCCACGCGGGTACGGGTACGGTGTGCATGAACCCGAGAGGTAGTTTCGGGCGAACTGCGCATGTGTGTATTAAATAGTGTGAGGGAGCATTCACGACAGACAGTGTACATGCGTGTGTATTCTGCATCGCTGGGAGCATGTCGTGGAAAATGGTACTGCGCAGGCGTGTACCAGAGTATACACGGAGGGCTGAAAGAACAGGGGTGGTGGAAGGGTGGTGGTGGCGGTGGGGAGATGCAGGGGAGGGGGTACTAGTAGTATGCGAGAGAGGAGAGTACGTGTGCATACGGTATTGGAGATATTATGTTCAAACACATTTACCCCGGATTGCAGTTCAGACAGTGGAGCTACGGAAACCTAACGCCTTTTCTTAATCATGAGAATAAAATGTCCATTATCATTATGACTATGTTGTCATCGTTTTAATCCTCGTAAAACGTAATTGGTTTATGTCGCTTTTATGTCGCTTTATGTCGGCGGGATATTGAGGAAAAATAATTCATATAGCATGAGTGTCATTTTCTTTTTTCGTCAAACATTCTGCGAGGACCTCAATATACGGGGGTAATGTATGACTGACCATCTGTAATATTCTTGAGTTGACTTGGACCAGGGATGTGTTACATAATAATCAAGATGGAGTGGCAACTCTTCATAATTCATGCAAACACATGCTTGGGTTCAAAGCGTTGACAGACATGGGATGTCTAACATTCCACGACGCTTTAAAGTCATGCTCAGCACCGCTCTAGTTGCAAGACGAAGTTTGGAGACAACTAATGCATTTCACTTTTTATTGAATTACGAGCTATCTATCACCATAAAATCTAAAGCGAAATGCTCGAATTGATTGAGGAGAGTCTAGGAAAGAATTCGATATTATAAACGTAAATTTCTAGTTTCTTCGTAATGCGCAAATCGACATGAAATGAAAATTAGATCCTCTTAAAAACATAAAATTTTTTATGATGCGCACATTTGCGCATGTTATTTTTCAATCTTTTAATCTGGGATATTTTGATCTTTCAAATAAAGTCCTCTGCTAAAGCGTGTTCCAGCGTGCTTTTAAACTTTTTACTGTTAAAAAATTGTCAGATTTACACTGCATTTTGATTCGCTGTTCCAACTCAAGGCACACAAATGCATTGTTTCCATCTCATTGAAAGAGAGAGCGAAATGCAGTAGGGGAAAGTCTTTCTTGGTGTGAGAGACCTAGTCCCGATTATTGATGCTCTCTTTTGTCAAAGCACCTGGGTTCCACCTGTAGTTAAGCGCATAACTTCTCGGCGGTGCCGCGCATGACTTCAAAGGAGAGCAGTAGTTGTATCTCCTTGTCTCACACCTCCCTTCTTGGACAAACGATGTCTTTAGAGAGCACATCTATATTAATATACAGGCCACCCTTGTCACATGGCGATCTAACTGGACCCAGAGGCAGCCTACCGGGTATTTTCATTCATATAACGTGCTCAGTGCACAGGACATCGCAATTTACTTCATAATTAAAAGAAAAACACACACACACTAAAAAGTCACCTATTCAAAGAACAATGATTATGTAATTTAAGGACCATTTCAGCTTGTAATATTCAATTCATTCGTTTGTTTATTTTGCTTATTGTTTAAAAAATGTTCATTCGGTGTCATTATGTAAAGAGCTTTGCACACGGCGCTTCACATTTTTTTTTCATAATTATCATCCTATCAAAATAATCAATTTTGATACCTAGGGATGACAATAAATAATTTAGTGTTATTATTATTATTATTATTATTATTATTATTATTATTATTATTATTATTACCATTATCATTATCATTATTATTAGGGGTTTTTTTCTTTCGTTGAGAAATTTCTCCAATTGAACACTCTTCTGTAGATACCGTCAAAACATTCTGTGTTACTACATTTTTCATCTTTACGAATCAAACCGGAGTTCGCGTGTCAGTGCGATCTCTATAGGAAATGTGTATGTTGGTACAATTACGATTGCGATTGCGATTTATTCAACACTTTCAGTAAAAACAGAGGAAAGATACAGAAAATTGACAACATGATACTACAACGGAGAAAAGAATGATCACATTAAGCATCAGTATAACATTGTCCCCATACTATTCTATTCATAAAATATCAAGATATTGTTGATTTAAAAAATTTCTTTGTGAATAAAAATAATAATATTACAAAAGGCGTCGTCTAGTTTATTGTCCATCAAAGTTATCTTTAACGGTAAAAAGGACATCAGGCAAGAGCATTTATAATTCACACACACATACATGTAATTGGTATAGTGTACATTGATATTATGTAATTTTAATACAATCATTTCATTGTTCAAAAAATTGATATAATGTAATCATGATATAATTATCATATTACACGTATTTTACAATTTTGTGCTGCTTGCAGTCGCATATTAAGTCCTCTAACACCTTAAAAATTCAGAGCGACGGAATGTGGCGTGGCACGGGTTATCATTGTACGGCGGATAGTGTTGCGTGTGTCGGTAATCAGATGCGCATAATGCAGCGACGTAAAGGTTGTGATATAGTACTGCTCCGCAGTGTGCACACTGGCATTGTACTGCCCATTTCAGTACTACTATAACAATGTGCGCCTCACACTTCGTAGGAGTCTATAGAATCGGCTATGAAAACGCCCATCTCTTTAACTGGAGAAACAATATCCGTTTTGCACCATTTCAAGAGATCTATCTCCAGTTTATCAAAATGTGCTCATTCTTATTTGGAAGCCATTCCCCTGCATTCTTCTTCCTGAAAACAAAGTACAAGTACATAGACCAATCTTCTACAAGAAAAAAAAAAAAAAAAAAAACATGTAGAATCTGCCTTTTCGATTCTCGAGTATGAACTGTATGCGTTTCAGACCACTATGAGATTCGCCCGTTCATCTACTCGTAAGTATATCCTTAATTTCAATGGCCGGATGAGTTGCATTCATTGGTAATAAACTCGTACCCTTGACCCGCTACAAAGACGGAAGCAGCACCGTGACCCCCTCGACGATCCCCCACCCTTCCCAATGAAAAGTAATTTAAACGATTACGGAATTTTTATTAGCACGCGGGCTTACGATACACACAATTAAGTGGAGCTCCAGCATAACATCTGAACGTGAATCTGTTGGATTTGATACTATGTGAAATGGAAATGGACACTGTACTCTCTATTCAAGAATTAAACGTTTAATATCATTCGTGATCCAACAGTGAATCATTATCTACGGACGTTTACGTCTCTCATTATGGGTTTTGTTTTGTTTTGTTTTGTTTTGTTTTGTTTTGTTTTGTTTTGTTTTGTTTTGTTGTGTGTGTGTTTTTTTTTTTATTTGGGGGGGGGGGTCTGTAGGTGGGGTTATCCTTTCGCCGACCTTATCAATGATGAAAACACCTTTTTTGTTTTATTATACTAATTTGATAGCTAACCATTTCAGGCATCACGTTAAAGTTATTTGATCATTCGCTGACTGAAACTTGGACGAAGCTACAACTATGAAATGCCAATCAAAGACCGACAACGAACAAACAACCGCTACCAAACAACAACAGATAGATGAAAAGCGTGATCAGTGTATATTTTGTCGACAAAGTGCTACAGCGTTTGAATTTTCTTTCATTTTAACACCATCGATGTCCAGATACATTTTTGTTCTATAGTTATGTTGGTCCTCGCTAAGATCCGATGCAGAGATATTGTCATTGTCATCCCACCCCCCCCCCCTTAGTTTTCCCTCCTCCCCTCCCCCCTTCTTGTGAATGAACAGAAATTAGCTCTGCCGGATGAAGCCGAGACATTTGTCTGTAGCGGACCTCATTCTCCATCCATGTACGCTTCATTCCATCACCGGAAGATACCATTAAATGGCATGATGGAATACCATGCCCTCATTACTGGCGTCTTATAGGCATGAGGTGAGGCTGCACGATACACGTTATACCCCTCCCGCTGAAGATGATCTGGGTTGGATGACACGCATTGTTACCCCCTGTATAAAGGAGAATTCAAGTGTCTTTGCTTCTTCTTGTGTGTGTGTGTGTGTGTGTGTGTGTGTGTGTGTATGGGTGTGTGTATGTGTGTGTGTGTTTGTGTCTCTGTCTGTCTGTGTATCCCTCTTTATATACAAAATTCTTTCTTTTTCGTTCGCTATATTGACAATGCGGAATTTATGATGTCATAATGAAATTTGTATTTTGCAATTAACTATAATTTGTATATTATTGTTTATATGAAAAAGAAAGAAAAATAAAAGATTGACAAAAAATATGTGTGTTTTCGATACAATGTTGAAACGCTCGAATTAAACAATGTGAAGAGAATTCACACTGTTCAAAACATGTTCACACTACGGGTGTTTCACATGGTGTTTGACACTCTGGGACACTGTGATCATTCCATCAGGGTTAGGAGGTGTTTTATTTTTATTTTCTTTTTTTTTTGCCGGCGTTTTTTTTTTCTTAATTTTTTTTTGCTTGTTTGTTTGTTTGTCAGAATGATTTTCGAAAAGATTTGAAGGGAGCTGGTCAAGAGACGACCTATTTTCTACAGGTCAATGTGGCATAAAAGATGCGGGAGATCAGTACTTTTTGTGTGGGTGATATACCATTCCCTCATCACTGGTGTATCTGTAAGCATTGCATTGAGGTGAGGCCGCATGGTACGTTACCCCTCCAGCTGAATATGGCCTGGATTTCATGGCACGAATTGTTACCCCCCCCCCCCCCGTTATAAAAGGAGAATACATTGGGCTCTTATATGCGTGTATTTTATGGAATGTTTTACTTTATTTTCTTTTGTGTGTGTGTGTGTGCGTGTGTGTCTTTTTTTTTTTTTTTTTGCTTGTTTGTTTCTCAGCATGATTTTTCGAAAAGTTTTGAAAAGACCTGGTCAAGTGATAACCTCTTTTTCTTTTTTCTTTTTTAATACAGAGCATAGGTCGACCCGTTGTGGCATAAAAGAAAGTGGAGGTCGGCTAGGGGTGGGGACTGAAGGCATGATACGGAACACAGGGCTTATTTTAACAGGAATGCGGGCACAAGCTGTTCTATAATGGTGCGTCGGTTGCGGAGAGGTTCAAACTCACCGAGTCCCTCCAATGTCACTTCATTTTGGTCACTTATCCGCAACGAGCCGCGGCGCTTCGCAGCCTTAATTCCTCTCGCTGGTTAGTGGACGGTATATATTCATGTAAAGAATCTGAATGCAAGCACTTACAGAAAAACGCCTTTTTTTTCAAAGGTTTTAAGTAAGGTCTTCATCAAACAGACAAAAATTATCGGTAAATCTTTTCAACAGACCCTTCTGCAAATGCATATTTATATTTGTTTTCCTACCGCACATCTCATCAAAGATAAATTTCATTCACCGCCCAGTAAATTCCATCGGCTCCCTTAGTTGTTGCTAGGTAGGGCAAGCCTGCAACAAGCTTTGTGTTAGTTTAAGGTAACTTCAGTAAACAAAGTATGCGTAAAAATCTAGATGCATTACATGACCTGTCTACTCATTACGTATAAGCACTCATTACGTATAAGTAATTTCTTTAAAAATATCATTAAGACTATCACACCATACCATTGTAATTATTTTCTTTGTATTTGAGCATGCAGCTACAAGCATAAATATGATCTCACTTTGACATAGATGGATAAATCGTTACATTAAATCGTTGGTTGTTGCATGTTTTATGCCCTTCTGAATCATTGCCTATCTTCCTGTCTCTCTCTCTCTCTCTCCTCTTTCTCTCACTCTCTCTCCCTTTATCTCTATCACCCTGCTGTAAGCGTCATTTTTTTTTATCCTTCTTAAAGTGCTCATGTCTCTCTTGTAAACCCTGAAAATTAGGTTCCTTTCATAAGCCGATCCGGATATTCAGGCCGGGCCTTAGAAAACTTAAACTGGAAACTTCTTTCTAGATGGAGGGGAAAGCAATTCTCTAGATTTCCAGCGAATTTTAGTCGGACATGAAAAAAAAAACCCCACCAAAACAAAACAAAACAAAATAAACCCCAGTTTTTCTCTATACAGGGGGGGGGGGGGGGTGGAAGCGGATTTCAGAGAGACACTGCTTGGGTTAATTTTTCAATTCGTATCCATACACGAAAACAAAAAACAAAAACAAAAACACAAAAAAAAAAACACCTCTGAGGTGAATGCCCTAAGGTTTCACACACGATGTCTGGAGACTTTTCAACCATGCAAAGTTTCGTGACGTTTCCAAAAATGGTAAGTGACCTTTAAAATGTTCTTTTGGAGGGTGATAAAATTCCACCAACACTCGTTTCGCACCTGCCAAACATTATTAGTATTTTTATTATCTCGAATTTTGTTGTGATGTTTTTGTAATCCTCTTGATCAATAAAAACTCACATGAAAAAAAAAATTAACAAAAATTAAAAAAAAATCTTACACTCGCCTCTTGTGCTTATTTGCACGAAGTACTCAAGTTTAGAGTACATCTGTTGCATTGTTTTTATATAAGCAAATCGATGTAAAAATTGTAAAACAAAAATCAATCAGACAAACAAACGAAAAACAAACAAACATATTTCTTTCGACGTCCAATAGACTGAGTACAAGTTGTTTCCATGTAATGTCATCTGTTGATATCACATTTTGTAACATATCAACATTCAAGTTTTACTCCGTCTGGGCAAAGGTGCATTCTAACGCGTTTTATCATTACTTGAGAATTTGATGATTGACAGATGACGTCACTGACAGAATGTCGGTCTGGAATGTTCTTTCTTTTAATTGTTTTTGTTTGTTTTGTTTGTTTCTAGGGGGTATCCAAGTGATCTGACGAAAAATAGTAAAAAAATCATAAAACATATGACACGTATTCAGATATCAATTTGGACAAGAGTAGTAATGAGTATTATCATGAATCCACGCAGGTCAACATGCATTATTTTGCATTGCATAGTTCCTTTAATAGTCTCAAAATGACCGTTTTAAATCATTGTCTCGCTTGCTAATAGCTAATTGTCTTGCGGAACAATTTGATCGAGAGTTTACTCATGTAAATAAACTACAATTTTACATCTACTGAAGATGGTTGTGTGTTGCCTTCACATGTCATCATCTTTGTTAACAATATTCTTTCTGATATCTCGTCAGGAATTCATTGCAAGCGATTGTAGTTGCAAAAGAGTAAAAGTTGAGACATTTCTTTTGAGACTTGAGCAGAATTTTGAAGGGAATCCAGTGAAAAAGGAGCGCAAAAAGACATACATTCTGGTCTCAGAGCTTAAATTGAACACGATTGAGATCATGCTAGTCAGTAATCACCGAAAGGAGATCATCATACCCCCCCCCCCTTCCTCCGCAACAACAATTACAACAAAATGATCAGAAGAGGCTTTAGAGAGAACAGGACAAAATCAAGGACTATAGTTTCATTAGAGGCGACATTGTTACTTTCGTCGTATGCAGCAAAAACAGGAAGGACTTGTCGTCAAGGTTGCATCCCATTTTAGGACTTTAATTTAGAGTCACACCTTAACATAGCAGCCACCTGTTCTACGCGGCCACTATGGGCTCTCCAAGTGATAAATTATGCGTAAGGGACGTTATCTTTTACATACAGCGGCTGCCTGATGTCTAATGCGGTAATGCATAAATAATGACCACCTTTCATTTACCTCCTTTAGCCATTAACATTATTATATCGTCCCTGTGTACTAGCCAAACAATGTAGTTGCAATTCTTAAGCAGTTTCTTCATCTCACGTAAAGGTCTCTGTAGTGCCCTTTTCTCTCATTTATTTCTGAGATTGTGCAGTGTGTGCACGACGCATTAATAGCGGCATCATAGTTATGACATTGTGTGTACATTGATTACAATATTTTACAGGCGATTTATTGTATACGAGAGACTCAACGTGAGTGGCGACTATAATAGATCATGATATAAATTGTATCAAAATACTGCCCACCAATATGTGCCTATTTGCCACCAGTCTGTATACATAAAAAGCCAAATTTCACCTTTCGTATTGCACGATCCAGTGGTGTATTCGAACGTTTAATACTAAACACTGCAGATTGGCAAGGGACTAATGTTTCTTTTTTACAATCTGTCACCAATGGGAAGGACAGAGTTTATCTATAAGTGGCAAATTTAAGAAAATAAAAGGAATAAAAAGGAGGGCGATCTCATGAAGGAAATACAGGAATAGCATGATTGCGTGCTGTTGACAGGCGAAGATGAAAACACAGTCCAAATAGTGCAGTGGCGGGCGGTATTCTGTGCGGGGTATTATCACGTGCGCGCCTCGCGCTGGGATGACGTCAGCCGGTAAAGTAATGACGTATGCTGCATTCGGGATCCCTGAATCATCCCAAGAGAATAAGGATTGCTTTGAGAAGAAAAGTCTCGCTAGTCCAAGCGACGTGACGGTGAAAGGCGAGGCTTTAGGATGGGGTCAGGGGTAGGGTGAAGGGGGGGGGGGAGTGAAGAGAGAGGGTTGGAAAATGTACACAGTGGGGGATGCTTTGATAATGTAATGCATGGATGTTCTAAGACATGGTATAATGATAGAACCACGACATACGCTTACAGCGTATAGTATGTGTCTATATAATTATGATGAATGTGCAACATTCTTTGTGGAAGCGAATTGCATTGCAATTAAAAGAGAAGTAGCAAAAAACGAAACATCTCCTTCACCCAAATTTTTGTACGATGATGCCAAACTATCGTCACCTTGGATGACACTACTCGAGATGATAGACAGTTAAGTTCTTTCAAGTACTTCTCCTTACAAGCTGCCCACCATTACTATGATACGACATTGCACCCCGCCCCTCTTCCCAAACTAGTTGTGGCATCTGAGCCTCCAAAGTTCAAATAATTATGTTGTCAACGGTCTCCTATCGCGCCCATGCACAGTTATTGCGCGCCTGTCACCCCTCGCTCCTTTACTCATTAGCACCTCTTAGCTCACCCTTTCTATCACATCTTCCCCCACATTTTCTCAAGTTCTCTCCCTCTCTCTCTCTCTTGCTTTTCCTTTTTCCAAATCCCTGTCTGTTCCCCCTTTATCCTCTCTCTTTTCCGCTTTCACTTTTCTCCATCTCTAGCTCTTTATATCTGTAGATCTCCCTGCTATTCGTCGTTATGTGTCTGTCCCTTTCAGTGTTCTCTCTTCATATCTGTTCGACACAAGTCAACATGCAATATTTTGCATTGCATACTTCTTTGTTAATCCCGGATTGATTAATTAGAATTTGTATCGTTTGCTAATTATTGCTTGGCTTACGGAATGATTTGATCGAGAGTTTACTCATGTATATAAACTACAACTTTACATCTACTGAAGATGGTTGTGTGTTGTCTTTATGTGTCATTAGCTGTCTTTGTTAATAATTATTCTTTTCGCGGATATCTCGTCAGGAATTGATTGCTATTGATTGCAGTTGCAAAATAGTAAAATCTGAGACATTTTTGAGTGATTAAAATGGTTAAGACTTGAATAGAATTTTGACGGAAATCCAACGAAATAGGAGTGAAAAGGCATTTATTCTGGTATCAGAGATAAAGCTAAACAAGGTTGAGAACATCCTAGTCAATAGTCACGGAAAAGAGATCACCATATTTTGTCCGTATAAGTTTCGATCTGCCCGCTACTATTATGTCTGTCCGTGTTCAGTCTCCTCTCTTCGTATTTGTTCTCTCTGCCTAGGCTGACGTGATCGCAGAGAAAAGCAAACAGAACCATGTTTTGCCTTCTGTCTTGAGAGAATATCGCCTCATATCATTTCCTCAAGACTAGTGTACTACCATCATCTCTGTCTCTTTTTGTCTCCTCCGCTTCTTTTCTTGCCGTCACGGTCAGGGCTCGATTTTCATCCCCTCCATCAACAAGAGTTATGATCCCAGGGGAGGGGGCGCAGACCCGATGATGATAATGATAATATAAGAGTAAGTCACCAGCACCACCCCTCCCCCTCACCACTACCCCTCCCCACCCCTCTTC
Source organism: Diadema setosum (assembly GCF_964275005.1). Lineage (NCBI taxonomy): Eukaryota > Metazoa > Echinodermata > Echinoidea > Diadematoida > Diadematidae > Diadema > Diadema setosum. The sequence continues at coordinate 40,822,411 of NC_092685.1, read as the reverse complement.
CCCGTCAGTGCGAAGGCAGCTTCTCCAACCTTCATGTCTACAGTGACGACTCTTTTCTGGGGAGGAAAGGAAGGACCAGGACTGACCGAAAGTCCTACTTTACCCTACTGACCCCTCCCCCCCCCCCCACACACACACACACACTCACACATACCTTTCCTTCCACGGGGGGAAATTGTTTCCATGGTGAGACTGGAAATCAGACCAGAAGTGATACACTTTAATCAGTCTAAGTTTACCCCCCCCCCCCAGCCCAACCAACTCAACACAAGAGAAGAATAATTATTCGTCATTGTTGTGTCAGGGTGAGCAACACGTAATGCTTAAACACATTATTTCAACCTATGTTTCCTTTATATATCCTGCTTTATTCGTTGATGTTTAGAATCAGAATTCACACTGCCCCGAGGACATCATCATTTGCGTCTATCAGGCTATCCAGATGATATGGATACTCTCAAATAACAAATTACTCCCTGTCACTCTTCCGATGGTATAATTAAGCCGGACTGCCAGAACTTTCACTGATGATCTGAAATCAGATTGCGGAGATTGCTTTATAAAATCAATTTTCTTCCAACGGCGAGTTACACGAAATTACTGTGAGACAAACCTACATCACAATTGCGTTATATTAGCAATTATCACTCTTAAATCCTGGTTATGCACTACCTTGATCTTCTTTTTCCGTGCCAATACAATTCTCGCCCATACTTTGTAACAAACGTATTTCGTGTGTACATCGCACTTGGAAAAGACAGTAGGCGGTCATACACCAGTAACTATTTGGTATCTCTGACTACTGTTGTAGTCATTAAAAATATATAGGGCGAACAATATACCCTTTTTAATACCCACACAAAGGTTAAAAAATCTTTTCATCTATTCAGCTCGTAGTTTTGTCAGCCCTTTAGGGCGAGTTAATTGCGCTATGATATTCAATTTCGTGGAAATTTGATGACCGTACAAAACAATCTTGCTTTTTTTTTTGGTTCGGTTTGCATTGAAGTATAGCGTCACAATATGTGCGTGTTATATAAATTCTGTGATTTGGCAAACCACACGGAAGTGCATATGGAGACTGACGACCTTCCCTACTCTGGGACTTCATGCGGATGAAAATCAGAACTGCGCCTTGGATACAGTAGCCTTTTGACAAGGCCTCGTGGCTGGAAAAAAAGAGAGACTGCGAGAAAACGAGCGAACACGAGGCCGAGTGGTGTGCCGCCACTCGGTTTCACCAGGGAGGTGGGAAGTCTCTTCCCACCTCCCTGGTTTCACGTTCACCCATTTCTCGCTATGCTTGGTGGGGCGAGTTAGTCTCATTCTTCAGCCACGAGGCCTTGTCAAAAGGCTATTATGGGTACAGGAGCGGCTGCATCAAGGCCCCACATTGTGATGACAAGAGTCCGAAATGACGGCAACCGCTGCCATGACAACCAGAGCAGCTTACACGAGAGAGATAGGAGATAGAGAGGGAGGGGGGAGGTGGGGTTGGATGGGGAGGAAAGGAGGAAAAAGGGATGAGTAATGAAAGATAACACGACTAATGGACCTTCATTTCTGACGTGTAGGTTGATCACGGTGAACACATTGCACATTGATTGAATAAAGATCTATACATTTTGCTCGCGCCTTAATATTGGAGATGGACACTCGACAGGCAATGCAACATACGTTCACCTGTCTCCACGCATGCATAGCGCAATAAGGGCATTACGTTTTCCCTTCTCCCAGGTATACATGATACAATGCACTACTGGGTGGTGAATGTGGAAACGAAATAATTATAGGCCACTGAGAACGACAGGCAATAGAATGATGTAGTGGAGATAGTTATTTATACACATATTGCATGCAGTCTCTCCTTAACAAATCGTATATTGTAGCCTATAACAGTAATATTTCCATTATAGCAATGAAACTGAAATGAAACCTGAGACTTGCATACACCTTTATAAGTGATCCATCGCCTGCCATAAACACGTCGCGTCGGTTACTAACCGATGTAAAAAGGTTTCATAATATATAATGGGACTTCAACTAATAAAGTGTTGAATGAAGAAGTGACACATTATAAATACATTTGAATAATGTCACGTGATAATAATATGGAAGGGAAAGTTCTTCGCCTGCTTTACCGCAGGCCACCACACACTGCTATTATCAACACAATCTACTCCTCTACTTAATTGGTATCAGTTCCATTTAAGTTTCTTGAAGTGTTGCTAATTGAATGGCACACATGGTTTTAAGATTGGTATAGGCGTAAGCGGAAACCTTCCTATTGAACACGCAATCGATTATTTCAACGTGCGCTAAAATCCGGGATTATATAAGATATACACTCAGGAAGTGCTTATAGTCAAAGGGTTACAGCATACCAAACATTTGACTGAGCAAAACCTTCTTTATGGGTTAATCATGCACAACCATGTCTCACCCATTTCTAGGTAAATCCCCATAGCAGCCAGTTTGTTACGTAATCAAAACGTGAGATGGACTGTTCGCCGATGCCAATAAATGGACGAGAGAGACATCCAAATCAAACTGCTGGGGCATTGTTGAAACTAAAATTTACAGAATGCGATAATGTATATATATATATATATATATATACGTACATATAATTATGTGTATTTAAACGTATATATGTAAATATTTATTATACATACATACATGTATATATAAATATATAGAGAGAGCAACGTCCGCCTCTGATTTCTTTTACTATATGCTACCCACGATGAGGCACCGCGTATATACGTTTGGGGCAGGAACAATCTCTCTCACTCTATACATGGCATAATATACATAATAATATGTATTCATTATATCCCTTATCAAATAACAAATTTATCGATTAGGAACATGATATTATTCATAACAATTGAGGAAGTTCATATTCATAATTGTCTTGTGCTCAGAGGAAACAATGCGGAAAGGTGTATAGTCATAGAAACATGAATTGATATGCACCACTGTAAACTAAAGGAAGGTGATGACTTTATACAGATCTTGGGGCGAGTAAGAACTTATCAATCAGAATCGTGTCTAAGTCTAAATGGATACTTAGGTTGATGGATTGATAATACGTTACCAGGAAGTGCATAGACCAGTTGATTATTCAATGGTCTTACTTAAAGATTGATGTCACTGTCTTACAAGTTATGGATACTAATAATGATAATATATATATATATATATATATATATATATATATATATATATATATATATAATGATAATAATAATGATAATAATAATAATAATAATAATAATAATAATAATAATAATAATAATAATAATTACTTAATTAACTCATTGAAAATGTGACAAACACCTATGTATAGTCGGTGGCAGGAGTTCAGGTTACAAATTTAGATATTTTGTTTTGTTTTGTTTTGTTTTAATATATTGTACATTTTCACGTGGAAATGGAAACATGGGACAGCTACCAGTTAGATTATTCGGCACACAGATCGGCTGGCTCCCGCCATTTGGGCGGTGCGCACACTCACTCACGTGCGTATAGGTACACTGTATCCTTATAGACTGTAGTAGAGTGTGCGTTTATTGATCAAATCGATTCATCTGCCCCCTGTTCAAAGGGAGTACAATGCTCGTTTCCAAGTCTTGTCCAATTAGTAATCCCCTGCGTGTGTACGACCGAATCTCGTGTGCACATATTACCGTGATCATACTCTGTATCATTAAGCATTTTCTTCTCACAGATCACAGATATCATCGATGAAATACATACTACATTTTGACACAAACTCCTACAAAGTTCGATACACGCCCTGTGTATCATACTTCACTGAAACACAAGGGTATCACTGAAAACAAAAACAAAAACAAAACACACACCTGAGAACGACGTGACTTTTCATAATGCCAGAATGTTTATGAAAGGGATGACATTTGGATGTATCAAAGTTTGGTCGGAGTCATTCTCGAAATAGGTCCTAATGAATAATCCAAGAATCCTAACAGATATTTTGTGTTTACATTGGTATCTGCGATGGTCATGTTAGTGATGTGGTAATGGACTGGCCGTCAAGTGCCAGAAACGGACACAAGATTTCAGCTTTAAAGTGTCACAATATCTTGCTATGCACAAGCAGACTGCAGGTAGGTTTATTTCATTTATTTCGAATAAAATAGGTAAAACGCACAATGCTACATAGGCCTTGGCATCTTGCCACTCTCAGAGAAAACTATTAACCATAAAAAGCCGATCGCCCTTATCCGCTCTGAGTTAGTGGAAATTTCCATTACAAAAATAAACAAAGATGAGGGCACTCAGTTGCACTGGTAATGCCTACCAACTGTGTTAGGAATAAATAATCAAAGAAAAAGGTGGTACAAGGACTTACCAAATTCCGACTGCAGTGAAAGGAAAAAAATGCGTTTCAGTGTTTGTCTCAAATAAAAGTATCTTTAAAAATCCAGGAGCACAACATGGGATTCGGCGAGAGTGTTTTGGTGGAGCGCGTGGAGTGACAAGCCCGTAGTGACGGTGCTACGCGTGGTCTAGGTGGATAGTGCCCCGTATCGCGGGAAAACGCCGGCTCTTTTCTCTCGCTTCACATCTATCGCTACGAATGAATGAACAACTGATAGAATGAATGGGAATGAATTGCGCGCGTCGCATACCGTAGTCAACTTCACACTGGCTTCTCTGAATGAGAATCGTCTATCTCAAGGTTTTGCCCATCGATTCCGCCAATAGGTATAATCCTATTGCACAAAGTGAGACATTGGTTGTTCAAATAGAACGACACTATGGGAACGCTGGGGGGGGGGGGGGGGGGGGCACATCATTAACCATGATGTCATACATGCAGAATGTAAGCGTCGCCTTTGAAAGTCACTTTTATTAAGGATTTGATTTGGTTTTTTGAAACTTGAATATCAGCGAAATCGTAAAGAAGAAGAAGAAGAAATACAACTCGTGTGCATGCACGCGTTTTAAATCTATTTGTGGTTCAATGTATCAATATCTTTTGTTGTGATATTCATTCCTTTTCTTCCACTTTTAATAAGAAATGCTGTTTAGATGTAAATCCTCCACGAAAATCGGGGAAAAATACACGCAGGAATTCCTTGTACTCGATCCCCTGTTCCGTAATTAATACAGTTTTTGAAAAAAAAAAGAAATAAAGATTGTATTCGATTACGTATTAAACAACAACGAGTTTTGAGTTTGCTCTAAGCGCTCATACTAATGTCAGTCTAAACAGCGTATAGGCTTACAAAGAAACCACAGCAAATTGTACAACTGACATCATTATTGTTGATAGTTCAAAAAAACACACCCACAATACAGCCTCAATATTTTTGCGATGCATGCTTTGTTTCTATGCGTTGCTTTGCAGCTCGCAAGAGCAGTATAGGAAATGTTCGACAATCCGTGTAGCTATTAGTAGTATTTGTTCCTGAACGTTAATACGTCTAGCATGTATCGTGCCGCCCTACCGAGTGTTCCGAATCAGGAATTATCCATGCCTTTGTTTCCTGTACACTTTTGGCGGGAATTTTCCATTCAATGACATCAATCGATTGCGTACTAAGATAGGCAGTACGGAGGGCCCGTGGAATCGATGGTGAGGATGGGTGAACGTATTATCTCCACTATGAGTAGTTGGGGTCGTTTAGGGCACCCGCGTTTGTTTGGCTCAACTGCTTTTACACAAGTTAGTGAAAAAGTGGTGATTAAAGAAAGGATGAGATTAGAGGCGGGTTTCGAAGAAACCAGGGGTGCCGAGAGAAAGGAGATATTACGTCTGCTTACGTGTACTTAAAAACACGAGTTTAAGTGTACGTGTGTGTGATCTGTGTGTGTGTGTGTGTGTGTGTGTGTGTGTGTGTGGTTGCTTGCTTGCTTTTATCGATTTGTGTTGTATTTGTCTTTGTATAATGTTTTGTTTTATTTCTGTGAACGTGAACTTTGTGATACGAAATTGAACGAAATTCGAATAAAGAATTATTTAAAAAAAATTGTGTATGTAGAGATGATCCTATCCCGGTAATGTTTTTCTTATTTGCAATACCATAATTAAAAATACACTCAACATTGACAGCTGACTCTTTTCAGTCATATTACCACGTTATCAACAGATGGCATGTGTCATCTAATCATATCACCTGATAAATTTATCTGAAAATTTAGTAATAATAGCAAAATAGAGCATATAGAGTTACTAGTACTGCAGCATTCCCCGGGTTTTTTTTTTCAATATCGACTGCTTTTTTTTCTTTTTTATTGTTCCATATTCCACTTTTCAACAAATAGATAAACCATAAACATAACAATACAAAGTATGGATTAATTGTCAAAGTACTGCTTTTAAGACAATTTAACATGTGAAATATGAGGAATACAATTAAACATGTGAAATATGAGGAATCTACATTGAAGCATTGCGTGTAGGGTGTAGATTTCCAGATGCGGATGTGAGATTACTTCTTACTTTATATTTACAATTGAAAGGAATGACAATTTGTGAATTAGGGAAATATAAACGTCGAAGAATAAAAAAGAAAAATAAAAGACAAAGAAAGCAATATCCGCGGCACAAGACTTCTTGAGAGTTGCGTGATCACCCGAGCGAGGTACAAATCAGATACAGGGTACAATAGCAGAAATACAAAATATGCACAGAGGAGGTTCAGGAGATAATAAGAAATCGCGAGCGAGGCACATGTTACAAAATCGATAATGACAGTAATACGAAGTATGAATAGAGAATGTCGAGGAGGAATGAAGAATAGCTATAAGTATGAATGAAAAAAAAAACTAGTTTAATTTTATGCTTAAATTGAATAATTGAATTGAATAACTGAAACTGCACTGGTCTTGCACTCGAGACACAGTGAACAGTTCCAGCACGTTTATTTTCATATTTCACTTGACATCAAAATACATCCAAAAAAAGAATACAAACCAAGTAAGATACAAAATATGTCATACGTCGGGACATGAACAGAAAAAAGTGTGTCAGCATACACAATGTACATAAGACTATTCTCTATAACTTGTGAAATATGATGGAACCGCAAAAGCAAAGCTTGTAAACGCAGGTTCCATGAAAAAATACCGGTGTAAATTTTCTATGCAATCAATGGAGATAGGACACAAAGTAATAATGACGAAACGATTATGAAAGCTAAAATATCAAAGTACAAAGGGAAAAAGAAATAAGAGAATAAAAAGAAAAAGTGAAAAAACAAAACAAAAAACAAGAACCCAAAGAATAAAAACTAAATGAAAATATGGCATATATAATTAGGTACACAAGTATATACGTGCACATTATCTATAATCAACTTCATAATGAGTTCAAAATGTTAATACAAATACGGGTGCAGTGATTATATAACGGGAGCATAAACCAGAAATATACATTGAACGAGGATACTGCGCATATAACATATTGAAATATTCTAATCAGACTGATTATATTCATTTATTAACATTAATTTCAATTTTTGTTTAAATGTAAACATACTAGAACAATTGATTAAATCGGCGGGAAGATCATTCCAGAATTTAGGTCCGGTAAAAACAATTGTTTTTTTGAGCAAGGAGTGTGCGAGTACGTGGAAGGTGAAATGATTCTCTTTGTCTTGTGGGGTAAGCATGGACGATATAGTTTTTCTGAAACATATGAGTAAATACGTCAGGCAAGCCGTTTGCTGATAACTGAAACATAAATGTGCCTAAGTTGTATAAAAACAAGTCAGCAACCTTAAGGAGTCTGTTTTCAAAGAAGAAATAATTCGTGTGACAATAATAATCGGCTAGATTTATTGAACGAATAGCCCGTTTTTGTAGTTTGAAAATTTTATCAATGTATAATTTGGCACAGTTTCCCCAGGCAAGTATTCCGTAACAGAGGTAGGGTAGTGAGCGTTGAATATAAGTTTTTCAAAATATACTTTGGGAAAAAATGTTTTAGCTTATTTAAAATCCCAGTATTTCTCGAAAGCATTTTAGATAAATAATTCATGTGATATTTCCATGTTAATTCATGGTCAATATAAAGACCTAAAAATTTAAACGATTCAACTTGAATCAAACTATTATTATTCATTTTTATATCGCCAGGCAAATGAATTAAGAGACTGAGATTGGATTATTTCTCTATCCAAGTCATTCCAAATTTTAGGTCCTGTATTAGTTATTGTTTTTAAAGCAGATACGGTCCGTACAGATGAAAAGAATATTTTTGTCTAGTAGGGTAAGAATGAACTTCAGTATTTTTAACAAACATCGAAGAAAACACATCGGGGAGACCACCTGAGTTTAACTGATACATAAATGATCCGATACTGTGGTATTCTACACAACATCAGTAGCTGTTGCATCCTCAGGATGAAGAATAACCCAATTCATCAGCCAAGTGTCATGCCATATTCGTCGATGAATGCATTGCCGTATCAGTTCGTTGGAAACTAATGTTTGTTTTGGGGTATGTTTGTTTGTTTGCTTGCTTGCTTGTTTGTTTAGGGGAAGGTTGGGAGGTTATAGGTATCTCCACTAAATCGAATGCGAAGTTGCAAAGTTTAACTTCAATTACTTGAGCAAAAGTACTAAACAGTGGGTGAAACTTTTATCAAAATTGGCTCCCCAATGAGAGGGAAAAATGGAATTAACAGAGTTCGATCTTCCTTTTGTTCCATGATTCAAGAATGTGTTCTGTTATAATTATACAACATATGTTACTAGGAGGCAATGGCGTCAACTCTCATGTTTTCTTTCAAAGATTTATGCAATCCAAATGCACGTTGACTTGTACTGATTCATAATTGGCTTTCTCTGCTCATCACCAATGTTGCCAAACGGATATTTGAAAATGTGCCATACAATTATAATAGATTCTATAATAGTCTTTCATCTAATTTTCTTCAAATTAATTCGATAATACACTCCAAATAAACCTTTCCAAATCAAAGTTCTACAAATGACATCTCTGTCAATCACATCGAAAGCACTAATAAGATCAATGATAATAATAACGTCTATAAAAGTGTTATTTATTATCGATAAAAGACATTGGAATGCCCCTTCCACTGTAGATTGAGCATGTAACTTGTTTCCGTGGAATGTCTTTTGTAAATCTTATTAGTAACTTGAAAAAAGGCAAATGTAATAATTATGGTCATATCTATATATGGGAATGTGTTTTGTTAATTATGATAGCTTTAGCGGTGTTTGCGATGACTGATGATATCATCTGCAGAATCTTGGTTTTGAAGAGTTTTTTTTTTTGCGCTTTAATGGCTTATCCAAGTAACATGAAAAGGAATAGTAGAAAAAGTTGTATCAAGATATTAGTTTGGCCTCATGCGAAATGTTGAGGGTGTAATGGATTAGTACAAGAAAAAAAGTTCGTATTCCAAAGGATCGTCAATCTGCAAACGAAATCTTTAACGTTAGTATAGCCTACGCACTTTTTTTTCTTCATTTTTTCATATTTCTATATATCATGTTTGATTATATTGTAAAAAAAAAAAAGAATTGTAAATGATGCCGTACAGAGAATAAATAAATCAATCAAATCAAAATCAAATCATATCGTTTCCGAACTATCTCACCAATTTCATTTTCAGGCTATCGAACCTTGGTAATAACACCACATAATTGTGTTCGGACAATGAACCCTAAAGCATTTTTCTTTTCATTAACGAATGCAGACAGATTTACGGTATTTGTGGGTTTCAAAATAACAAACCTTTGGAATAATGAACATCACCTGAATGGACAGTCATATCTTATATGAAAATTACTAAATAAAAGGAAATCAAATATTCAATAGCAAATCTTACGGTTCAATAATGCAGACAAGAAAACAATAAAAACTGTGGAAAGCAGATGGAAATCAATTTGAAAGGTAGAAGCAGCTGAGAGGAGTTTCATTCACAAAGATATACAATTCAAGTCAAGTCAATTCATTCATTTTCATACTTCTCATTTACGAATATTACATTAGAAATAATAGTACAAGTTCTTTTACCTTGTCAACAATGTGCAAAAGGCAAACAATATACATGGTACATACAGCATGTTATTGTTAACAAAGGCAATGCTATTATTAACAATTATTGTAATAACACAACATACATGTTGATATATCGGACATGACTCGGGCAAGCTTTCCAGACGAGAAGAAAAAAATGGGTCTCGTTTGTTTTCTTGTTTTTTTTTTCTCGCCATTTCCGTCCGGATCAACCCCTCTAAGAGAATTCTTGATGTTCTTTGTGATGGGTTGAATAAGTTTCATTTTTTTCTCCCAGTTTAGCTGTATTTCTTCTGTCATTTTTTTTTTTTTTTTTTTGGTAGCCAAGGTGTCTTTGTTGTTGCTGTTGCTTTTTTTTTTCTCTGTATGGGTGTTTATTTAAGTGTGTGTGTGTGTGTGAGAGAGAGAGAGAGAGAGTCAGCTCCGTATAACTATTCAAAAAATTGCATGCCTCTTATGAGCTTTCCAACATAAACAGAGAGCTTGCACGATCCTGCCGATCATAGCAATAACTTAGAACGTTTTCAGACACGCCAAGTTATCGTATAGCTACACTGTACATGTACGTCGTATATTGAGGATGTACGGCGTATGGCTATGAGACATTATTCAGACATGAAAAAAAAAAGGAAGAAAAACACGTCGTATGGATATATGTCGTCTGTCAAAATGCTGTTCAAACCATTGTTTCGATGGATACATAAATACGACATATCGAGATACGAGCATTCAGACACGTAAAAACGTGCTACATCCATACGTCGTACAGCCATATAAAAACTTTCTTATATTCTGGAGGCGGGGGTAATACTTATAAGTGATGCTTGCCATCACATCCACCTGACAGCAAAAGCGGCATTTGGTAATATCATTAGAAGAAGAAAAAATGTTAACATATTCAATGCAAAAATAATGAAATGGATGCTTTCCAAAGTGCTAAGAATCATTCTGGTCACCTGGTCTAGGCACGTTCATCCTTTGTTTGAACATGGCTGATGAATTCCATTGTTACGTTGGGCAAGCTTATACATTCTATCGCCTTGAAAACTAGTGGAGTGCCTAATCAACTGAGATAGAAGAAAGGTCTTTTGTACCCATGTGCACATGAACTAAACCCGAACTGGCTTATTAAATGCAGTATGTACAGGTCGATGGGATAGCATGTTGGCAGTGCGTATCGATCAATTATTCATAAATTTGAATGCATTAGTAAACCGATCTATTGTCTGTGATTATTGTTCTCATTGTGTCCGCCATCTGACAGGGCTCAGGGAAGCTATTAAACGCGTATAATGTTATGACTTCAAATTTTCCTGGGGAACGTTGTTCAAGAGGGTGGGTATATGGTAGCACTACTCTCGCCTGGCGCAGATAGAAAAAAAAGTCTATTGTTGGTTCAGCTTTGCTTTTGTCGATTTTCTCGGCGAATGGTGACGAAGGGTTCGCAGCATCGTCACACACACATGCGTACAACATGCAGAGAAGCTAAACACACAGAGGGAGTCTGACAGCATAATATGCTGTCTGATTGTACGTTCCTTCATTCCCATTCTATCAATCTTCATAACAGGTGCATAATGATTATGTTATAAAAAGATTTTTATCAAATGTCCCCCTCTGTATCCTCTGTGTCTCTAGTGAATGAGATCGCAACTGCTGATCTATGATTTTAACAAACATGTCAGAAAAGGGGACCATGTCGGGCAAGCCACGAGTAAGCTTCCTAGGGGACCGTTTCTGTATATTGCAGTACAAATCATGGATGCTTCGTATCCTACAGCCTGCCACGAAATTCCATTGTATAGACAGGAATTCACTTAGTTGTTGCTAAAAGCCCCCGGTAAGGTTTGTGGTTACTAATGGCAACTTTAATGAACAAAGCACGCATAGAATTAGAATACATTACCGAAACGGTCTTTTACTGTCAAGAGCAGCATTTTAATGCCAAGGTATGCATAGAATTTGGATGTGGTATAGTGAATCCATTTATAAACTGCCATTATATTAAACTTATTAGACTGACATATATTCTCTGCCATACGTAAATACGTTATTTTGTCTTTTTGTAGAGCTTTTCTTTTTGTAGAACATCCCGTGACCCGTGACCCGTGACCCGTGACCAGTGACACACACACACACATATATAAACGAAAAAGGCTCCTAAACAGCACCACAACACACAGTTGTGTCCGTTTAGTCTCGAATTGAAAAGCAGGTATTTTTAGTAGTGCTTGTCCACGAACAAATTTTGTGCCTTTTTTTGGGGGGGGGGGGAGGGAGGTGATACTGGATGAACCAACTTTTCAAACGTAACTCGTTTTCCTCTCACGCTAAATTTCTAACATAGCATAGCAGTACATCTTGTTCCCGAAATCACTATTACTTATTCCCCTGCTCCCCCTCCATCCCTTCCACACACACACACACACACACACACACACACACACACACACACACATGGACCAGGATTCCCGTCAACACACATATTCCTTCGCATTCAGGTGCCCCCTTTAATTGCTTCTCCAAGAAAAAAAAAACACAACAACAACAACTATAACGATGTGGTATTTAAGTTTTATGTGCGCGTGTTTTTTTTTACCTTATTTCATGTTTGTTTGTTTGTTTGTTTGTTTGTTTGTTTGTTAGTTTGTTTGTTTGTTGTTACACCGTTGTTGTTTTGTTGTTGTTGTTGGTTTTTTTTTTTTTGGGGGGGGGGGAGAGGGGAATACTTCACGGACAGTATCAATTTGCAGAAGGTTACTGGATCAACCACGTCTCCAATTGCAACTCGTTTTTCTGGTACGGTGAATCATCTCCAAAGTAGCAAAAAACAAACAAACAAACAAACAAACAAACAAACAAACGAAAACAAAGCGATGACAAAATATTTCGAAATATTGTGAGTGACTGTCTCTCGTCTGTCAGATGTAACGGCCTGCATTATGACATCGAGAGGCGCCAGCTTTTGGATTTCCTTTTGGAGCAGTTGTAATCCTCGATTATTCTGGAAATTTTTGAAGACTAGTGCCCCTTTAACTCTTGATTATAACTTGCCAATTTTCCCAATTTCCAAAGTTTAAAGTTTTTGATTGAAGACCTCCGTGATGGGTGCAACCTCGAGCAAAAAAAAAAAAAAAAAAAGGACGAAGAAGGAGAAGAAGCAAAAAAAAAAAAAAGAAGAAGAGAAAAGCAGGTGAAGAGAAGAAAAAGAAGAAGAAGAAGAAGGAAACGTAGAACAGCAAGAAGAAGAAAAATATGACCAAGAAATAAATAAGAAAGAGTTATAATCAAAATCAAATGCAACATCACTTAGTGAGATCAGAGGTCATTTTTTGGTGGTGTCGAAAGCTCATCGACCAATCAGACCTTGAAAGTGTGACGTAACTGCAAACAGTGTGGGACTTTAGACAGGTACTACCAGGTGGTAACCAAGGAGGACTGACTTACAAAGGCACTCATTCCCTAAGAGAAAGCGCGAATGGTATGGCGGTAAGGTCATTTGCAGCGCGATCAATGTAGATCGATAACGGGGATGGAAGGGGCGGTTTTACACCCTTGTCCCCTCCCCCCTCCCCAAAAAACCTCCTTAGGCTTTTCAATATTTCTTTGTAAAAAGCCATTTCACAGTTAGCACTTGTCTGCCATGACCTCTGAGCCACAGACTATTCAAAGCATGGATTAAGATTTTAATTAGAAGAGCGGTTGAAAGCAGCCAAGCATACAGAAAGTGATCAATTACCTGGGCTGTTTTGATAGTTCGACACGAATGGCTTCTAATAATTCGGTGGGAAATAAATGCATATTCACCTGTACATAGGTCTACATGTAGATATGTACCTAGTGCAAACATTATTCTATCTCACCTATATAGTTAGGCCAAGTAAGTTTTAAAGTTCAGGTACAGGTCATTTTGTTTTTGTTTTGTTGTGTTTCTTTTTGACGTGGTCCTATTGTCATATAGTAACTGTGAAATGGCTTATTGGCCCTAACTTGAAAAAAAAAGGCAAATAAAAAAGAAAGAAATCGCACCCTGCCTATGCAATGCCAATCAGTGTTCTAAGATTCCATCGAAAATTTATTCCGATGAATAAATCAGTTCTAAGAACACGATAGAATTAAACAGGTCCAGAAGAAGCTTGTATGTATCAACGTACTTGGAAACAAGAAGAATATTTACAATTTCACACTTTCTTGGAAATGTCCTCATGGTTTCGCTAATTATGTAGGTCCTTGCTAGCAGCTGTGTGAATCCTTAATCATATTTCCTGATAAGTTAACGACTTATCTTCAAAGATAATAAAGGTCGTATTCTTGATACTGTATAAGGTCTATGTACGCATCGATAACAAGAGTGACCGTCTACCAATATTTTACATGCGCCTCTAACAGTGAAGTGCAACTGCATGCATTTTGTGGTCATAAATACCAAATCTAAAAAGAGAGTTTGTTTTTTAATTTAAGCCAGCTCATATTAGACATTACGATTATCTAACTGCGGTAATCATTATAATTATGGCGCTTTGGACTCTTATCCGAGGGGGTACGGGGTTCGAATCTTGGTCCAGCAGGTACGTTCTTAGACAAGACTTATACCCGTATATCATGTTCTTCTTGACCCATGTGTGCAAACAGATAGGTACCCGGCGGTGTTGGGCTGTGGAATGCAGTAATGTCCCTTGAAAAGAGCATGTACAGGAACCAACATAATAGTCGAGAGGGATTTTAAAAAATGTGAATGCTTAAGGCATTTCACGGTAAAAGTCGGGAACCAGATCTTTTCGTATAAAATGCCGAGGTTTTGGTAAATTCCGCATGCCACACTCTCTGGGCATACTTGCTTGTAACTCTTCAACTACCTATGAAGTCGCAAAGAAGGTAAAACAATATTGCGAATTAACTTCGCGAATCCTTATGTTTAAATGAAAATAGGATTGATTGATTTGAGTTGAGTTGAATTTATAAATTTCCCATTTTGTTTTCATAAAATGATATAGTAATCCGAGTAATAACATCCGAATAATAGTATATAACAAAATGACATAAAAAATAGCTAAAAAGAACTCAGTATTATGAGAAAGAGATGGGAAGAGAAGATAAGAAATAGAGAGAATAGATAAGACAAGTTGAGATAAGATGGAAAGAAGAGTTGGAGAGAAGAGGGGATACCTAGCAGGAAGATTGATAGTTTCAAAAAGAATATCTTTATAATAGTTTATTCCTGAATTATCTCTTAAAGATAATCAAGTTAGACATGTCCTTTAAACTTATGTCCAATGAATTCCAGAGTTTTAGGTTCGGTGAATGTAAAGATTTTGTTAGCAGACAACGTTCTATCTCTTTAAAGATAAATGCAGTGAGTTTGACTGTCTTGTTGGGTAATTGTAAACAAAACTATTTTGATAAACAATGCAGATAATATTACGGAACAAATAATTATAGCTGAATTTATGCATGAGCTGTCCTAAATTAATACAAATCATGACTGTTGAGAATTTTCTGTTTGTGAAACAAAAGATTGAAGTATGAATAAGAACATATGCAGTGTTACAAATAATACGGAGAACTTTCTTTTGTAACAAATAAATTATATGAATCCAAAGTTTACCCGAGTTATCTCTGGCCAAAAGTCCATAATGTAAATGAGGAATAATCAAAGTAGAATAAAGTCTGAAAAGAACAAAACGAGGAAAAATACGGTTTAGTTTATTTAAGATTCCAGAATTTCTAGACATAATTTTTTACTAATTTTTCCTGATCTTTCCATAATTACTTATCATTAATTATCAGATCTAGAAATTCAACGGAGTTCACTTGATAAAAATAAAATTGTCAAAACCAATACTGTCTGGAAGAGTGATAATAATGTTTCTAAATAACATGTATTTAGTTGGGGTTATTTTGCACATCCAAAGATAGTCGTTTGGTTTTCAACCAAATCACAACATTTTGTAATTCATCATTCATTATCATTTTGAGATATTTAATGAAGATCTGAATTAAATGAACATATATTAAGGGCATCAGCAAGACAAAACAAAACAAAACAAAACAAAACACAAAAAGAAAAGCTTTCGTGAAGAATATCCTATATCATTAATGTATATTTAGAATGATAACGGGCCAATGATGATAATGAGGAGGGGAAGGGAGAGGAGAGGGGAAAAGGGGGGAAGGGGGGAAGGAGGGGAATTAAAGAGGAAGGAGGAACTTACGAAAGACGAGAAAACACTTCCATTGCTTTTATCAATACGACAGTATTTTCTGTTTCCCAGTGAGCGTATAGCTCGTATACATTCATTTTTGTACGTGAGTATTACATTTTGGTGGTGCGTGCGTTTCACATGCGTCAGTATGATAAGGGTGTGTATAATATAAAGCCTACAGGCGTTCCCCTCGTCAACTTTGGCTCCCCTGAAAATCTTTATGATTATGGTGAAATGATTAGGGATGTAAGTAAGCGGAGGTTGGGAGGCACCTGCAAGTTTAAGGGGTTGGTGTTTACACCCTCCAACCCCTCCCCCGATGCACATTTTGTCTGAAATGCAAAAATGCTTCATTCGAACTTTCAGAAATAAATCACGAATTTCACTTTTATGTGAATTACTGCATTGCATATACAGGCTTGTGCATAATACTAAAGAAACTCGCGAGGCCTGTACCTGGTTCGCATACATGATATTATAAGACTATTCATATCATCATAAAAAAATCACGACCTATTTTTTTCTAAATGCACCTTGGAAAGATGGTGAATATGACATTTTGTGTTGAATTTGCCTGGGGAAAATATGGGAATATTATGAACATTATTTTGCATATCAATGAATGATATAATGTAATAAAGAACCACAGAAATTATCATGTATCAAGATCTGGATACCATTTCCATGTATAAAGACTTTGAACTGATTCATTCAGCTTGACGTCACAGAATGATGTACCAATGGGTCTCTCAGGTTGCGCGTTTTGATGATTCGTGGTCATTTTGTTTATGTAAATTAAGTCAAGATCAACGAATTCTACTTGGGTTCAATTTTCAACCTTTCAAAATACCATACAGACTTTCTTCAAAGTGTGGGGGAGAAGCTGGTTGTAGTATTCGACTTCATCCTAATAGCAGACCTGAGCTGTTCGTGGTTTTGGCATGTACCACGGTTGTCAGTGAAGATTATAGATTCAATCGGAGTTTACAGTTCGTTATTACGAAGGTTCGTTATTCCAAAAGTTCGGTAATCCGAAAATGAAATACGGTTCGTTGTACCAGAGGTTCCGTAATTCCGAAGGCGATTACTGTGCGCACTTTTTTTTCTTTAATTTTCGTATCAACGAAGATCATTTCATTTCCGGATTAGCTAACACGTATATAATTATGTATGCCGAATTAGTGTGCATTCGGAATAACGAACGTTGGGTATAACGAACATCAC
This sequence comes from Diadema setosum, assembly GCF_964275005.1. Classification (NCBI taxonomy): domain Eukaryota; kingdom Metazoa; phylum Echinodermata; class Echinoidea; order Diadematoida; family Diadematidae; genus Diadema; species Diadema setosum. The sequence goes on along the minus strand of NC_092685.1, from coordinate 40,804,960 downwards.
CATCGATCGGGTCTCCTTCTCCCCTACGCTATACCTGCATGGTCTTTAAATGAACGTCTGTGCAGTAAATAACTACGCGTATATTGAAATGATGTGCAGAGATTTTGAAGCATCGTACTGCGACATGAAAACGATTATTTACACTCGCATATCTTTATTGCACACAAGCAACAGACACGTCGTTATAATAAGAAACAGTCTATAGTCTTAACGTATAGTCATGGCTGAGTTGTAGGCAAATAAAAATCATGTAGTATGTACATGACTGCATCATATCGATTCATATTCTAACCATCAAGAAACAGACGATCTAAGATTGCGCCCGAAGTGTAAACCCCAAATCATACCTGTGTGCAGAAACCATACATAGGGCCATGAAAAGTATGGCCCCTATCATCGGTATTTCAAAGCAAACAATGTATTGAGCCAAAGAGGTTTCAGAAGGTAAGTAAACAAAGAGAGTCACAATGTGTAATAAATAATTACACCGTGAAAACTATGTCAACAAGGACCTTTTCAAAGGTGTCATTAAGTGAATACACTGTTCTTTTTTTTTTCCCTTCCACAGGGTGTTTTATTCATACACATATTCAGAAAGTCACATTTACAAATAATTTTTTTTAAATACAAAACAGAATAATAATTTGGTTATCGACAAACAGTGGCCTACTGCACTTGTACATATAATAACAAAATTTCTTTAACTTTTTTTACAACATATAACTTATATCATTCTTTTATTTTATTGGCAGAAATAACCCTGAAAACCCTATGAATATCATGTAGTTTTAGTATTCAGAAGCACTTGATAAATAAAGCCCATTTTTTCACAAATTTTTTTTCTCTACTATTCATTTGACTTATACATTTTTCCATCTCAAAATAACATTTTATCTCAGATATTATATGTTCGAATGACGGAACGGTCTTTTTTAATTTCGCTGAAAAAAATTCTCTTCTTATAACAATCATCATACAGTTTAATGCACTGTTGTTGAGACCATAGAATCCGAATAACTTGTGTTGGTTTGTAAATACAATTTGTTTATCTATCTTCAAAAGTAACCATCGCTCAAACTTATTCCATATATTATTTGAATAAGGAAATGTTCTTCAGTTGTATCACGCAGAGTAAAATGTGTTATGGAAATTCACATGGCTACAGGCCATGAAACGACAGCGTACGTTTACTACTTGTTCACACTATCGATGTCTTGGACATTCTTATAACATGGAGTCAATTACGAAGACGCAATTTAGGACTACAGACTTTCTGGAGCAACACTCTGCTGCAATTATAGATGTTTAGAAAATAATCGCAGTATTCTTCCCTGAATACATCAGCGGCTGAGTTGGTTTGATACCCTTTTTTTTTTTCCTTTCTTTTTTAAACAGTGTAAGTGCATTCACATTAGAAGTAACAATGTTTTACAGTAAATACCACGGTGTTTGTTTGTCGCCAGCATAGCACGTTGAAAGATATCGTGGTAGTTCAGGAGAGTATACTGTTTCTCATTTACGAAATACTGTGGTATTTCTGACCTGACAGTACACCGTTCTCTACGAGGTTGAAACTGAGCATTTATTGATACGCGCAGCAGGGAATCTGTCGGGTCACGTGAGGAATACAGTGCACTCCCGTTATAACGAAGACGGTTATAACGAATTTTCAGTTACAACGAAGTAAAGATTCAGGACCCAACATTATCGGCTCTCTCTTTTTTTTTTTATTGGTTATCTGTTCGGTTATAACGAGATTTCGATGTAACGAAATAAAACTGCCGGTCCTGAGGCCTTCGTTGTAACGGGAGTCGACTGACAACACCGCAGTCGCAGATATCTGTCGGATATCTTCGGGAAACTCTGACGCAATGAACACCATAGCCAGACTTTTTAGGTGTTGGAGGTATAGCCGTCGGAGCTCAAAACACTGGTACTGAAGAATATTATTACGCTAGCCTAAAGAGTGACCTCGCAAAATACTGGAACTTTTCTCAGTATTCTAAGAGCAAACGAATGGCATCTGCCAGAGTTTATGATGTGGAGCGTAGCCTGCAGATGTCCTCAAGGACGGACGTTGACGGAAATTGTCCAGCTAGGCTAGCCTAGCTGAAAAACAAAAAATAACCTCGTGAAAGCTATTGCAACTTTACATTCAGAAGGCAAAGGAATGACCATTAATCGCTGACTATTGAAGTGTTGGGGCATAGCCACCGGACGCCCTCAAAGACGCCTAATTTTTCATTTTGGGCTAGCCTAGCTGGAAAACTAACCCCATGAAACCCACTGGAACTTGTTCTTAACATTCAAAGGGCAAAGGAATGACCAATGCAAAACTTTGTAAGTGTCGGGCCTTAGCTGCCAGACGCCCTCAAAGACCCAGTTCTTTCCAACTAATATAGGATATCTTATTGCTGAAAGAGTACCTCCTCGAGTAATCTTGTGGAATTTGTTCTTTATATTCAAAGAGCAAATGGTTGACAATTGCCAGAGTTTTTGTTTTGTTTTGTTTTGTTTTGTTTTTTGTTTTTGTTTTGTTTTGTTTTGTTTGTTTGTTTGTTTGTTTGTTTGTTGTTTTTTTTTTTGGGGGGGGGTCTTTTTTTTGTAAGTAGTTGAGCATAGCCCTCAGACTCCCTTAAAGGGAAAATCCAGTCCAAAAATAAATTAGTCTGATAAAAAAAAGAGTAAAATTTTACGAGTTCAACAGTAAAAATTTGACTGAAATCTAATGAAAAATGAGGAAGCTATGACATTTTGAAGGTTTGCTAATTTCTGCAAAACAACGCTTGTACTGTGGATATAAATATGCAAATGAGTGAGCTGACCATGTCATGTCATCACAATTTTCAATTGATCGTGTACAAAAAATGACGAAAATTCAATGTTTCTGTCATTGAAGTCTGAAACATGATGTTATTCCTTGTTGAATAACTTCAGAATAGTGATCAGTTAGATATATCACGATTTGAGCCTCGGGCATAATTGCATTTGAATGAAAAACTGGATATTTCAAAATCTTATTCACAAACTATACTCATATGGCAAGTTGTGAGGGGATGACAGTCATGCTCACTTTGTAAATTGTATATTCATATGAACATTAAAGAGCTGTCTCCTCATAAATTAGCGAAACTTAAAAAATTACAGTAATGTCATAACTTCCTTAATTTTCACCCGATTTTGAAAATGTTACCGTTGAACTCGTAATACTTTACTCTTTCTTATCAGACTAACTTATATTTTGACTGGATTTCCCCTTCAAGGACCCAAATTTTCTAGCTGGGCAAGCTTAACTGCAAAGTTACCTCGAAAAACTTCCTGGAACTTATTCTTTCTATCATGTAATGACCATTGCCGGACTTGTAAAATAGTCATATAGCCGCCAGACTTTTGCAAAGACCCAGTTATTCCCAACTAGGCCTGAATTAAAAAAGAAAAAAAAAGAAAAAAAAAACCCAGCTTGGATGAAAAAAACAAAGTTACCATGAGAAACCCACTGGATATTGTTCTGTAGAGACTATCATGAGATTGAATGCGTAACTATTGCCAGAAGCCGCCAGACATCCCCCTTCCACCTCCAACGCCACTACCACTGTCAGCTGAAAAGAAAACCTTGTGAAACCTGAAAAATGAAAATCTGCATGAAAGTCAATGAAGAAAAATGACTTGACTGTTACCAGACTTTTACTGTCAGGCTCTTCTACCAGACAATTCGATACAGAATGCATTCTCAAAATGACTGAACGATTAGAACAAATTCCAAACAACATTCCCGACATTGACACTCAATGCTTGTATAAACGGAGCATTTCGTTGTTTGTTTGTTTGTTTTTGAAACTATCATTCTTTTACAGTACGGTATTATAGTGTGATGCTTGATGACGTATAAAAGTAACTCATATCTTTTGCCAACACCAAAGGTACTGTTTATTTTCATATTTTTGTAGCTTCAGGTAATCCAAAATCAAAATTCGCTCTTAATGATGTTCAAAGCATGATGATTATATAACGGATAACAATCGTCGCTGAGGATAAACTGCTAATGGGATGGGTGAAGAGAAGGGAATGAAGTTCAGGAATGTTGATGGATGATAGCTTTAGTAGAAATGGATAAGCATTATTTGTATAGTACATGGGGTCAGTCTTGATGGACACGCCCACCGTTTTAAAATCCAGAAGTGGTCGTTATCGCTTTGTAGGATGTTTAAAACAATTTCATATACATTTTCAGGTAAATTCTAATTCCATGGTGGCGGTAGTGGTGGAATGGAAAAAGGCGGGGGGGGGGGCGGGGTACAAGTTTGGTAACAATCAGGTAACTTCATGTCAAATTAGAGGATTGTACAAGAATTAGAGTAATGTTTGGATTCATCAAAGACTGGAAAGGGCCCCACAGGAATTTATTGAATCACTTAATATTGTTATACAAAAGGTACATATATATTCAGAGATGCAAAGATACAGGTGTGAAATTTCATGGATTGACAGCATTTATTGTTAACATCCGACATATAGAATCCAACATTGCAAAACGAACAAACAAATTAAATTTTCATTATAAGAAATGGTCCCCTGTAGAACATATTTTTTAGGTCATTGTAGACAGGTAGAAGAACATACAGTCGACTCTCGCTATAAAGAATATCCATATGGCAGAACCCCGACGTGATGGGGTAGTTTTTTTTGGGGGCCCAGGTTTGAAAATTTTCCTATTCAGAGGTATTTGCGCCCTGGATATGGCAAGATTTCAAAAGTGACAAGATCACGGTGGTTTCGCTGGGCCCAAGGAGTTTATTGTAACGAAAGCTGACTGTATCTTTAGGATATTGTTCAATTGTTGAAGAGTTTGATACCCACCTTTTATTGTTGTTGTTGTTGTTGTTGTTGTTGTTAATTTGTTAAACAAAACATGATTTGTAATATGATTTTGTATGTTATGTTGTATAATGAAGAGGAAATAAATAAATTTGTAAAAAAAAAAAAAAAAAAAAAACACAATCAGGTAACAGCCATTTACATTTGCCCAAAAAAATGAGACCTGATGACTGAGAGACCGTGGTCCCATGCACTGAATCAAAAATACTGCTCGATTTTGATTGTATTCTTTTGTCCTCGGTTTAGAGTTCGATGTTGATAACCATCTTGGGTTTTTTGTGTGTATTTTTCCCTCTCATTTGGGAGTCAATGATTCGTAGCCATTAAAAAGGCCGTGACCATTTCGCTGTAATGAGGTTTTCACGGCATGCATGTGTGTGTGTGAGGAACCAAACAAAATTGCACAACTAATAAGATACTAGTACTATCGTAGTCGAATATTATGCGAGACTATGATCAGTCTTTTGTTTGTTTGTTTGTTTGTTTCATTTTCCATCTGACAAGATGGCTGGATAGCCCATATTCAGCTGCAATAGCTGGTCTTCCATGGGGTCCAGTTGGAGGTGGGCTAAGGCGGGACCACTTCACCGGGTTAAACACCCTGCTCTTTGCAATGAATTCAATGAAGCGGGATCTTTTAGCTGTGACTCTCACACACGGGACCTCCGTTTTATGTCCTATCAGAGGGACAGAGTATTTTGCCTCTTACAATGTCTTACTAGAGGGGACGGTTTATGATCACACACAACATTGCCAAGTGGGACCCGGGAATCGAACCGGGGTCCTTAGGATCGTGAGGCGCTATGGACGGAGCTAAGTCACCGTCAAACAAGTCTGTTGTATGATTAGAATGGTCACTCTCAGCATGCATTTTGTATGGAGCTGCAGCTGCTATACACAAGAAGTGAAATGCTTTGCAGTGGTCCGAAGTGGCGCCCATTTCATCCCACACAGTATAGTCTCGCCCGCTTCCATAGGTGTTCCTGAGTTACTGACTTGTGTGTACAAAGATATCACACACACACACACACACACACACACACACACACACACACACACACACACACACACACACACACACACACACACACACACACACACACATATTCAGTGGTCGACATTACTGGTGGTCCATTACAGTGGTCTCGCACCAACTTGAAGTCGGGCCACCAAACTTAAAACAAAGGTAACTTTTGGTGGCACATTGGGCAACTGGATAAAACAACAAATAACAACCAGAGGTTTATTAACCAGTTTTTGGGCAGTGATATGGTTATCATTTTTAAGGTCTTTTTGTTACCTTTTCTAAAGGGGAATTCGGTAGCCCTGGAAATTCGAGCCACATGCAGAATATAATAAGTCAATTTTGAATCAAATCAATATCAATCAGGATGATTATGAAAGGGAAGTGTAAACAAGATAAGGGTTGATCATTTGAGAATGATTTGTTGAAGTTTATTGGGCTGGAACTTATTGTGATTTAAAATGAAATAAGAAGAGACAAAGCAGATTTAAATTATTTACAATAATACTATTAGTTATAATAGTAGGCCTACAGATAGACTACACAAAAAGGGGGTCAAGTCAAATTCTCTGATTTTTTTTTTCACCAAAATTTCAAATTTAAAGCTTTTAGTGTTTGTATGTATCTGTGCTTTTCTATTAAGTACTCGTGCTCGAAATGTTTTATTTATGGCATACCCGTAAAAAAAGACGCTCTTGAGTTTCATGTTGTTTATAACCTCAAAGGGGTGTGGTTTTTTATCAACACAACCTGGAAATGCAATTAAACTGCATTTCAAATTTCTGCCATGAACCTTGAGGGTAGTTTTTCTCGTGCATTGTAATCTATGCGTGATTAAAAAAAAAAACAACACACACACATACATTTATAAAGTGAACTTCTGAGGTACTCATTCAGTATCATATTAGTGCAATATTGGTATGACGACGTTTCTAGTTGTAGATGGTAGCTAGACATCATTTCTTCCTTTTCATTTCTTTTGGGTTTTTGTTTATTGTTTACAATAAATATTGTAAAATAAAATGTATGCAAATGCGATTTCCAGCTGTTATTCTGGAGTTTCTTGCAAACCAAATTGAGCGGCAGCAGCAGAGACTCATTGAAGGACATGTTTAGCAATACTAGTAGAACACATCAATGGATGTTAGAGGTAAATGGGACAAAGTGTTCAAAAGTTATGAATTTTTAAAGTTTCAGTACAGCCATCGCTGGATAAGAAGAATAGTACAGCTTGTGATGTCTCATGCGTGGAACAATATACACTAAATATTAAGAAAATTCAACATATTTTCACTTTTCTCGCATAATGAAAAACACTTGACTTTCCTCTTTCAGAAAGCATGCAGGGATAATGATATTACCCTTAACATACAATGGTATAAGTTGAGGGAGTGTGTACGAGTTTTTTTTTTCCATAAAAAATGTAATTTTGAGGAGTTCTCTCTATATTATTTTTCTTTTATATCATCCTCTACTAGAGTGACCTCATAACTATTAGTAGTCTTCTCATCCAGCAATGACTGTAGAGAAGCCTTGTCCGATTTTCCTCTAACTTTCGCTGCTGTATTCACTCAATCCACATACAAAGGTGAAGTTATCCTTTAATCTTTTTGCGCCACTCAGTTCACTCGCCGGAAGAGATGCATTAATGATAGTGAACGAAATGATGTGGTTGTAAAAAAAAAACAACAACAACAACAACAACAACAACAACAACAACAAGAATTACAACAAACAACAACTACAACAACAAAACCCTCTGCAGTTAAAACATGGTTCCGCGACAAGGCCTTCCTACCACTAGTCCCACCTACCATTACTAAGTGACAATTTGTACGCCTGAGTCAAGGTCAAGACGGAATTGTGGGTAAATTGAATCGTCCAAAGTTTCGAACCCATGATACCCTGGCTGGAAACCGGGGTTGTTTGTCCACTATTCTACCGTATACACTCCTTTTGTGATGTTTAATTTTAAGATGTCGAGAAAGTCCACAGAGAACATTGATATCTGAGCTGAATGTCAAGGGGTAGGCCCGAGGTGGAGGGGTGTTGTGGAGAGCAGGCCGGGGATCATCGGGTGCATGTTCGTAGTCCTTGGTTGGCAGAAGTTCAAGCTCCTTTAAAGTATACGTTAAATGGACATCGAAATGAGATAAAACATTAAGGCCCATCAACTCAGTCTCAGTAGCTAATGTGACCTTCGATATGTAATGACTTCATTGCGATGGCTTCACTGGAAACGAGTCACAAAAAGCAAGTATATAAACACAGGATATCTATCAATCATGAGGGCTGTTTTGCTTTATTAATGGAGTGGAAGAAATGCAGCGTAATGTTTCCTGTGGCGCCCTGCTCAACGACTGTCTAGGTCATTGTACTTTAAGATTTAAAGCGTGCTCCGTCCGAAAAAAAAATACACCCACGTTTCACATACAAGACATCAAATGTGTACTTGCTAGCTTATAGTTATATATATATATATATATATATATATATATATATATAAATTTTCGAGCGTCTCGCCGCCCGGCCTTTGTGTGAAGAAATAAACCGTTGGTGAATACAGCATGAACTTTGTTGCAGCTTTGTTACTTATCTTTTTATCTTGCCAACACGTAGACTACCTTATCAACATATATATATATATATATATAGATAGATAGATATAGATATGCCCTTTTCGAGAGTGCATGTAAATGTGGTCTCAAAACCCCTTCTTCTCCCCATTGGAAAGCACACTAACGAAATTTTAGGGCGGTAATTTGGCTCAGTCTGTGCCTCCAGATCCAAAGGACCCGCGTTTGATTTCCGAGTCTAAGCAAGGGACTTCTTGGTCTAACTTACGAATATTGTATGTAATTATACCGTTCCTTCTAGTAAGAGGCAAAACATTTTGTCCTTCGGATAGGATTTAAATGAAGGTCCCGTGTATGAGAGAGTTACAGCTCATGCACGTATTAGAAACCACTTCGTTCATTCATACAAAATTCGTACAAAACCCAGAGAAGTGGTCCCACCTCATATCCAAATAGACCCCATAGGCGTTTTCACATCAGCCCGATGTTTCGAAATAGCGCGATATTTTCTGACTTGGGAAATTAACCCGATCACGAAATAGCGTGCTATTTGATAATGTGAATACAAATTGGCGCGCTAATTGATCGAGAAAATTTCTCGAGTCCAATTCGGGAAATTTCCGAAATAGCAGGATAATTAATGCGAAAAGCGCGCTATTTGATAATGTTCGGGATGATGTGAACAGGAAATAAGATAGCGCGCTAATTTGCGATCGCGAAAAATATCTCGAGCTTGGATTTTTATCGGGCTGATATGAAAACGCCTACTGAAAGACCAGCTAGTGCAGCTGAATATGGGCTATCCAGCCATATGCTCGGATGGAATATGAAACAAACAAAAATGTTTACAATTCATGCATACGGTGACTTCGTCTGCATGAACGGATAACCGGATAACAATGGCAAAGAGCCAAGAGTATTCCAGCAATTCGTAGGCGGAGTATAATGTCACGCGTGGAAATGGAGGGAGGGGGTGAGGAGGGGTCAGTATATAGTAATTATGGTAATTAGTTGGGGCTCACGAAAGGGTGGGGTACAAAACAATGGTTCTACTTCAAAACGAATAAACAAAAGCAAGAGAGACTTGTTGCTACAGAACATCTACATGCAATATGTCTGTTCAAACACACGTCCCATTGAAACAATTAATTGACACTGAAATTCTGTATAGTGGCGGCGTACTTAGATGTGTCCAATCTATTTGATTGTCGCTATGATAATGGAATTCCATTTTTGCATCCTCCCACAGTAAATTAAACGACTGTTACCGCGCACACATAAGAACACAGGTCAATTCAGGCTCAGAATCAACATCGCTGCTGGCGTCACTTTTACAGAATAATTTGACGATATTGCTGCATTGTGACTATTTACCTATCAAGACATTTTCGTGAAGGATTTTGTGTGTGATATTCAGCGAACCTGCACGTCATCTTCTTTCGACTGCAACTCTAGCATAAATATGAGAAATTTAGACGAAAGGAGATACAGAGAGTGTGAAGATATCCTTAACTGTCCTAGATTTAATGTTCTTCATAATATTTTCAGAGCGACCGGCAAAGAAAAGATGCGTAAAGCCAGGGTTACACCAAAGCCGAATTCTCCAGAATAAATTTGGACCGATTCTGCCCGAATATGGCCTGAATCGAATGGATTCGGTGGATTCGGAACCTATTCGTCTCTGATTCGGGGAGCTCCCCGAAATCAGAGACGAATAGGTTCTGAATAGGTCCCGAATCAGAGCAAAATCGCCAATATGGCTATATTCGCGAGGCTATTCGGGTCATTCTGGCCGCTCAATCGACTAACTTTGTTCGGCTGCTATTCGGCCGTATTCTGGCCTATTCGGCTCACTCGCCTGTATTCTGCTCTGTAAGTGGGTAACGCATTCGGATGGATTCGGGGAGGTATTCGGGGCATTCTGGGCAGATTCGGCTCTATTCGTGATATTCGGGTTTATTTGGCGAGATGATTCGGGCCGTTACTCCCCTGATGATACGAATAGGCCCGAATCTGCCCAGAATGCCCCGAATGCCTCCCCAAATCCAACCCAATTCAATCCGAATACATCCCGAATGTGGCCCGAATGAAATTTGTCGGGGCCACATTCGGGAGTAGTTTGGAGGGTTTTCGGCTGGTTTTGAACATTATTTTCAAAACGAGTCGAATCCCTCCACGAATGTTCCAGAATCCTCCCCGAATTTTCTCCCATTCTGGAAAGGTGAACAGAATGCTCCCGAATCCACCCGAATACACGATTCGCCGCTGATTCGGCTCCGGTGTAACCGCGGCTTCAAACAAAAAAACAGTGATTTTAGTTTTAAAAAATTAGTATGAACATGACAGAAAGGGAAGGCTAGCCGGTGTAAACTCGACAGTTAACCGATCGCAAACAGTCATGTAATATTGTTAACTTGCGACACAGGAGATGTCCAAATCAACGTCTTTGCTCATGTCTGCATGCAGCTGATTTAAACACGCTGGAAAAAATAGTGATATCTCCCTATATTTTAGGCTTTATTGCGAAACTTTGATATGGTAGGATGTTATGTGATACAACTGCCACACACATATTCATCAAATGTGATAACTCGAACATTATTTGAAATCACTGCTGCTAATGGTAAACAGTACCTTTAAAGCTGTTGTGGGGAGAAATATCAGCATTTTACATATTATATAATAAAAAAAAAACAGTGCTTTTCGAATGATGACACGTCAGCTGCTTGATATTTACTCTCCCTAATTACTCATATTAAATAGAACATAGTTTGTATTGTACTTACCCAATATGCTTCGTGCTGCTGGTGTGAACCGCGCCCACTCGGGAACTTGTCAAAGGTGCAGTCAGTAAATGACTTTTAATTGTGTGCGTTCGTCGATAAATCCAATGCAACTATCCTGCGCGATAATGTTCCGTCTTCGTGTTGAGAGTTCCTTCACAAAATGATGTTGATTTTTAAGCAAACCTAAAAAGCTCTATGGGAAATCAAATAAGGAAAACTGGAGAGAGGGGGGAAGAACAAAAAAGAAGACACGACAAGAGAAGCGAGGGAGGGGTGCGAAAGAGAAAACAAGTGCAATGTCTGTTGCTGTAGACACAACATCAACGTCAGTTTCTAAAATAAACGCTGATATCCAGCATTCATCAAATCAAAACATACACAGGATATAGACTTGTCCTCAATTAAAACAAAAACTTACATATAAAATACCAATCAGAGTGATTTCTTTGCTTTAAAAAATGATCAGTGCACCAAATTTCGAAGGGATTAAAAAAATGTGATGTTGCGCGACAAACTAATTAAACGACAAGGGTTCAGCGACTCTAAAGTTTGGTCCAATTTGCAGCATACTGTGAGAATAGCAATGAAGTACTTTGGCATCACCCAGTAAACGCATACTTTATTGGCAATGAAGTCGCATGCAGTAACACCGCAGTTTTGCGCTGTACGTGCTGTACTAGCTACCCGGATGCACGATTTTGATCCTTTTCGTCAGTGTGGAGACCAAGGAGGCGGAGAACTTGTGGAAACAAAGCTCGACGTATACCACGACAGTCAAAACGTTAATGTGAGCGCTATAGACCGAAACGTTAGTACAACAAAGCCTATTCACTGACATAATTTGTACTTGATGAGAGCCGCTATCATCCTAAAAAAAAAAAGGGAAGTCAAAAAGGGAAAAATGAATATTCATGAATGGAAGGTGGATAACAAAAGCGCAAAAAAAAAAAAAAATGTTGATGAATGAGCCTATCATTCGGCAATAGTCCAGACATGCCAGAAAGGGCACCGCGCGAAGACTGAAAGACGCCCGTCAAAATCACAGTTTGTGATCTCAACAAGCAATTTCCGCAAATGAACTACATCATCGCTTTGATATTACCTTGTAGGTGAACAGTTAGCATCTATCTGCACTCATCAACACACAAGTAAATACCATCCGAATCGCTTTGATGAGTAAGCGCATCTCATCTAATGACGTACCAACGAACCACTGTTGTACGTAAATTTTTCAATAGGCTTCTAGAAAAAGCAGGCTGTTCAGCATTAAGTTATCACCGAACACAAAGCGATTTGGGGGCGAATATGAAGGTTTTCGGTTCGATGCTCGACTATACTCCGTTGGCGACTTGGTGGCGATAAGAATTTTTGGATTGTTGGAGAGTCAGAAAATGTCAGTCGAGTTCCAGAGAGCTCCCATTGTGCAATGTGATGTGAGTGACGTGATGAGACCAGAGATATATCTTGCCATCCGATCGAGATATTGTTTATACTGTTTACAAAGCCACTTTACGGGCAAGGTGGGACAACACGTAGCAGCAAACAGATATGTATTTATATAATACTGCACTTGCTCAGACGATCAGTACAAAGTGTGCAGAACCAACTAGAAAGAAGGGAGAGCCTGCTACGTGATCTTTTCCGGACCCTATCTCACTATACTTGCCAAAGATGAATGATTGAAAATTATCTTAAAGATCAAAAATGGCAAACTTGTTGGACACATATTATTATCATTTGATTTGTTGGTGGTTTTTAGTTTGTTGTTGTTGTTGTTGTTGTTGTTTTGTTTTGTTTTTAAAAATTTTCAGAAAGGTTGGTGATACCGTTCTTTTAAATCTGAGAAATTCAGTTGCCTTGGAAACTAGATATATTCAAGAAAGAAGAAAGAATGTCCCGTGTTTTCTTCAAGGAGCAAGAACCTATGAGGACCTACAACAGATTTGAACAGGAGAAACCTCCTCGATTATTTTCACCATTTAAGTTGGACTACTTGATTTATCTGTGAATATCAGATATTTCACTCATCAATTCACTATTTTTCTTTGATATCTTATATCATCTATAGCCAAAGTTCCTATTCATTTTGCTTTTGCAAAATATCTACCAGAATGTATTGGCCTTATAGTACTGGGCGACTGATGCTTTCATAGTTCTTTGTCAACTTTTACAAGAACGCTGGTTTCCAAGCGCTTAGATTATATTCAAGTGCAAATACAATGGTGTATACATTCACAAATCAAGAGTGGAAACTATCACTCTTGTAACCTTCGAACAGTTTGGTTGATAAGCCCCCGACAAGGGTCTCGCTTTGTTTTGTTTTTGTTATTTGTTGTTGTTGTTTTTGTCCCATATGCTAAGGACTGTCAAGTGCTAACCTTGGCATTTTTCATTTCATGAAGAAATTACTGAAATTTACCAGAAAAACTTCCGAGCAAAATCGTCCGCACTCTTCACCCGTTCAACATACTGCAAGTGTTGTGTCGACTATTCACTGAATTTTGTTTTCACGACGTCATTCTTTTGTTAGTCCTATCAATTAGTACTCACTACCGCACCAAACGTAGAAATTGAAACTCCTATATGTATGTGATGGTGGCGCTTAAAGAATGGAGGGAAAATTCAGGCACACCTACCGGAGGATTATCAGGCAGGCGTGACTGAAGTCCTATTTGGACACCAGACTGATCGGATTTGATTTTTCGAGGAGTCAATTCAACGTGGTGTCACACATTTCAAAGTGAATACGACAAGTATCAGAAAAAAAAAAGGAATTAAGAGTTAAATGTTTGCGTAATCCAAGCGCATATAGAACCTCTCCGATGGAGGAAATTCCTTTATCCATTGCACGGTTGAAACAGCGAATTTTCCGATTTATCTGCTTTATGATGCAAGAAAGCCGAAAGGAAGAAATGAAAGCTACTTTTGCCAGTGACCTCGTCAAGTGAACAGATGTCTCCATATCATGGGGAAAGAATTAGTACCTCTAACAACTATTAGATGAGCAAATGACTCTGCAAAAAGTGTTGATAACTACGTATGAAATATTGATGAATTGTTACAAAACTTGATTTGATTTTAAATCTAGTCAATACCTCGTCAAGTAAACTGAAGTCTCCATAACTTGGGGGAAAGAACCGATACCTCTATAATTACTGTTAGATGAGCAAGTAACTCTCTGCAACAGTGTCGACAACTACGTATGAATTATTGATGTATTGTACCAAAATTTGATATGATTTCATTTGATTTATTCTCTGTATGATGGCATTTCTTCACAAGCATATCAATTCTCAGCAATTTCATTATCATTGTACAATATGACATTACACAGTAGTAAAAATATTTTCAACTTTTCAACAATTTTCGTGTTATATATATATATATATATATATATATATATATACACACACATATATATATATATATATATATATATATATATATATATATATATATATATATATATAGAGAGAGAGAGAGAGAGAGAGAGAGAGAGATATTTAAACACACACACACAACTGCAATAAAGTCACATGAGTTACATCTTAATTTTCATGAAGAATAATTATTGCCAAGAATAAGCACAAAGCTTTACTGTTTGGCAACCGATGAATAACATAAATAAAAGAAAACAAGGGGGTCCAACATGAAGCTCGATTTGATAATATTGTAAGACACAGTAATTTAATCAACAACATCATTTATCTCTTTTTCATAACAAAGCCATTCGGGATATGCCTTGGAAAACTCTTCCACCAAAATGAATGCAAGCTGGACCTACAACTAAAGAGTTGGGTTGAAAGGGGCCTCGGCAAGAAAAAAAAGATTGCAGAGTGTATATAATAGCGTATAACCCCCTATGGATATACATTTCCTGTAGTGTTTTTATTTTGATTTCATTTATTATTTTTTTTGTCGATGTCCAAAGTTCGTCACTTGTCAACCTAACCTGACCGTCAAACCTTACTGAAAAAAAAAGTCATCCAATGATAAACCAACACACTCTATCAAACGCAATATCAACATGGCAGCTGCTTACTCTGCAGAATTGTTCTCCTAAAACTTATCACCGAAATTATGATTATACACTCATGAGTATACACAGATAATATTGGTCCCTTCCGAAAACGCTACAATAGAATGATAATGATAACATTGATGACAATAGTATCTCGACGCGAAGTTCCGTGTACATCTCTGGTGATAGGTCAGCGGTCAAGAATTCTCCTTCAGATCACCTGATCCGATAAACTTTTTTTTTTGTCCAATATTCGGTACATTACCAACTAGGGTCCTAGACGTGATTTCCATGAGAAAAACATCCACAGAATTCCTTAGATAGCTCATTGTTTCTGAACCATAGAAACTATGTTCTTCTGTTATACCAATAGGTAAGAAAATATTCAAATTCATGAAATTCTTCCGTCGAGAGGTTGACAAATTGCCCCTCATCGACGTAAATAAGCACTGAATTGATCCGTGTTTTAGTAGTGGCCATGATAAAAGAAATCATGGACGTACGTACTCGAGCAGGATTCAAACCTACGACCTCCTGATCTCGGGACAGGCGTCATCTCCACTAGACCACCAAGCTCCCGCCCGGCAGTAAGTACTGTTTCTAATCCTTATAGCATTCAGCGCGTTCTGCGTAATTATTCAAATTCGTGAAATTATTACTCATCGCTTGTTTACTTCGATGTAGGGCAATTTGTCATTCAGTTGCATAGGTAAGAAAATAGCTCTCCTTTTCAAACTGGCACATGAAGGTCTGTATTACTGAAATCGTGAACGATTTGTCAGGATGTACGACTTAAATGGCATTTTACCGAAAGTCGGATATATCTACGAAACAAATCGCAAAGGTTTTAGGATGGTACAAAGACGACAACAAAAATCTTATGCATGCGGTTATTTATTTCATTTTATTTCATTTTTGCAATGTATTAGTAGCAGCAATATTCAGTTATCATGTGCTGACATTAGCCACGTGGAAAATGTGGGAGTAATCATTTTATTTGTATTTTTATATTCTCCAAAAAAATTGTTATAACCTGTAATTCTCCAGAAATCCTTAAGAAAATCTCCTAACTTTACACTAAAGATGAAATTCCAATCGTTGGCTAATAGCAACAAATTTAAGGAGTAGGCAAATACCGTGACAAACGATGGAGCTAACAAAAGTGTCCTCTTAAAGATAATAGTTTACTGAACATTCGGTCGTAAAACAATTTCATGTCATTATACGTACTTATATTTCTTACCTGTTTATCTGATTTTATGACTCCCATTTTGAAGAGGCAGTCGTGACCAATCAGACAAATTAATCGACGCCTTAAACAATTCGCCAAAACCAGTTTGACCAGTTTGTGCTGGTGCAAACTCCTCGACCTTCGCTATCTCAACGCACAAGTGGCACACTTGGGGGTGGGACAAACAAGTTGATATACGTAGCACTGAGAAAATTGTTATGAGAAAATACATAAATCAGATGGCAAGAAAAGGAGAAGAAAAAAAAAACCCACTAATGACACGTGGAATTTGGCCCTTGTTAAATTTTTGATTACTGCAATTGACGGTTTCATACGATGATCAGAAAATGGATTTAAGAGGGCTTACTGAAGCTATCAGAAAAAGTGCTGATTACCAAAGTTGATTCATCAGCTCACACAAGACGCAACACATGCAGATCTAAAAGTGCTCATGACGGCGACAATGAAATGCCATGCATTATATATATATATATATATATATATATATATATATATATATATATATATATATATATATATCAATGTATATATATATATATATATATATATATATATATAATATATATACGTTTATATATATATATATATATATATATATATATATGATATATATATATATATACGTATATATATATAATATATATACATATATATATATAATATATACATATATATATATATATGTATATATATATATATATATATATATATATATAGATATATAGATATATATATATATACAATAGTGGTTATTTATATTTTGTATAGCGCGCAGGTCCACTTTTCGTAAAAATGCATCTGATGATGAACGTGTAAAAGACTTTGTTTCGGATTGTATTTGGGAATACAGTCACGTAGGTGTGCGGGGAAGAGAATGAACTGAATGATGTGCTTATAACAGAATCTTGAAAATAATCCCTCTTTTATACATGTAGACAATGTAAATGTATATATACTACCATAGGTATATATATATATATATATATATATGTATATATATTATATATATATATAAACTATATATTTATATAGATATATAAACTGAAAGAGCGTAAACGTCGATAATTAATGAGTGATTGTTGGGGGTTACAATATTGAAACAGCCCTCTTTCTCTCTCTATATTTATTCAGTAGAGAGCATAAGTATGTATATCGTACTTCTTTTTTTTTTCTTTTTGGTTTCGAGCTATGTTTTCATACCAAAGATTCTTTTGTTGGGAGTGGGGGAGCACTCTCTCCCACATAATATGTTTCTCACATCTGTCTTTGCGTTGTCCCATCATATTAGGTCAGTTTGAAATTTACAGTCGGTCCACCGTGTCTTCAATTCGTATCATATTATTCCCCCTCTTTTCATAATGGCTGGATTAGGATAACAGTATCAATTACTTCTAAAATAATAAAGATATAACATACGTCACATATTTTCATATAAAAATATATGTTTTTCGGGGGGGGGGGGGGTGGGTGGGAGAACAGCACTCTTCCCCACAAATTTCTAAAGTGGAGTAGGTTAAAAATTAATGCTCTTTCTTAAATTTTGCCTTTGCGCTGGACAGTTATATACTTAAAAGGTCAGTTTGAATATAAAGGGGAAATCCAGTCCAAATACACGTTACTCTGATAAGAAGAAGTAAGATATTACGAGTTCAATGACATTTTGAAGTTTCACTAATTTTTCAGGAAACAGTTCTTGATCGGTCATATGAATATGCAAATGGCAAAAGTGAGCATGTCATCCCCTAACAACTTGCCATATAGTTTGTACATAAATTTTTTTAATTTCCAGTTTTTCATTCAAACGCAATTATGCCCCAGGCTCAATTCCTAGCATATCTAACTGATCACTATTCTGAAGTTATTCAACCAGGAATAACATCATGTTTCAGACTTCAACGACAGAAACATTGAATTTTCATCACTTTTTTTTTTGGTGTGTGTACACGATTAAGGGATAATTGTGAGGTTATGACATAGTTAGTTCACTCATTTGTATATTCATATCCACTGTACAAGAACTGTTTTGTAGAAATTAGCAAAACTTTGAAATGTCATAACTTCCTCACTTTCATCCAATTTCAGTCAAATTTTACTGTTGAACTCGTAAGATTTTACTCTTTTTTATGAGAATAACTTTTATTTGGACTGGATTTCCCCTTTAATAGTCGGTCCATCGTGTCTTCAATTCATGTCATATTCTTTTCATAATCACTAAATTAGGATAACAATGTCGATTACTAATCAGTGTAGCATGAAAGCCAAGTGTGCATGGCCAGTGCATGGGTCAGTGTACTTACATAATACGCCATTTTTTTTTAAAATATATTCTATATTTTGCTTCCGTTGCTCTTTGGTGTACTTTACCTTCAGATATTGCTTTGTTGACTTCTCCTAACATTATCTATCCATATACTTCTTGCTTTAAGAGCAACTTCAGTATATTGACATAGCATCATATTTGCCATATCATTTAGAATACAATGCTATCAATTTCAGTCCGATCTCCGAATTCTGGCCCGGGTCCAATAATCTTACAAGGAGCCATGATCTTACAGAATTTGTCAATAAGTGTAATGCTTGTCATTTCCAGCAAGGTGACATCGATTTACTCCTCAGCGTAGTCATAATGGTAGTATCCAAAACATCTGTGGCGTCATCGGGCAAGACTGCGTTGTCGAAATTATATCGCTCGTGACTGTTGAGCACTTTGTTTAGGATTCGAAGCTGTGTTATGGAGTCCAGAACCTCATCTACTACACCACAGTGCCCACGGATAGAGAGCGGGGAGAACGATGCCGAAACCTTCCATCGGTTCGGGCATAATTTACAATGATTCTTCCTAAAAGAATTACCAACTATGTATATTCATCTTTTAAACATCACGTTTTCAGAATGATCACAACTGCAGAATGGCTAGATAAACATGGTATTCTTTCTTTCTTTCTTTCCTTTTTAAATACAGTAGCAAAAAACTAGTCGTATGTGCAATTAATGATGATGCCTCATTTTCTATTTCATTTGAATTACATGTTTGTTTGTTTTTTCTCAAAATATATGACGCTGCATTACAAAAATAAATACAACTGAACTCTCTTATTGGGCATATATGCAACGAACAAAATGGTCAATAAATGACACATTAAAGGGATTGTGGAGTATTGGTGGAGTTAATGTGGGCTTTAACTTTTTTTTTTTGCGAGAAACCAAGAAAATACTTATGAAATAGTACAGAGTATACCATTTTAAGAGGAATTCAAAGTTTATTTGATAAAAATCGGGTTTGGAATAGCTGAAACATCCAAAAATAAAGTGAAACAAAACGATCGCAATAAAATGTGGGCCCGTCCCACACTTTATTAGGATCGCTCTGTTTTGGATATCTTAGCCATTTCAAAACGAATTTTCATCAAATAAACATTGAATCCCTCTTGGATTTACATGCTCTTTCATATTTCATATGTGATTTCTCACTATATCACCAAAAATGATAAAAACCTGAAGTTAAGTCTCAACCAAAACTGTACGATCCCTTTAATGGTGTAGGTAATACCAAAGGAAATATTGAGAGATATGATGGGGCTTGTATAAAAACACGCTTGTTTAATTGCACTTTCCATTGAATGCTTGGCGCTTTGAAATTTCAGATTGGACAGACAAGTAGTCACACACACACACGCATACACACACACAACACCAATAAAAACTAAATCCACTTAAGGAGGAATGGAGTTGCATTTGTCTTTGACCATGCGTGTAGGCCAATCAAAATGTCTTACTAATGTCATACTTGCGTAGTTTTATCATAATATTGCTGACGCCGTGATGCTTGAAACTGGCAACGGGCCAAATGAAAATGACTGTCTGTCCACAATCAATGCTATATATACACGCAGCATGTTTCATATCGGTTTATGTTACATCGAAAGCAGCTTGACTGGACGACAATGCGGAAGGGAAAGCAAAAATGTTGTAACGGAAAAAGGAAAAGAGCAACACTCTAATGAAAGCGTTCATGGGAATGAAATAAATGAATGAATGAATGAAACCGTAAATAAATATAAAAAAAGCCAAATAAATAAATGAATAAGTCCCTGGTGCCTGAAAGCGCTTGAATCTCAACAGGAAAAGCGACAACGCTGACGAGCACAAGGCCAATTTACTAATACTGATTGAAAATCCCTAAATCATAAATTGCAAGGGGCTTAATTGATAGGCTTGTAAAGAATTTTACACTGCCTTGCTTTGCTCCCTGTATTAAAAGGCATATAGAAAGGTCAGCAGGGGGTAGTGAGTACCAAGTATATGAGTAGGCCTACATGAGTACATATATTTTTCCTTCTATATCATAGAGTATGTCTATATGCGTGTGCGTGTGTGTATGTGTGTGTGTGTGCATGTATATATATATATATATATATATATATATATATACATACATATTATATGAGACATGGGCTGCACTACTTTCAAGTAGTTAGCATTTTAGCGTAACGATAGCATCATATACGTGCTTGAACAGAGGTGAAAAAGATCTTAATAAATTATCAAGGAGCTTCAACTCCTTGTTTCAGAATTTTTCAGAATGTTTTTTTTTGTGCTTTTTTCTTTTTCACCTTGTCATTTGTATATCTATAAATTCCACTTATCATATTTTGTAATATTCACATATATATGTATCTATATTTTATGTGGAAGGAAAAATGTATTTACAAGTTCTGTTAATTCCAAGATTCACTACAATAATTATTATGGGGCACACTTGCCTTTGCCCATGCTGCTCCCACCGTATGGAATAACTTACCTCCAGCCATAAAAAAAAAAAATTGTTCTTCTTCCTTTAAAAGCAGTCTAAAAACTCACCTGTTTAAGGCCTCCTTTTAAATACTTATTACTTTGAATTTTGCATGTTCTTTACCTCCTTCACTTTCTCTTCCTTCCGCGCCTAGAGCACTCTACAGAGTGGATTTGGCGCTATATAAATCATATCAATTATTATTATTATTCTGTTGGAGATGGAAAAAAAATAAATGAAAATAAATGAAATATCTGTGGGGTATTTGAAAAAGCAAAGGACCTTGAATGTCATCCAGTGGAACAAAAAAATCTGTTCTTCTTGATAATGTCTCCACCATCTCGTTTCCTCTCTTTTTCTCCTTTATTATCCTCCTTCTTCTCCCCCTCTTCATCTTATTAGCCGTGCTTCTGTTGTAATTCTTGGTCATCGGAAAAAGCTCGGTTAATTTGAAAACTGTTGATTGATTAATTAATCTTATTTTCATCAGATAGAAATATGTAAATTACCTAACACCGGATGATTTAAAGAAATTAATACAAAAATTCATTAACATGAGGCTGGGTGGCCGGCCTTCTCAGTTCCGCCCTCACGGCGGAGCCGTTCAGCAGAGGTGTCCACTAGAAAACACACTCGGTATAGCATTAACGTAAAGACATGTATACAAGTTTAAAGCAAACATAAATTATGACGATAAACGTTATGGCTGATGTTCACTTTAAGCTTGAATTCATGTAATCATTATGTAGTACGTTCTTATGGTATTTTGCATAAAGATTACCCGATATTATAACATTTTGTATAATTGACGCATCATTCATAAATTTAGATAGAAATAATGTATTATGATAAAACCAAAATTCAAATTCAATAAGTCTGTAGAATCTAAGCCTCAAAAATATAAAGAAAGACACATACAAAAAAAAATAAACAAGTTAAGAGGGTAACCTGCTTCTATGTAAAAAGACAACAACCATAAATGATGTCTGCACAATCAAATAATGGGAGAGTAAAAATCATATACTAATTTCAAAGTGAAATTATCAACATTATCAATTAAACTGCCCGGAAATTTCACTTATTTCAGAATATTCTTGCACATCTTATGTAACAATCAACCTGAGTTAAGGTGATTGGATTAACTTCTAATTGTCAAATTACAAAATGAAGTACTTTACATTTGTAAAGAAAATATAGCAAAATTACATAAAGTACTTAACAGCAGAATACAGTACATCATAATCATAAATCTCTTGAATGTAAGCGTACAAACAATTTCTTTAAAACGACAAGGAAGGAACAAAAGCACAGAAACCCTAATTTAATAACAAAGCTTGCACAACTTAGGTTCTCTTGAAGGACAGTGCTCATATAGGCCTAAGTGTCTGATATTTCAACCTACCAAAAAAAATGTCGTGCCCACTGAGAGCGTAAACGCCTTTCCACCGCCCGACGTCTCTGCCTAATTTTGGATTTGATTTGGTTTCTGCAGTACAGGCAAAACGATTACACATTACAGATTGTAAAAAAAAAACAAACAAACAAACAAGCAACAAACCAACAAAAACATGAGAGATATTACTAACTATATATTTGTTCTCTGGCTATGGATCAAAAAGACAGGAAACAAAAAGGGAACATATCACGACGAATCGTCAATGCACAGATGACATTTCTTTCAGTTCAGTTTGAATTTATTTCTGCATTTTCCATGATAATCATGCATCATTATTAAAGATACACTTAAAGAGAAGATGTACATGATGAATCCACCGTGTAATAATCAGAATGATATCAAAAGTATTGAACAAATATAATGACATGAAATAAATCAGTAATTCAATTATAATTTCTAGCGTAAGAGAGCTGGAAATAAATTTACAAATTGTAATCGGCTAGATAAGACTGCACATATCAAAGATTATAATTTCCTCGAATATTTTTTTTTCTATCATAATCATTCGTATAGTATCGAAGACAAAAAGGTATATATTTCAAATGGTGTATTCAGTTTTGCATGTATTGTACAGGTCGAGAGCTAACATCTCGATACCAGATGCTTTTTATTCAAAGTGATGCCAAACAATCATGGGCAGGGGGGGGGGGATAGAAAAACTCGAGTGGAAATTTTATGGAAAATTTCTGTCACCTTGAGGAATCGTTTGTATACCCGTAATAGTCACGAGAGGAGATGGTGCCGAGAATTATAATATAGATAGCTTAGTTGCGACCCAGCCAGATAAGCAATTAACTTAACGATGTACTTGTATTTATAACATACTCTCATCAACGCACAGTGCAACTCGATACTAGGATAATTTATGAACCGTAAAGTGCAATGCCGCTCAAGTTGACTTTCAATTGAAAAAAAAAGTCAAGTTAAACAACTCGAATCGCGGAAGTCCGATACAACAGAAAATGTCTAAGACAAAGCAAAAAAATCACGGAATTTTCCCGTTTCGTATGTTTTTAAGTCACGGAACTGTGTTCTGTTCTCTCTGTTGATGCTGACTTTTGACAATCCGTGTATATAGCGCTAACAGTGTATTTGTGTGCCAATCAACACTCAAACCACACAGAGGCTTGAGTCGCATGTCGAACATTGAGAAGCTTGTACTTTTCTTGACCTCAGAGCCGATATGGAGCTTTCGAACCTGACGCACGTGCTTGATCGATTAAAGAAAACAAAAGAGAGAAAGAAAAAGAATCATCAAGTTTCGATTTCAGTTCCACTTAATCATTTGGAAATTTGAAATCACTCCGTCTACACCATCAAGAAAGGTGACTTGTGTTTTGGAAACGTCATCACTCATACTATTCCATTGGGCCATTGTCACCAAGCGTCGATTGTTGAACAAAAATTCAGGCAACCCAGCGTCGTGTATTTATGTATATATATATATATATATATATATATATATATATATGGCGAGCTCGTCCCGACAGCATAGCATGAGTGTCTTGTTCAATAATCAATCTTTAAAATAGTATATAGTATAACTTTGAAAGAAGTTGTGAAACAGATAAAGCGCCTAAAGATGGCAAAGCTCATTCTACTGAACTAATATCTGATCCAGAACGCATTTCTCTCGTATGTTTATTGCTAAATCATTTAGATAGGTAATATACGAAAGTGTGATAGTTATTCCGAAGTTGACGATGTAGGCTTGGTTTGCAAACAAGGTGATCTAAGCGATCCCAATATTTACAGAGGATTAACTTTATTCACACAGTTGTCTTGGGGAGTTGTTTCCTGGTCTATTAAATGAGAGACTCAATATTCTTATCTGAAAGGAAATTATGTGTTGGTTGTAGAACATACTAGGTTTCTCTGGCAACTTTGCACATGTCATATATGTTTACTTTATAAACTAATTGATCTTTATCACTCAAAAACAAAAAGTGTACTTAGCATTGTTGATCTCGAAAAGAAGCGTTAAATTTAATTGACAGGAATTTTCTTTAGGACAAAATTGTAAGTTTTGAAATTGACGATGATTTCCTTAACATCATTCATATCGATATCATAATGTGCAACCAAGCAATATCACGTCTCATAACCCGATAAGTGGGTTATATAGATCGAGTCTATTGCTATTTGATTTTAACTTTGGAGTACGTCAAGGGGAAAATCTATCATTAATGCTTTTTGTCTTATTCTTCAATGATTTTAAGAAATTTATCTCTTACGAGTTTCAGAGAATAGACATTCTCCGCAGCAAACTTGATTCTACTGCTTATGACAATGGTCTTGGCATTTATTTTAAGGGTGTGTGTGTGTGTGTGTGTGTGTGTGTGTGTGTGTGCGTGTGTGTGTGTGTGTATGTGTTGTATGTATTAAATACCGATAATACGACTGTCCTGGCAAAATCTGAAAGTGAAATGTATTTTGTTCTTAATGCTTTATCGGAACATTGTTAAAGATGGTTTATTCAAACCAATTGATCAAGACGAAATCCGTCTCTTTAAATTTCAAGACTATAAATATTAAAAGATGTTGATGACTATGTTTATCTTGGTACCAAATCACTTGCAATAGTAAATTTCGTAAAATCCAAATTAAACAAATCAAACAAGCTAGAGCTTTTCAATGTCTATGGCTTAAGCCCTATACTTCCCAAATGCCTTGACGAATCAATTCTAACAATTTTTCTGTGCAGAAGTGATATTTGGGATTTAAGGGATGTTAAGATGATTCACATTAAAGTTTGTAAACAAATGCTTCATTGTATTTATTTGAGTTTCATTTAGTTATTTGAATGTTCCGTTTTTGAAAATTAAAGGAAATGATTGTTTACCATTTATTTTGTCATAAATTCTGTACTGACATAAATGTGTTACTTTCCCATTCAATTGCATTGTTTAAAGTTTTCTCCAGAGCAGGTTGGTGCTCTGTTTTTGTTGTTGTTGTTGTTGTTGTTTACAAAATTCAGATTCAATGGATTCTTTTGCGTTTTACCCGTTAAGATAAGGAATTTCAGCACACAATGGTTAGATGTTAAAACACACACACACACACACACACACACACACACATACACACAGAACACAGAGGCAGGTGTCAAAGGTCGATATTTCACAGTTAAGTATGTGAGAGGTATCTGGAAGGCAACGTCAAAGGTCAATATTTTAGAGTTATGTATGTCAGAGGTATCTGTCAAGGCAACGTCAAAGGTCAATATTTTAGAGTTAAGTATGTAAGAGGTATCTGGAAGGCAACGTCAAAGGTCAATATTGAGTTAATTATGTCAGAGATATCTGGAAGGCAACGTCAAAGGTAAGTATTTCAGAGTTAAGTATGTCAGATGTATCTGTAGAGCAACGTCAAAGGTCAATATTTCAGAGTTAAGTATGTCAGAGATATCTGTAGGGCAATGTCAAAGGTCAGTATTTCAGAGTTAAGTATGTCAGAGGTATCTGTAGAGCAACGTCAAAGGTCAATAATGGTGAGTAAGTATGTCAGAGGTATCTGTAGAGCAGGAATGAAAATCTCTCTTATGAGATGCTATTTGACTACAATGTTTTAGAACTGATATTTTGAACTATAACATTGCACCCCTGATGGAGTGTCCAGGTAACCTCCGACATTTTTTGACCGGTTCCCGACAAGTCACTTTTATCACTTCAGATGGCGATCATCGCGCTGTTTTTTTGTTTTTTTTTTTTTTTGTTTTTTTTTGTTTTTTTAACCATCACTGTAATTTCACATATCGTTGCTATTTTGGTATTTATTCATTTCAGGATTTTTTGTTGTTGTTGAAAAGTATAAGTTTTTTTTTTCTAATTTTTGATGAGTAGGACCTAAGCTGTTATTGTCTGTAGACACTGTTCTGTAAAATTCTTGATTATGGGAAGTGACAGGAATCCCCATATTATATAGGCCTATATACACACAAGGCACGTTTACATCTGCGCACTACAACTCTACAGACTGCTGTAACAAACAAATAAACAAACAAACAAAATCTAATAGATGAATGGCACTTTCAGTGATACTGTACAAATCGACTCCCGCTGTAGAATCGTTATGGAACAATAGTCTGTGTGTCAACCACTGGAACCGCAATACAATGGAATTATTCACGGTGGAAATCCAAATTTACAGAAGTCGTGTGTATGTGTGTGTTTGTATGTGTCATACATAGTATTATTGTGTATGAGCGTGCAAGCGTGTGCACACACACAGGAACTTAGGTGTAACTGCTTAGAAAATAATACATTGCCGCATAGATGTTTTCAGGAAGCACACCACCCCGAAGTTTTCATGATCTGCAGTCAGTCAGTCCATTGATAGACACGAGCGATTCCAGCGGTAGAGCATGATGGAAAGTTCCACTTTGGCAAAATAATAGATGCCATGTCTGTTATGGTGGTTTTGGGTGGCGTCCAGGATGCACGGTAAACATATCATTATAACATGAAAGAGAGCGAGAGAGGGACCTTAAAGTCGCAAATGTTGTGACTTTATATTGTAGTTATAGTATCCACATTATCCAGACTAGATTGATAGTATGACAATCGTGATACCGATTGAAAAGAGTGTGGGAAGGGCTAAACCGGTTTTACATACTCAATTCAGGCATATATCGCAAATCACCTACTATTGTTGATGTTGTTATCAAATACGTTAAAAGCGTACGGCTTAGATAATGTTTAACAATGGTGAATACATAACGTATAAAATGTAGGTGCATGTATATACTGCATGAATTATGTTTAGCATTGAGAGTTGTCAATTTCATCATACTGCTCAGAAAAATGTTATAAGATCGTCTTCCGTGTAGTTGTGTGTGTGTGTGTGTGTGTGTGTGTGTGTGTGTGTGTGACACAATCAATCATAAAGACTGTGTAATCTCAGTATTCAGCGCAATGGCCGATGAACGTATGTGGCTATTTTCTCTATAATGATTGTCATGTTTTCTCTTGTTACAAGATTTGGTTTTAAACAGGCGTATAAACATAAAATGAACCCTGTCTCTGTCTCATTTTCAGGATATAGTCTACCATGACCATATCAAGGAGGTATAGGTACCTCCTTAACTGAGTCCACAATTCCTTTTCAGTTTCACATTCAAAATCAGACATGATATTTCAACTCTTTGATCTGGTTTGATTTGTTACCCAAAAACACGAATTACTATACCACGTGATGGTAGGGTATCTACATGCCAATGTCTCTTGTGTGTAATGGTAATGCAAATGAAAGGGAAGCGATACATTTGGCAAACAGAATGATGATCTACAGCGTAAAACCAGCTTTAATGCGTTTGCAGGCCCTCATGAAATATAGATTACGAGTTTAGAGTTTCGCAACGGCTTGCTTCGAGAGGAGAAGCAGCGGAAAGGAGAAAAGGGAAGGTGAGCTGCTTTTGTCGAGTACGGATGGGATAAAGGGAAGTTGGTATTCATCGCCCTTGCATTAAACATTAAGGTCATGATATGCGGGTTTTTTCCCCTTGCTCTTAACCCAAGCACTGCATTGACGCCCAATTGAGACATGTTACATCTGCACATTTTACATAAATAATTGCATGTCACACACACACTTTTTAAAATGATGCTCTTTATTTGAATTTCATTCAATATCATACACAAACAAGCACACACACGCACACACAAAAGGCTCCGGAGCTTTGACAACAAAACAAAAGATGATGTATATCTTAGGCGTGCTGCAGAATTATCAGTCTTTACAGAACATGCGCGTGAGTTTGTTTATGTTTTGTGTCGTTGTTTGGGTTTTGTTACAGTTTGTTGAATGGATACAGGATGGATTCAAAGTTCTGTGACAACAGATGATAAGTTTCAGACGCTAGTAGGCCTACGTCTCATATATTTCAAAGCTATTGCACTTTGAGCATTACGTACGAGAAATTTATCGAATTGGCGTTTATATAGGTACGAGTGCACATCTCTATAATCATGACTGTCCCCTTACATTTTTCTTTCTCACAGGCCATGATAACCCAGGAATTCCTTCGGCTATCTCACTAAATACTTGACTGCGCACAAGGACTGAACGACGCAGGTTTACTCCACAGCTTTTGAGTCATCGCCCTTTTTGCCCAAGCCAGCCAAGTAGAAATGCCTCCGCAGGTCAAAAAGCTCAAATTAGCAAGCATTCGAAAACCATACAATGTCATTGAATACTACTACACGATTTAGACCAATGGACAATGGAATGAAGAGCTACTCTGTTGACTCTCCGTCATGCCGGCCGGACGCAACCTTTTTATTAGTGCTCCTTCTTTAGGGGAGGAAGCACGTGTTCTACTCTTTTTAATCCCTTAATTCCTTTTCTTAAATGATCCTGGAAATTCTTTCAGGATTTTTGTTATTCATTGCCTTGCAACACGCTTTTTTTTTAATTGTTTGTTGGCTTTTGTAAACACACACAAATACACACACACACACACACACACACACATATATATATATATATATATATATATATATATATATATATATGAATATATATATATATATATATATATATATATACATATATATGCATATATATATATATATATATATATATATATATATATATATACATATACATATATATGCATATATATATATGTGAATCATGTTTGTTGTATTGTGGGAGACTATCGATAGCAGTGTGGACCCGGTGGAATAAAATGCGATATAAACAGCAAAAATTCCTTGCACGGTTTCACCAAAATACTCCAAAATACAACGCTCTGGTAATGATTCATAGATCTGCATGTTTAAAGTATGTAATGAAATTTTGATGTATGATAGGTCGATCACATTGCTTTTTCAGAATTAATTACAGAGAAACATCTTACAGCGGATCACTTTTTGTTGTTCATTTTTATTCAATTAAGAATATTCACCAATAGGAAGTAATATACCCTTAAAAAAGAATTGAAGTTAAAGGGGAATTCCATCCTGAAACTATGACGTTTTGTATAAAAACAGACAAATCAGAGATAGATCTGTAAAAATTTGGGTGACATGTCAGACACACACACACACACACACACACACAAATGAACGGAAAAGTTTAGAGAGTAAGACAAATTGGCAACTCTTTGTGACGTAGATTTTGAGCAGCTCTTCATTTGTTTTGTACACAAAATTTCACTAATTTTCGTTTTTCTCATATATTTCGGCACAGACAGAACGTATTCACTGAGAAGGACATGCAAAAAAATGTATTACTCTTATTGTATACCAAGAACAGATCGGGAAAAAAAATGTTCTCGCGTTGAGGAGTGCAGGATTTTTGATAGATATTGATACCCTGTGAACCTCAAACCACCCCTATACACCTATTCTTCTTGTAGGGACTGTAATGTATGGTGTTTGGGGCTTATATTGTTGCCTTGTAGCTGTCTGTGTTGTAATTTGAGGGTTGTTTTTTCCTGTATTTCATTCTTTGATTTTTTTTTTCAATTTCTTTTTAAATATACAATTTTCTTTAAGGGAGTCACAAATTACAGGAATTGCTTTATAGCGGTTCCAATTGTATTTCCAAATTATGTCGATGCAACAGAGTGAAAAGACAAACATTATTTTCTATTGTATGAAATTTAATTTCACAATTCTTACAGTGTGCAGACCATAATGATAGTACTATATAACAGGTTTTTCTTTTTCATTTTCATCGATACCGTTGGGAATTGAAAATAAATATTGCATTGAATTTTATAGTGTTCTCTTATTCGTTATTCACGGAGTAGAGAAACTATACTATTTCAGAAAAAAAGCCCGGGAATGCTCCTGTAGTTATTAATTCCACATCAAAGTAGATGGCTTTATTTTCATCTTATTCGTCGCCCGAAAACATAATGAAAAGAAACTTTATGCAAGTACG
Organism: Diadema setosum; assembly: GCF_964275005.1. Taxonomy (NCBI): domain Eukaryota; kingdom Metazoa; phylum Echinodermata; class Echinoidea; order Diadematoida; family Diadematidae; genus Diadema; species Diadema setosum. The sequence continues at coordinate 40,774,288 of NC_092685.1, read as the reverse complement.
CGAGTATCGTGGGAATAGTTTGTAAATACCCAAACGCTACAGCCTGTCAGCCGTTGAAAGGAACACCCACGTCACTTCGACAAATTGTAGGAGCAATGGTGGAGAAGGGCGTTTCGGGACAAAGCACAAGCGGCATCATCATTAGAATTGTCGCCATGGTAACCCATCCATATGTCACTTAAAGCTTTGTACGGGGCATAATATGATTACCAAGCTTCCGCCAGTGCTTCAGTATCGAATTATGTACATCGATGCATTATTGAAATTGCTTGTAGTAAACGGGCGACATCGACAGCAAAATGACGCCGCACTTCAGCGCGATGACTCGAGAGCGGAGAATTCAGAACGACATTCCCCGACGGCGTGATATTGATTGTATATTTCAGACGTGTAAAACCTCAGCTCCGACAGTAATACGTACAACTAATGTTGAGGAGAAAACGCACAAATTCAGATAGGGAGAGAGTTATTATTTTGAGCATCGCCTGATGAGCCAAGACATATCATACCCGGGTCTCGTATCTGATGAATCAACTCTTCCCTCACGTTTAAAACAGAAGAAAAAGAAGAAGTAAACAAACAAAGCAAAAACAAAAACGGGGTGATCTGGATTATAACGTTCCCATGATCTCATTGTGAATAAAAGCAATGTGATGCCATGGTAGCCATCTGCTGGCAAGAGCGACATGACTGAATCATCATATGTGTTTATAAATCTCATTTTCAAATATATCAAATATTGAACTGCCAAACTTTTTTTTTTTCTCATCAGTATATCTATCATGATGGAGCAATAAATATGTGTGTTACGTTATACCTAGCTCAGAAGGCAGGGAAACATACTATAGGTTTTTAAATGAGTAAAACAGTCATGCATGATACAAGTTATGTTACAAAATGATAACATAATTATGATTATCCTTACAGAACTAAAGAATACAGCAAAATCTTTACATTTTTGATATCACCAATCAGGACTTGTTCATACTAAGGAAAAATTTCTTAAAATTCATTCAAAACTAAATGTATGAATGCATGGATATGATGCCAGAAACAATTTGTCCATTTGATAGGGATATAAATTTGATTTAAATCAACGAATTATTAATCAGGCATATTGTATAATGTTTTACGAAATAAAGATAAAAGAAAGACAGCAAAAATAAACAAACAAACTTAAAAAGTCTCATTCACTTGGAGAGAAATAATCATGAAATTCAGAGGTTTTAGTATTATTGGTCTGTGTCATATGAAATGATCATAATATCACATGATGGAAAATAAACAGAGCTATGTCTCGAGCACCGCTTACATTGAAAGGATCGTGTGTTTGTTTGTTCAATAAACCATTATGTATATATTGTCTCTTCGTGCGTCTTTGCAAACAACCCATCAATCGATGAAGCAGTCGAGCAATAAAACAATCAATCCATCAATTAGCAAATCTTGATTCATCTATCTATCTGTCTGTTTATACATTAATAAACTATAGCCCTTCGTATTATCAGTCTACCCGTCCATCAGTTTAAGTCTTTTATCTTGGTCTTTTACTGGTCTTACGTGTGTGAATGTATACATACTGATAAGCCTGAGTCTGTCTACTCATGTGGCTATTCATGACATATGGCACGACATTTACACCTTTCTTCTTTTCCTCAAATACAAGAAATACATACCTCCCCCCCCAAAAAAAAACAAACAAAACAATCAAAAACAAAACAAAACAAAACAGAAAATAAAAACAAAAACGAAGACCTTGATGCATGAGATTGCTTCACAACCTGCATACACCCGAAGCTTTTCCCGGTTTTCCTCATAGACTCCAGTGGTTTGTGTAGTTGTGTTGTATTTCCCACTGTATCATATTTCCCACGTCAAATAGACAAATTGCTCGTTTCCCCATCTGTGACGTCAGAGCTAGTTTTAGCGCTATAGAGTGATGTCGTGTCTACGTGCTACTTCTTGCATCTTGAACATTTTTCTTTTTTTTTCTTTTTCTTTTTAGGAAGTACCAGAATACAGCATTGTCCGTATATTGTAGTAGTAGTAGTCTTCTTCAGCTTGTGTGCTGGCAGTGCTAAACAGAAATAATTCCAACATGTTTTCTATACGCCAAACAATATGCCATCATTGTCTGAAATTGTTGCGTGCCTTATCAAAGGACTCAAGTCTGAACGATACCTCATATTGGTGAGCACTTCACACTTTATTTGGAAAACTGTAGAATTCTTTTATCAGCACGGCACGTTTTCTTGCCTCGTATCGAATTGGATTGATAGCATTATGATTAATCGAAGTATCGTTCATACGAACAAACACTCACGGTGTCACGTTCTTCATCGTGTCACGTGACATGACAAAACAACAAATCATATTTCATAGCTAACGAACAAAACGCTTTATCATGGTGTAATGGTCATAATTTTATATCAATTATTAACGCGCTAATAATCTTATCGAAAACCAATGAATTCGCAATCAATTGAGATAAAGCTTCTTCAAGCCCAATAACTTAGTAAACTTCAAAGGGCATCAATTAATCATATTAAGTACTAAGGATGGTTCATAAAAGATATTACCATGCAACACTCCCAGTATGAAATGTAAATTTAATTTCGATTGCCGTGATATGTTTTATTTAAGATTTCATATTACATCTGTCCAAATTCCTTTAAATAACATATATTTCTGTTGATTGCCTCTGTTTGCTTCTCAGGTATTTCTCTTTGGTCATCCACTAAAATAGAAAATTTGAATGTCACAGCGGTACAAACCATCTTCTTCGGTGAGTTGTTTTCTTGTATAAAATCAAGATTCCATATATTCTTCTTATTATACTTCATATATGCTTGAGGTGTAATCCACTCCAAGTTCACTGTATAATGGCAGTGATTGTGGAGTAAAATCAAATAAAGAGACTAGTGGAAGCGGACATACAACAAGAACGTTTCGCATGTTTTACACGCAACAATGTGACTCATAGCAACGAGATAATAATGGATTGTGTAAAGTACTCGTACACACTGAGCTATATAGTAAGGTCTTGGCTTTATGAATGACCCATTGACCTGCTCACAACTCTATACAACTCCTTACATTATATCCTTCCTTGACTTGAAATAACAAAACACAAAACAAAACAAAACGCAAAGACAATTATCCATCCCATCAAATAGTTATTTCGTTGAAATAACCTACGTCAGTGATTGGGGCGGGATGGGCTGTATGTTTATCGATTGGAAACAAAAGTTGTATTATATTTCTGTTTATAAACCACTATGATGGAACTATGAAGTGATGTCCATATCATCTCATCTAATATGTATAATCACGTGATTGCGACCATTGTCAATGGTCCTTAAAAACAAAAAACAAAAAAAAAAAACCCATGTGAAACTGAAATTCAACAACTTTTTTTTTTCTCTACACTATTTTGAAAGTGAATGAAGTTTCTGTCATAGTAAAGCAAATTGCACTTTCGGAGCTATTATTATGACCTTGTATGTCTTCGTATTATATAGGACGTTATATGCGTGGGTTCACATGCATATACAATATATGGGAAAATCACTTTACGTTGATGGGCTATGCTATGAAATGAATTGAATTGAACTGAACTGAATGCTCTACGTGACGATGCATCTGTTCTTTCTGTCTCTCTCTCTCCCTCTCTCTTCCCCCCCCCCTCTCTCTCTCTCCCATAGCCCCTTTATCTCTGAAGTTTTTTCTATCTGGTATGTAACCCGTGACCGAGTCCAAAACACTCACAGCCGTAATATTAGCATTACTTTCCGTTGCTCAAACACATAATATTGATGGCAAGAATGAAACAACATGGAACTGTAAATATATGAAGGCAACGACCGGGAACCTCGATGCTTGAAGCTTGCCTCGAAATGGGGAGTCACTGAAGCACTGTACATCAGGGCCTCTACCAACCTTTAATATAAACTCCCGAAAGTCTATGACCTGCTTATCGACAGGCACGTGATCAAAGTGAAGACGGGCCAGTCCACTGATGAAGGCTGTATAGCGATGACACCTATTTTAACAAGGTAAGATTGTTTGTATGATATCTTTAGAATGTAATATTCATCATATTTCTCCGCCTCTTTCATGTTTTCATTAAATGTGACTATATACCATCGAAAATTTATCTCCACTGTTAGTGGATGCTTTGTGTTTGTTTCTCTACTCATCATGTAGTTTCTACGGCGAGGATCATTCTTTTAACAAAATTTTTACGGACACGCAACTCATTGAATCATTTTGACTTGATTTGCTTTGGCATCCATCATGGATTTGTTGTTGTGTGTGTGTGTGTTTTTGTGTTGTTGTTGTTGTTTTTTTTTTGAAAATAAGGATTTAAGCATTAAGACTGTCGCTCAAAACTTCATGGTGTCTCATCGACGATTGAAAGGTTTTTGAGACAGCAATTTGTTTGGCACATACTATTGTAAGGCTTAAGCCCCTTTTTCCTTTGAAATTCGTGAGAATACAATTACATTGTGTCTGTCGACTAGTAAAGTGGCTACTTAATACAATAATGGGGCTATACGAAACACTCTGGCAATGCAATGACGAGCTGGTGTGATCACATGATGGCGCTGTTAAACCTCTGTCCGGTGGCGCTTCGTCAGGCCTGAAACGTGAAGAAGACGGGGTTTCTTCAGACCCGCGTTGCGCCCCTTCCGTCGTGTAACAATTCCGACCGAGAAACACGTCGACATGTCTCATCTTTCCCCGCCAAGCGATACCCGCTCGTGTTTGAGGCAGGTGCAAAGATGCGACACTTCTAACGTATCCCTCTCTCAGAGAGGAAATTATCTATTGATCATCATGATGTCTACATAAAAGTGCGCGGCCAATAATTCCACTCCAACATGCTGATTAATAGCACTATATTATACACTCGTTGTAACGGGGTGTCTAGTGCTGAGTGTTCAACTCGGCGGAGAACCGT